>NC_137810.1:78827786-78960286 GCF_963921795.1 Nannobrachium achirus | reverse complement strand
CAAGGCCACTTGCATGGCCTTTGGTGCATTTTTTGAGGGCGCAAAGGCCAAATGCCAGGGCAGGAAGGCCATCAAATAATGCTCAGCCCTGCACCAATCAAAGCCACTGGATTGGTTTAAAGATGGGGACTCGGGGGAGTTAAGATTTCAGAATCTCAACAAAAGACACTGGTGTCTACATGACAAGAAAGAGACACCGGTGTCTACTGTCTACATCAGTGTTTCTCAACCACTGTGCCTGGGGACCTTTGGTGTGCCCCTGAGAAGGGTCAAGTGTGCCCCTTGAAACTGCTTGAAAGACAGTATTGTATTTATAATTTTAAAAATGATTTAAACCAGTGAAAACAGCCGATCTACAAGCACACAACGCCTCGCACCGCAAGGCGTTGTGTGCTTGTAGATCTGCTGTTTTCACTACTGTTGTGCGACAGCCTTGTATGATGAAGCAGGGCTTTACTTTGCGAAGAAACATACACATTTGAAACTCGGAGATACAAGATGCTGCTATGGCCGAAAATCCCGGAAAAATCCCGTTGTACCGCCCTGCCACGCCCGTAGAACCCGGAAATTTCCCGTTTTTGAAAAAAATAAAATAAAAATGACCCCAAAAAATGTAGTAGGCATGATAGCAATCGCGAAATTGCATGTTTAACCCCCATAGCAACCCCATCTTTAAAACATGGCAGCCATCTTTGTTTACATTTTAGGAAAACATAATGGCTGTTATCTCATGAATGCCTGAACGGCTTTCCATTCGGATTTTTTTGTTTGAAAGCTGTGAGCAATGTGGACACACGTGGTGCATTATCTAGGCATGGGTGTGCATGATCCGTGCACTATGAATTACATGGAAGTCTATGGAGACAGGGGCATATGAGAGTACGAAGGTATTGTTAAATGGCAGCAATTGAGTTAAGGCCACTGTGGCCTCAGGTCATGCCATTGGTTTGAGGGGCATTAAGGCCACTGTGGCCTCAGGTCATGCCATTGGTTTGAGGGGCATTAAGGCCACTGTGGCCTCAGGTCATGCCATTGGTTTGAGGGGCATTAAGGCCACTGTGGCCTCAGGTCATGCCATTGGTTTGAGGGGCATTAAGGCCACTGTGGCCTCAGGTCATGCCATTGGTTTGAGGGGCATTAGGCCTAACAAAAAAAAACATTGGCTTCCGGTTGGCTGCCATTTTAGGGCTGAGTAGGTAGGGAATTTATTTTATTTTATTTTTTATTTTTATTTTTTTGTGGGCATGATGGGTAGCAAGGAATTTTATTTTATTTCCTCATGGGAAGGATGGGTAGGTATTTTTTTTTTTTTCATGTTTAATTTACAGTTTTAACTCATACAGTGCCAGGCGACTTTTAGAGCAACTTTCTCACTATGGAGTTCCCTGCCAAGCGACTTTGGGCGACTTACTTAGAAAAAAAAAAAAGAAAAACATTTTTTTTTTTTTTTTTTTTGGACCCAATTAAATCTAGTAAACATGATTTCAATCGCGATTTTGCATGTTCCACCCCCCATACAACCCCATCTTTCAAACATGGCAGCCATTTTTGTTTACATCTGAAGAAAACATTATGGCTGATAAATCATGAATGCCTGAACGGATTTCCAATCTTTTTTTTTTGTTTGAAAGCTGTGAACAGCCTGCACAAACATGGTGCATGATCTGTGCATGGGCGTGCATGATCTGTGCACTATAAATTACATGGGAGTCTATGGAGGCTTCTGGCACTAGTGCCACTCGAGGGGCATTTTAAATTGGCAGTAAGTGAGTTAATGAATCATTTAAAACATATTTTTTAAATTTAATTTTAATGTTTAATTTACAGTTTTAATGAATCATGCAAATGAAATCATATTTCAATTTCTTTTAGGATACTCTTATTCTGAAGAGATTAAGAAGTCGACCACCGGCTGGAAGTCTTATTGTAATAAGAAATCTGGAAGTCTTATTGCTGCTATAGAAATCTGGAAGTCTTATTGCTGCTATAGCGCAACATATCTTATTCTGAAGAGATCGGCTACAGGAAGTGTTAGATTTTCCAGCTTAGATTTGACAAAAGAACACAACTCGACGAGCGAGCGAGAGAGAGAGACGCAGTCGTACTTGCAGACATGCAGTGTCGCACGGGAGTCCGCATTCACTCAAGCGCTGTTGCCGTACAGTCTTTCAGATGAATCCCACGCTGTCATAAATGTTTCGTCTCCAACTCACGTCTCTCTGTGGTGGCTATACAGTTCTCAGCTGTACTGGTGGCTGGGCTGCTAACGTTGCTAACGTTGCTAGCGTGGCTACCGCTGCCAGTCAGTGACTGAGTGGCCACGCAATTTGTCCCCCGATTGTGTGTGTGCTTGTGTGTCTGTGTGTGTTTGGACTGGAGGAATACAAGTTGTAACGTAACTCACATTAGTTTAGCCTCGGGAACCGGGGACAGGTCCTGACTTCGCGAATGTGGTCGCACCAAATATATTTTTTGTAAGACGTTTTTGATCGACTCGTCGGATTTTGACTTTATTTTTTATTTTTTTCACTCCAAATGCCAATAAAATCATCTGGGTCGCACGTATTTAATAGGGTCGGTCGCCAACCGGAAACCAATGTTTTTTTTTGTTAGGCCTTAAGGCCACTGTGGCCTCAGGTCATGCCATTGGTTTGAGGGGCATTAAGGACACGGTGGTCTCAGGTCATGCCATTGGTTTGAGGGGCATTAAGGCCACGGTGGCCTCAGGTCATGCCATTGGTTTGAGGGGCATTAAGGCCACGGTGGCCTCAGGTCATGCCATTGGTTTGAGGGGCATTAAGGACACTGTGGCCTCAGGTCATGCCATTGGTTTGAGGGGCATTAAGGCCACGGTGGCCTCAGGTCATGCCATTGGTTTGAGGGGCATTAAGGCCACTGTGGCCTCAGGTCATGCCATTGGTTTGAGGGGCATTAAGGCCACTGTGGACTCAGGTCATGCCATTGGTTTGAGGGGCATTAAGGCCACTGTGGACTCAGGTCATGCCATTGGTTTGAGGGGCATTAAGGCCACTGTGGACTCAGGTCATGCCATTGGTTTGAGGGGCATTAAGGCCACTGTGGACTCAGGTCATGCCATTGGTTTGAGGGGCATTAAGGCCACTGTGGACTCAGGTCATGCCATTGGTTTGAGGGGCATTAAGGCCACTGTGGCCTCAGGTCATGCCATTGGTTTGAGGGGCATTAAGGCCACTGTGGCCTCAGGTCATGCCATTGGTTTGAGGGGCATTAAGGCCACTGTGGACTCAGGTCATGCCATTGGTTTGAGGGGCATTAAGGCCACGGTGGACTCAGGTCATGCCATTGGTTTGAGAGGCATTAAGGCCACTGTGGACTCAGGTCATGCCATTGGTTTGAGGGGCATTAAGGCCACGGTGGACTCAGGTCATGCCATTGGTTTGAGGGGCATTAAGGCCACTGTGGCCTCAGGTCATGCCATTGGTTTGAGGGGCATTAAGGCCACTGTGGACTCAGGTCATGCCATTGGTTTGAGGGGCATTAACTAGTTCACAGCCAAATCGCCTTCCATCGCCATTTTGAGGAGGGTGAGGCAGCCAGATCGCCTAACGTCGCCTTGGGGATCATTTTCTGATCATTTTGGTATTTTTTTGACATTTTTTGAGCTATAAATGACCTTTCTAGCTTAATTTTAGTCTAAAGTTACATATTCGAAGGAAGTGACATCATCGATGACGTAACCCGGAAGTCGTTCGGCCATAACATAGAATGGGCCTTTTTACAGCATTGAATGTTGACGTTTTTCTTATCAAACTTTACCATATCTAGACCGATTTTCATTCGGAAAAAAATGGCTGGACTGACAGATTGGTCACTCAAGAGCAAAAACGAGTGTAAATGGAGTGTGCACGACGTTCGGATCGTGTTTTATAGCTCCCGTTCGGCGGACCGGGAGACATAATGGCCGCCAATGGGCGCCGCCATTATGGGTCTACTGCTGTCCACTCGCTAGTCCAGACTCTAGGAGATTATCGTTGGGCACACTCTAGTGGATAGTACTAGTACTACATTCAACAACAATATGATCCCTGTTGGGTTAGATTAAAGCTAACTTGGAAATTAATAAAATTCCTGGCAGTATAGGCGCACAAGCCTATTGTAAATGGCTGGGAGAGAGTTAAGGCCACTGTGGACTCAGGTCATGCCATTGGTTTGAGGGGCATTAAGGCCACTGTGGACTCAGGTCATGCCATTGGTTTGAGGGGCATTAAGGCCACTGTGGACTCAGGTCATGCCATTGGTTTGAGGGGCATTAAGGCCACTGTGGACTCAGGTCATGCCATTGGTTTGAGGGGCATTAAGGCCACTGTGGCCTCAGGTCATGCCATTGGTTTGAGGGGCACATGGCCAAACTGAGGGGCAACGACAGCCATGGTCTTCATGAAATTCCTGCCCTGGTTCACGGCACGCCCACAATTACTTTACTCCTACATCAATGTAATTACTCATCCCATGAAGCCTTAAATTCATGGAGATTTGGGGATATTTCTCCCATTCCTGATGCAATATTATTTTCATCCACTTGTTCCTATTAGTATGGGAGCCACAGGTGATGTCATGACATACTTTTAAATTTCTTTTTTTTTTTTGGTCATTAAGTCTTACATCGAATGAGAGGCATAGAATGAGAGGCTTGCTCTGCTGTAAACATTGCAAAAAAAAGTCCCCACAAAACTGTGGGGACTCACTTTTTTAATGAGTGATCACTTTGTGAATATAGAAATGGCCATAACTTATTTACGCAATGTTTCCGGCAGAGCAGGCCTCTCATTCTGTGTACCTTAATGACCAAATGAATCGAAAAAGAAAAAAAAAACTAAAATAAAAAGTATGTCATTACATCACAGGTCCAAACCCTTTCTTTGAGCTATGGGCCTGTGACTATACAAACCCATAGTAACTTTAAACAATTTAACCATGATGGATTCATTGAAAACACATGGTTCTGATGAATGATATCGTCATTCTAATGTGAGAGCAAGGCATGCTTTATTTTATTTTTTTCATTGTCCCAAAACATTATAAAAAAAAATACATAAAAAAATTGAAAAAGCACAGCCCCTTGCGCATTAGAGAGACAATACCAGTCACCAGAACCAAGGACATGTGTTTTCAATTAATTCAGAATGGTTGCATTTAGTTTAAAGTCACAATGGTTTTGTAAACATTCACCCCTGCCTGGGATGGACGTCAGCAAGGGCATGCGGTCGCAACAGGTTCCCCAGCGCCAAAACAAATGGCTTCAGAACTCTGAGCCAAGTCTCCTGAGGAGGCGCGTCTGAGGTGTCACCGGACGTAAAAACCAACAACAACTCATAACCTTTTCAGAACAGTACTCCTTGGTTTTTACACTGTGAGAGTTTTGGAGTTTCTAAATTATTATCCTGTTGCACTTTTACTGTAAAATGTCAGTAAAAAGTTGAATACAGGACTACAATAGTGCATTCACCAAATATTCGAATATTCAAATATCAAAGTCACTATTCGACGTTGTTCACCGAATTCGAATATTCACTTACCGGTATATATTTGTTTTCTTCTCTTATAGTTTATAAAGCGTGGCTAGATAGGAAGTCATAAGAATGAGTTGTCAATGCCCCTGGTGGATGAATTTGTTAATGCTCAGGAGTTCTCAAACCTTTTTAGGCTGTGACCCCCAAAATAAACATATTTGAACTGGGGACCCCCACCCTGACAAGCACTTGGAATTGTAGGTATTACATTTAATGTGACTCGGTTCCACAGATAAATATTGTGAAAATAGCGGATCTACATGCTCACAACGCCTCGCGTTGCGAGGCGTTGTGAGCATGTAGATTGGCTATTTTCACAATGTTCGCCTCTTGCTTACTTAATATTTGACAGTTTGGCCAGTGCTGTCGAATATTCGACTATTTGAATACTTTGAGGTCGAATAATTTGAATACTAAAAATCACTATTCGTGAATGCCCTAGACTACAGGTACTTGTAGTATTTCTACATTGCGGTATAGTTACTTTAACTTTCTCCACCGCTGGCGGCAGGTCCTTCACTGCCCTCTTGACTGGTGGCAGGTCCTTTACTGCTCTCTTTACTTGCGGAAGGTCCTTTACTGCTCTCTTTACTTGCGGAAGGTCCTTTACTGCTCTCTTTACTTGTGGAAGGTCCTTTACTGCTCTCTTTACTTGCGGAAGGTCCTTTACTGCTCTCTTTACTTGTGGAAGGTCCTTCACAGCTCTCTTCACTGCTGGCAGCTCCTTCACTGCTCTCTTCACTGGCGGTCGCTCCTCCTTCCTCACCACGGTGTCACTGTCACTGCTGTCACTCTTCACGTCCTCCCTGCATGGTGGAGGACATGTTGTGTATGCGATAACGTCTTACTGCGCGGTCATTATGTGTTAATATGGACACGACAGGCTGAAGTGTCCATATTAACCCATAATGACCAAGCAGCAAGACGTTATAGCACTTATTACATCGGCTACACAATACAATTAATAATTTGACTAAAAACTAAAAACTAAAGTAAGTATTTCCTTGTTTACAGACTGCTAAAATGTTCTGATACTGCGTCGTCTATTTCTCGCCTCAAATGTTTTCAAAACATTCTTGAGAGCAACTTTTAGTTGTAAATGACGCTGTGTGTTTGTTTACATGGCTGACATGTTGGATACGGCACTAAATTCACGCAGCCTGAATGCAGCAGGTGCTCTGAGCCGTTGATGAGGCAGTGGTGCATTATAGAGCGGAGAGGTCATTATTCTCCTATAATTCACTGCTGATTTCAGCGCTTGACCAATCAGAATCAAGCATTCAACCAATCAGTGTAATAATGTATTGACATCACAAAAGCATGGGGCTACAACTGGGAGTCTGGGACCCCTCAGAGATGCTGCAGGGGGGTGCTGTGCGACAGGGGACTACCTAGGCAGAAATCTCATTAGTCCGAATTTAGTTAGGGTTAGGTTTAGGTTTAGGCATAGTTTTACTGAGGTTAGGGTTAGGTTTAGGCATAGTTTTACTGAGGTTAGGGTTAGGGTTAGGTTTAGGTTTAGGCATAGTATTTCCACCAGGTTAACATCACCAGATTCTGACTAATGGGATGCAGGAACAATGAATATGAATGAGATTTCGGACCAATGCCATGGCACCGTGCGACAAAGCTTCTCTTTTAATTATTTTTTACATTAAACTTGAACCCTCGTGTCCCAATTCTAGGGATCTGAATTTATTATTTATCCAAAATGTAGTGGGGGGGTCCCTGCTTCATCTCTCTCTCTCAGCTAAGGGGTCCTTGGCCTGAAAAATGTTGAAGCCCCCTGAATAGGGCTTACCCACGTTCCCAAGGAAGCAAAATATGTAATGCATGTGCTTACTAAACTAAAACAACAACATAATACTTCCAATGCTTAACATAACATTAACTTCCTGGTCATTGTGAGTCACCCAAGATGCACTGCGCTCTCTCACTTCTCTGTCCTCTGCCTGTTTCAGAGGATTAAACTAATTAAAACATGTATTTTCGGGGGAAAAACCCCTGTTTTGCAATGTAACTACTGTACTTTTATGTTCCTTTTTGATTAACTCATTGAGTGCCAGCCTATCACCACTAGAGGGCGCCCAGTGACCAGAGAATAATAGAGATATGCTGGTAATGCATGCCCAAGCCCTGGAGCCATGACTTTTTTTACAAAGGAAAGGACACTTTCCTTTGTGCATGTACAGGAAGAGGATGAAGTTAGCTTGAAGTTAGCTATTGGCTACCAAGCATTTTAGAAGCCTTATTTTCGTCAACTTAGCCATGATTAAACCTTGCACACCTCATGCATGGGAAAAAAACAGAGAAGAATGAGCTCTAAAAAATCCAATGCAATCCTGGATTGCATTGGAGTGGATTTGTGCAGTTTGTTCACAGCTTTCAAACAAAAAAATCCGATTGGAAATCCGTTCAGGCATTCTTGAGATAATCGCCATTATGTTTTACATGTAATGTAAACAAAAATGGCTGCCCTGTATGTTAGATGGGGTTGTATGGGGGTGGAACATGCAAAATCGCGATTGAAATCATGTTCACCAGATTTGATGGGGTCCAAAAAAAAAAAAAAAAAATTCAAAAAAAATTTTTTCAAAAAAAAAAAAAAATTTTTTTTTTTTTTTTTTTTTTTTTTTTTTTAAAAGCCGAACTTGTTCGGGATCGGCACACTACGATACGCTAATAAAGCCGAACTAGTTCGGGATTGGCACTCAATGAGTTAATATCACGTTTCTTTTGGTACTTTAAATAGCAATAATGGGACTTTTTCCCCATTCACTTCCATTATAAAAAATATTCTTCCCTGGCTTTGTTGTCCCACCTAGAAACAGAACGACATGGGGTGGGACTTGACAAAGAGTGAATTCCAAAACTTTTCCAGTAATGGATTTTTTTTTCTTCTAATTTCAAAATATTTCCAGGAATTTCATGACCGTGGGAACCCTGTGTATCAACGTGGGGGTCTTTGACATGTCTCACCTGGGTGGAGGGAGCTCTCCCTCAGTGTAGTCTCCCTTGGCGTAGCTGTGGACATGGAGGACATCGGCCGGGCTCAGTGTCCTCTGGAAGACATGCTGGGGCGGGCTGCTGTCCTCCTCACTGTCCTCTGTCCTCCCTGAGACAACACGGTCATTACACAGTGTCAAACTCGTTCTTCTGCTATACAACCAAAATGTGGAACGCCCTACCGAAGGCCTTAAAGGAGTGTGGATCACTAGCATCCTTTAAAATCGCCCTGAAAAACCACTTACAGGTGGCAGCGATTCGCAACTGGCAATAACAAACCTAGCCCAGCCTCCCCTGAGCCTTCTTTGCATTTACCTGTATATATTTTTTGCACTGTTTATTTTATTTGTATTTACTACTTTTTTACTATATCTACTGCATAGTACTGTGTTCTATCCGTCTGTCATTCAATGTTATATGAGATACTTTAATGGTTTCTTATGGAAATAAGCTTAGTCTTTTCTAGGATCTCCTTTTAGGTGACCTATCAGTAAACTGTAACATCATGAAACTGTACCTTTTCCTATGCAAACTTCACAAATAAGCACAACTAGAATTGGGAAAAAAGGTATACTACGTAACTCCCCCTCCCCTCAGTACGAGAGGCAGAGAGAGGGGGTTCATACTATAACATTGGGGACCCCTAGGGGGGCCCCAATGTTACTACAGAGGGTCCTCCAAATCTTTGAATGATAGAAACCTTTTTTTCTCCTTTTTCTTATGTTAACCACTTGAACCCTAGTGTCCATATTCTGAGAACTTTAGCCAAAAATAGCAGATCTACAAGCTCGCAACGCCTCGCGCTGCGAGGCGTTGTGAGCTTGTAGATCGGCTATTTTTGGCAAAGAGGTTTGGTGTAGAGGGGAGAAAGAGCAGACTAAGTACAGAGTGAAAGGTCAAGTTTATTAAGCATTGACGGTTCAAGTGGTTAAGTATCTGATAACACACATTGACATGAATCCAAGATTCCCAAAAGAAACTAAAAACAAGGCAAACAATAATTCCTTAATTTTAACTAAATCAAATAAAACCTCAACTAAAACTAAACCTTTTAACATATAAAACTAAACAAAGCTAGCAAGCCCACTTTAACAACAACTAAACTGACATTGTAAAAAAAGTCAAACTAATGAACCTAATGAACCATTCATTAGTATAAGAACCTTGTTCGGAGCGTAGCGGCGAAGCCTGTACGTGGGAGGGAGGGGCTTCAAGAGGACACGCCTCCACAGAGGCGGAGCCATTCTTGTCTTTCCGCCTGTCTTTCCTCCTGGCCGGGCTCCGTCTGTTGGTAGAACTGTCACAACCACGACAAAACCACTTCATCACAGTTGTTTGAGATGAAAGCATTTCTTTTGCTTCATCGTTTTAACACATTGGCTGTGAAAATAGCCAAAAAGACGTCTGGAAACATCTTTATATCAAAATTGGCGTTCCTGGCGTTTCTACCAATATAAATAATAATCAATATTACTATTCTATCGCCAGATTAGCAAAAACACTACATTACCCATAAGCCTCAGCGGCGCTCACTGATGACGCATGCTGGTGACGTGCATGACGCGCGCAGAGCGCTGGTAAACAGAGCTCATTCAAGCTCCATGTTATGTGAACGGGGCCTGCCCGCAATGATGTCTTGATGGAACGACGCGATCACACATTGAATTGGATTATACAAGACCACGTTAACGTTATGATGCGGGACCATCACCCGAGCCGATGTATGGACGCACGTCGCGCGCACACGCGTCCCGGTGAGTTCCATTAACCCTATGATGGCGTCCTATGTGTTAACATAGTGGAAAGCCCAAAAGAAGAGGAGTGAGTGGGAAACCCTATTTAAAGGTGATACACCATGAAATTTCACTTTTCCCATTTTAAAACCTTTTTTTGGGGTCCCACTAGCACCTTCTGCAGTTCAGGCCAAAGGTGGTACTGCAGCTGAAAATGAGAGCGGCTCTCTATTCAGGAGTGGTAATTTAGCCTCAAACCTTTTGAAAAACGTTTTTGGGACATAAACAATAAGACATAAATACTTTTTAAATGCATGGTGTATCACCTTTAAAAGCTCACAACACGTCGCGGTGTGACATGTTGTGAGCCTGTAGATTGGCTATTTATTCATAACATTTTCATAATAAGCAGTATTATTATTATCATCATCATTACAATTTTATTAAATAATAACTATTTTGGTTACTGGTTCCGGTCATTGTCATTGCTTTGTATAATGATTGATTGAGTATTTTATTAGACAAAGTGGAGAACATAACAAGTATAGTCAATACATTAACACTTGGGGAGCCAAACTCGTTCAGGGACGAGTTAAGGCCACTAGGTGTCCCCCTGCCACAGGAAGTTATCTCGTTCACACACGAGGCAACAAACAGTTAACTTTTTGAGACTGCAGCTGCCCTTTGAATGACCTGAGTCATTACGTCACCCAGTCAATGCAGGCAGCCCCTCTGGGGAAGACATCACGGAAGGACTTAACATTGCTTTAGATTCTACTTTGAAACATAAGAACGGCTTTATCTAAGAATGACATGAAAACAGCCCCAGGGAAGCAGAGAGCTGATTGTTTTCATGGCGACACTTTACCGCGATTTTACCGCGATTTTTGGATTTTAGTTTCGCGAGCGTTTGTAAACAAATGCACACGCACGAAGCTTGCGAGGCACGTCAAAACAAAGCGTAAGTCAATGGTGGCAGCAGCAACAGCTATAAATGTTATAAACCTTAGCAGCCCATGTGTTAAAAGAATGTAGTACAGTTAAACACCCTGCTTAAAAGGAACATCCCAAATAAGTCTTTTTACAGTCTTTTTTACGTCGGAAGTCCTAGGTATTCAACTCATGGATATAACAAATAACAAAAAACTAAAAACATACAAACATCACAGTTATACAAAACAGTAAGGATATGGATATATAAATATGGATTTATTATATCATGTTAACTCTCCTTTTTTTCTCTTTTTCTTTCTATTTACAAAGCCTAAAAGGCTACCAGAAACTAAAAGAATTACCATAACCAGGGACGTGCTGGGCCCCTGATTCAGCCCGGGAAAAAGAGTTGGAGAGGCCCTCATTGCGCGCTATAGAGAGATCTCTCTATAGCGCTGCTGCTACTCAAAGATTTGCCATTTTAGATCATGACAAGTGACAAGCCAGTGGGCCACTTACTGTACATGAATTATATTTCGTTGTTGTCGGGTGGAAACCTTGTATGTCCAAAACCGTTTGTTTTGTATTTATCATTTTAAAAATGATTTAAACTAGTGAAAACAGCCGATCTACAAGCACACAACGCCTCGCACTGCGAGGCGTCGTGTGCTTGTAGATCGTCTGTTTTCACTACTTTTGTGCGACGGCCTTGTATGATGAAGCAGGGCTTTGCTTTGCGAACAAATGTACAAATTTAAAACTTGGAGATACAAGGTTTCTGCCCGACAGTGACGATTTACTTTATTGGCCGCCCAGCCCCCAAAATGGAACGACATTTTATTTTTAATCGTTTCCTAATGGCCGGCCCGGACCGGCCGGGAATGAACCGGCCGTTCGGGAGTTGACCCGCTTTTCCCAATGGCCAGCACGTCCCTGACCATAACACAGTTGTAAAATCGCTAATTGCAAATCATTGGTATGGCGATTAATGGCCAAGCCCAGTGTGATGATGGGGAGCAGCAGCAGCCTACCTGTTGGGGGTTTTCTTGGCGGTGGTCTTGCTGTGTGATTTGGGCGTTTGGGGTTTGGCGTCTCTGCTCTTCTTGGGCTCTGGCTTGACCTTGACCGGCTCTGGAACTGTGGATCACAACAAGGAAGCACACAAGTATAGAGCCAATTACTAGTGCATAGTGCAGGAGTCCTCAATTAGTCTTCCATGTCCGGACCGCGAGTCACTGCCCAGGACGAATTATAGTAAAAAAAGAAAAGAAAAAAAGAAAACGTGGACAAATATCTCCACGTTTCGTTTCCATTACTGCAACAACAAAAAAAAAAAAAAAAAAAAAAAAAAACATTAGCAAAAATTAAGAAAGGGATCCCTAATTGTGTAAGATGTACGATTATGAGGGCAGGTAGAATGTGACAACAACGTGTCGCGCTGCGACGCGTTGTGAGCTTGGAGGTCGGCTATTTTCAATGCTTGATTCCTACACAGAGAGAGAAATTATTTCAACATAAGATACTGCATTCAAGTTCAGGAGAGTTTGGACAAGGCAATTCTCTTGAATGCTGCCTTCAGATATGGCATGGAAAGAGGGCCATTTGCATTTCTTTCACCATAGTAAAAACTGCATTCATGGTCTGTAGAGGGCACTTTTTACAGACGGATAAAATGGCAGGGGCTCAAGCCTCCTTTGATGCCTATCTGTGCACCTGCCTGGAAGCAGAGTCCTGCACGGGTCCAATTTTGACAACTCGCGCCCGCCCCGCCCGTCTACCTGTGATTATATAAAAATCAAAACCAGATCCGTCCCACCCGTCAAAAAAGGACCTGTTGCCTGCCCCGTTACGTGATTACATGCATTAAAGTAAATAGCCTACAGCCATGCGTGCGTTCTTCCAATGGCATCGCACTCTATTTTCACTCCATAGTTGATCGTCCCTGCACGCGTCGCCGTCGGAAAATGCTGTTATTAAGCATATTATTAATATTATTATTTGGATGAAGTAGAACAACCTTTAAAACCAATCATAATCATTTAAAATTGTATCATGATCTGACACTGTCAGACTTGTAGGTATGCATATTAAGGTTTAATGAGATGTAGGCTAAAGACCAAATCATATTAGTTTGGGCAACTACATGGCGCTAGGCAAGCAGTTCACTCACGCCCACTTTATTCAGTTGTGTGTCTGTGTCCTCCTGTGACTGTGTGCGCTCCAGCCGGCAGCCGCTCCATGTGTGTGACTTGAAGTTTAGGCTAAACAGTGCTGTTATGATGCTGTGGTTCTGTCCTGCTGCTCACTGTGTGCGCTCTTGTGACGTTGTTTTAGGCAGAAACAGTTGTCTGATTTTCACAGTAAAATGTCAACCGCCTGTGTTTAGTCGCGCACTGCCCGTCCCCGCACCCGCACATTTATAATAGTATATATTCCGCCCGTTTCTACCCGTCAAACACGGGTACCCGTCGGGTACCCACGGGGCCCCGACCCGTTGCAGGACTCTGCCTGGGAGAGAAGGTCTTGTTCCACTACTTTCTGTACCTTTCTCTGGTGTGATGGAGGCTTCAGTCTTCTTCTTCTTCTTCTGCTGCTTGTGGCTCGGCTTGGCTTTCTTCTTCTCCAGGACCTTGTGTGTCTCCTGACGCTCATGCGCCGGAGTGGCGCCACCTGCTGGCATCTCCACTGCTGCAACGTGCTGCTGTTTCTGTTGCGGGGTTACGGATAGGGGCGTCACAAGGGGGGGAAAGTGGGACTGAGTTACTAGGGCCCAGGGTGGAGGGGCCTTACGGCCGGGCTACACCAAGCCGCTTTGCACTTCAATATCTGCTTGTATATCTGCTATTTTTCAATAGTTAAAGCACAAAAAAACGTGTAATACTGTGTCCCCAGTCTAAATGGGTTAAACACCCTCCTCCTATGAAGAACATTCATGGGGGGCCCACAGTGAATTCTTGTACCCAGGGCCCAGGATTTGGTGCGACACGCCTGATTAACTCACTTACTGCCAATTTAAAATGCCCCTCGAGTGGCACTAGTGCCAGAAGCCTCCATAGACTCCCATGTAATTTATAGTGCACAGATCATGCACGCCCATGCACAGATCATGCACCATGTTTGTGCAGGCTGTTCACAGCTTTCAAACAAAAAAAAAAGATTGGAAATCCGTTCAGGCATTCATGATTTATCAGCCATAATGTTTTCTTCAGATGTAAACAAAAATGGCTGCCATGTTTGAAAGATGGGGTTGTATGGGGGGTGGAACATGCAAAATCGCGATTGAAATCATGTTTACTAGATTTAATTGGCACTGTATGAGTTAAGTGGTTAGCTAAAACTGAACTGAACAAAACACTACTATTGAGGAAACATTTGAATAAACTGAAATAAAACAAATTACAATAAGTAAACTGCCAATGTGTGTTTACAAAACTAACTTAGTAGTAGTAGAAAATTCCCTTTGTTTTAGTGGTCAGTGTTTCATAGAGGAGGCTGCCAGCTATTTTCAAATAATCTTAGCTATTCGGTGCCAGCGTTTTCTGGGAATTTTACAATGTTTTCTAACGGTGATCACGCGCATTCACGTTGCCCTGTTCTGCAGCACACTACAAGCCCATTTAGGCCTAGAATTATTGACAGCTTTAACTGTTGAAAAATAGCAGATATACAAGCTCACGCGCTGCGAGCTTGTAGATCTGCTATTTTTGAAAAAGTCGTACAAATGTGTGCAAATCTTTGAATATATGTATTTTCAAAGCGAACGTTTGTAACTAAAATTTTGCTTCTGGGTGGTCACTGGAACTAAATATTTTGAGATGGGGGTCCGAGGCCAAATACATATCATTTTGGGGGTCCTTCACATGAAAAAGTTTGAGCACCACTGCAGTTAAGTGAAAAGGACCTTTTCTTTGACGATGGCTGGCCTGATTGCTGACATAGAAACATATTTTTTTTCCCCAAAAACCTTAGAAGGATTCCACTTCAGGTCAAAATTCAAATGTTCATGATTTTTTCAAAAAATAGCAGATCTACAAGCTCGCAGCAATCTGCCATTTTTCAATAGTTAAAGCATAAAATAATAATACACTATAATGTGTACCCGTTCTAAATGGGTTAACTGTGGCAGTTTTAAATCCTGTTGTCAAATGATTGTCTCATAACAGTGAAAATAGCTCTACAAGTTCACAAAGCTCACCATTTTATCGGACCATTTTGTATGTTATCCCTGCCTACCACACATCAAACTAACACCGATAAATACAAATAAACAAAAAACGTTTTGAAAGAAATAATAATACTACTACTAAAAAAACTACAAAATAAAGAAAGGTTTTTTACCAACCTTCTTTTTTTGCTCACACAGCTTCTTGGCTCCTCCCACTGGGCTCTCCACTGCTGCATCATGCTGGTGTTTAGTTGCCTTCCGTCGCTCTTCACTGCAGCACAGTGGAAACAACACATTTATGAACCATGGTTTCTATTTACAGTTTACACTATACTAGGGCATTCACCAAATATTAGAATATTCGAATATTCAAATATCAAAGTCACTATTCGATGTTGTTCACCAAAGTCGAATATTATTTTTTTAATTTATTTTTTTATTGTTTTTTCTTTAAAAAAGATATAGTTTATAAAGCTTGGCTAGATAGGAAGTCATAAGAATGAGTTGTCAATGCCCCTGGTGGATGAATTTGTTAATGCTCTATACCAGGGGTTCTCAAACCTTTTTAGGCCGTGACCCCCAAAATAAACATATTTGAACTGGGGACCCCCACCCTGACAAGGACTTGGAATTGTAGGTATTACATTTAATGTGACTCGGTTCCGCAGATAAATATTGTGAAAATAGCAGATCTACATGCTCACAACGCCTCGCAACACAAGGCGTTGTGAGCATGTAGATCGGCTATTTTCACAATGTTCGCCTCTTGCTTACTTAAAATTTGACAGTTTGGCCAGTCCTGTCGAATATTCAACTATTCGAATACTAAAAATCACTATTCGTGAACGCCCTCCACTATACTATATAAAATATGCAATAATATTCAATAGGCTACCCAACACTGTGGGTGTGGGTCGCCACCCACCTGACAAGCAGGCATACGTAATGAACTGGTGGATGTGGCCGCATACAAACATTATTTAAACACTTTTTTGGAAAATAATCGTCCTCCTTGTATAATCACCAGTAAGACGTCTTGGCCATAAATGGATTCTGTTAGTGTGGTTATCCTAACAGTGCATCATCTGGGATACAATCCCTTTTATGCCCAAAAATGGAGATCCCTAACAGAATCCCTGTTATGCCCATATATGGAGATCCCTGCTCTGAGTATCTGACATCACTGTGATGTCACCTGTGATGTCACAGTGATGTGTCAGGGGAACCACAGTGTCAGGCGTTACACGTATACAGGTACATGCGGTCAAGCTGTGACGGTTCTCATAGTAAACTTGCTCCCTACGGTCGCAATAATACCTGATCATCATGTTTTTTTGAGCGGGGGATCATGCCATCCCATCTTGAAAAACATAACTATTGAAAAATCGCAGATATACAAGCTCACAGCGCAGCACCGAGTGCCACGCTGCGAGCTTGTAGATCTGCTATTTTTTTGAAAAATCATGAAAATGTGTGCAAGTCTTTGAATATCCTTGACCCGATATTTGAACAAACTACTAAATTCCTATTAAAAAAATCAGTTGTTCTCAAACCTTTTCATGTCAAGGACCCCCAAAATTACAGGTATTTGGCCACGGACCCCCCATCTCAAAATATATGATTCCAGGGACCCCCCCGGAAGCAGAGATTTGAGTTACAAAAGTTTGCTTCGAAAAATATATATTGAAAAAATGTGCACACATTTTCAAGATTTTTCAAAAATATCAGGTCTACAAGCTCGCAGCGCGGCACTCGGTGCCGCGCTGTGAGCTTGTAGATCTGATATTTTTCAATAGTTAAAGCATTCAATAATTCTAGGCCCTAAATGTTTTAAAAAGGTACTGACCAAGTGAAAAGAATAAGTAAAAAAGTGTAAAAAAAAAATACTGACCGGGGTTTCTCCTTCAGGTCCTCCTCTGCTGGCCTCAGGTACTCTGCAGCCACCGGCGTGGGCGTGGTGTGGTCGATGGGGGCGTGGTCTTTGCCCGCCTTCCACAGCTTGTAGCGGTGGGGCTGGAACTTACGCACAAACGCGTCCATGGAGATCTTCACGATGTCCTGGCGACACGTGCACTGCACCGGAGGGAGCGCACGTTTCAGACACAAATAGTGCACGTGTCTTCAATAGGGGGGGTCCGGGACCCCTAGGGGGTCCTCAGAGTTACTTTTTCTTTCTTTTTTTACATTAACCATTTGAACCCTAGCGTCCTTACTCAGAGGCGAACGTTAGCTGAGAATAGGAGATCTACAAGCTCACAGCACCTCGCAGCTATGCTCAGCAAAAAGGTTTTGTGTAGACAGACACCTTGAATTATAATTTGTTGTGCAATGCTACATAGAATAGTGAAAATAGCAGATCTACAAGCATACACCACATTGCAATGTGACATTTTGTGCTCTTGTAGATCTGCTATTTTCATCATATATTAAACAAAAAATAACAAAAAAAATTAAGTAATCGTGATATTGTGCCGGATATAAGACAGTGTTTTATTCCAGTAAAAATATCCTAAAAATTGGGTTGTATTAAATCTGGTTCTCTAGACATGTTTTCACATGCCTTTACACTTCTGCGTTGATAGATTGGCGCTCGTATCGCTGAAACCAGTGTTCTGAATCGAGCCAGTGAAGAAGAAGCACCCTAGATTTTGTCTTATAGACATGTTTATCCAAAACAAGTCTTGAAAAATGGGGGTCATCTTATATTCAGTCTTCTTATATTTGCCACAATACGGTAATTTGAACTCACACCGACCAGCCCTAGAGTGGCTGCATGATCGCCGACACCGATGTCATCCAAGAAAGGTCAAATAACGATGGACATATTGTCCACACCCAGATATCAGTGTAAAAGTCTAAAAGGTTGAATAAGGATGGACACATTGTCCATACCCAGATATCAGTGTAAAAGTCTAAAATGTTGAATAAGGATGGACACATTGTCCACACCCAGATATCAGTGTAAAAGTCTAAAAGGTTGAATAAGGATGGACACATTGTCCATACCCAGATATCAGTGTAAAAGTCTAAAATGTTGAATAAGGATGGACACATTGTCCAGACCCAGATATCAGTGTAAAAGTCTAAAAGGTTGAATAAGGATGGACACATTGTCCAGACCCAGATATCAGTGTAAAAGTCTAAAATGTTGAATAAGGATGGACACATTGTCCAGACCCAGATATCAGTGTAAAAGTCTAAAAGGTTGAATAAGGATGGACACATTGTCCAGACCCAGATATCAGTGTAAAAGTCTAAAAGGTTGAATAAGGATGGACACATTGTCCAGACCCAGATATCAGTGTAAAAGTCTAAAAGGTTGAATAAGGATGGACACATTGTCCAGACCCAGATATCAGTGTAAAAGTCTAAAAGGTTGAATAAGGATGGACACATTGTCCAGACCCAGATATCAGTGTAAAAGTCTAAAAGGTTGAATAAGGATGGACACATTGTCCAGACCCAGATATCAGTGTAAAAGTCTAAAAGGTTGAATAAGGATGGACACATTGTCCAGACCCAGATATCAGTGTAAAAGTCTAAAAGGTTGAATAAGGATGGACACATTGTCCAGACCCAGATATCAGTGTAAAAGTCTAAAAGGTTGAATAAGGATGGACACATTGTCCAGACCCAGATATCAGTGTAAAAGTCTAAAAGGTTGAATAAGGATGGACACATTGTCCAGACCCAGATATCAGTGTAAAAGTCTAAAAGGTTGAATAAGGATGGACACATTGTCCAGACCCAGATATCAGTGTAAAAGTCTAAAAGGTTGAATAAGGATGGACACATTGTCCAGACCCAGATATCAGTGTAAAAGTCTAAAAGGTTGAATAAGGATGGACACATTGTCCAGACCCAGATATCAGTGTAAAAGTCTAAAAGGTTGAATAAGGATGGACACATTGTCCAGACCCAGATATCAGTGTAAAAGTCTAAAAGGTTGAATAAGGATGGACATATTGTCCACACCCAGATATCAGTGTAAAAGTCTAAAAGGTTGAATAAGGATGGACACATTGTCCAGACCCAGATATCAGTGTAAAAGTCTAAAAGGTTGAATAAGGATGGACACATTGTCCAGACCCAGATATCATTGTAAAAGTCTAAAAGGTTGAATAAGGATGGACACATTGTCCAGACCCAGATATCATTGTAAAAGTCTAAAAGGTTGAATAAGGATGGACATATTGTCCAGACCCAGATATCAGTGTAAAAGTCTAAAAGGTTGAATAAGGATGGACATATTGTCCAGACCCAGATATCAGTGTAAAAGTCTAAAAGGTTGAATAAGGATGGACATATTGTCCAGACCCAGATATCAGTGTAAAAGTCTAAAAGGTTGCGTACTGTACCAGTTTGGCTTGCTTGCCGTAGTCGATCCACCGCTGCGTGGCAAAGTTGGTGGACTCTGCACAGTTGAAGCCGTGGTTGAAGCCAGCATGATAACTGAACGGAAAGGTCACCATGAACTGACGCGACTCCTGAGTCACCTGAAGACCAACACACACACACACACACACACACACACACACACACACACGCACGCACGCACGCATACACACGATTATTATGACAAAAGAAATCGCGATATTATTGCCGCCATCAAAATCCATTATCCTGGGGCGGAGCATTTGCCACAAAATAGCAGATCTTTTGATCTTTTGGCAAAGACATTTGATAGAGAGTGAAAAAAAAGACTGTATCAAGTACATACATATAAGTACCTTTTACCAATTATAGATGGTTTAAGTGGTACCGGATATGCAGCTCTGGAAATAAAATGTTATGATCCCAGTGGAGGACGATATCACGAGGAATTAAATCACCACAATACGATTATCGTGAGTGTTTTCGATCACGATAAACGATAATATCACTTGTCGTCCCATCCCTAGTCTGGGGTCCCCCAGGGGTCCTTGGGGGGGTTCCAGGGGGTCCCCTGCTAAATCATTTGATAGATAATTTGGGTGATTTTTACCCCCGTTTCTCCCCAATTTAGTCTGTGCTAAATTGCCAATTAATTAAATAGCACCACCCGATGAAACCAAGTTGTACTTGTTCCATTTGTACACTGAAAGTTAAATGAAAACTGAGGATTTTACAGTGGAGTTTGGGGTCCCAGGGAGAAAAAAAAATAGGGGTTCGTGGTCTAATCTCTAATGAATATCAGTCATTGAAATTAAACATGTTTTAGAATCACGTTTGATCAGGAGTCAAAGAGATGAGACACACTAGGGGTGCAGGAAAAAAATCGATTTGAATTCGAATCGTGTTTCTAACATGTTAAGATTCAGAATCGATTCTCATTTTTCAAAAAAATGAATTAGATATTATGATTTTTATTAGATTTTATGATTTATTATGATTTTTTTTTATAAAAAAAATAGATATTATGTTGTGTTTGTACAAGTTAAAAGCATGTGTGCAAGCATGAATGTTGTCTTGGATTTACCTTTGTATGTTTACATTATTGCAATAAGTTGATAAAACCTTTACAATTATAAAAGCTACGTAAATGTACTCTGCTTTCATGCCAGCAGACTGGAGTAGATCCTGATATATGCATTGAATAGAGAATCGTTTCTGAATTCGAATTGTTTGGATTTGAAAGCATTGGAAAAAAAAGTTGTGAATCGTGACCCCAAGAATCGATTCTGCATCGAATCGTGGGACACCCAAAGATTCGCAGCCCTAAGACACACACAGTCACACACACACACACACACACACACACACACACACACACACACACACACACACACACACACACACACACACACACACACACACACACACACACACACACACACACACACCTTCTCATAGGGGACACCGTATTTCTTCAGGATGGAGGGGGACATCAGGGTCATCTTATGACGGAGGAAAGCCTCGCAGCCCTGAACG
The DNA here is from genome assembly GCF_963921795.1 of Nannobrachium achirus. Classification (NCBI taxonomy): domain Eukaryota; kingdom Metazoa; phylum Chordata; class Actinopteri; order Myctophiformes; family Myctophidae; genus Nannobrachium; species Nannobrachium achirus. The sequence goes on along the minus strand of NC_137810.1, from coordinate 78,938,990 downwards.
TTACCAGGGAAGAACCCTGCAGGAGGAGACAAGGGAACCACACGGTCACACGCTGTGTGTGTGTGTGTGTGTGTGTGTGTGTGTGTGCGTGCGTGCGTGCGTGCGTGCGTGCGTGCGTGCGTGCGTGCGTGCGTGTGTGCGCGCGTGTGTGATAGAAATGTAAAAAGAAATGTAAAATGAATGACGTTGGTATCTGTATAGCAAATGGTAAAAGGTAACAACTTATGGGTGTGGCACGAGATCTAAAAGGGTTAACCAATTATAGGAATGGTATTATGCTTAAAATGCATATATCATGTTTTTTCTTTTTTTGGAGCTGTGTGGAGCTCCCTATACGTGGCCGTGTGTGTGGGTCTGTCTGTCTGTCTGTCTGTTTGTCTGTTTGTCTGTCTGTCTGTCTCCGGGTATGTAGCCTGCAGTAACCTTTTCTGGCCAGGGAGGGGCGCTGTTGCACACACACACACACACACACACACACACACACACACACACACACACACACACACACACACACACACACACACACACACAGCTCCACTTCGAACAGAGGTTCGATTTTTTACAAATACAGTACAAAGAAATTCAGACCTGCAAGCTCAAAATGTGTCATGATGATGACTATGACCATTTGTCCTTCCTTGGCTCCAATGTTTGGGAACCTCTCAGTTTTAGATAAATACAGTAACGTGATTAGTATGTTTAAACTGTTGCCCCTTTTGCCTCAATTTGTTATTGATTCACAAATGTACTGTGGAGTAGAGGTGACTAGAGCATCCACCAACATAAAATAAAAACATGTTTGATTTATCTAAATTAGTGAGAATTGTATAATGACTTTAAAGTCTAAAGTCAAATTGCTCCACGCTGCTGTTATGAGAACAGCCACTAGATGGCAGTAAAGTACTTTACAACAGCTGGAGTTTCAATGCTGGGCCCATGCTGGTGGCCAGCATTACAACTGACTGCTGTCTTCTGCCCTACAAGCTTGTTAGGGAGTCTTACTGATTAGATAATGCTCTTTTGTTGTTGTTGTGATTTTAGAAAAAATAAATATAATTGAACTATGAAATGCCCAAATTAGTTATGGAAGGTTCAAATTCAGTTACCAACACATTGGTATACCGACTGATAATGTTGAATTATCAGTCGGGCGGTCAGTTATATTTTCCTATCTCACATTAAAGTGAAAAGATGTATACTCCAATCTCTTTTCAACATTTGAAACGTTCCTCTTCTTAGAACTAGGCGATAGTACTACAGTGGTCGGGACCCAAATTATTTTGTGGGGTCCCCAGATGATTAACTTAATGAGCAACATTGTTTTCCCACTCAACAGTAAACAAACCAACATAAAGTTGAAGTGTATAGTTGGTATCTGCACATTTCTAAAGTGATAATTTAAGGGTTAGAAAATGACAAATTAAACATTGGCCAAATTGTCAGAGGCAGAAATTGTGAAAATAGCCGATCTACATGCTCACAACAACAACGTTGTGAGCATGTAGATCGGCCATTTTCACAATAGAACCGTGTTATATGAAATGTAATGCCTCAACTCTTAGTGCTCGTCAGGGTGGGGGGTCCACAGTTAAAATATGAGTATTTTGGGGGTCGCGGCCTGAAAAGGTTGAAGACCTCTGTACTAGTACAATGTCATGGTCGTTGACACTGACAGCCCTACAATGGGACATTTGTGTAGCATTTTCCTCCTAAAACAACAGGTGTGTGATGGTGAATCAAACCAAAGTCGTACCTCTAGCCAGACGTTCCAGACGCTTCCCATGTTCAGGAGGAACAACATACCTGAAAAACAACAGCAGAAACTACAATATGTTCCAGTCCATGTCTTCACATACACAGCTGACTGTTATGCTAACTGAAACATTTTAATTTAATTTTTAGCATCACCTTCACCAGCGTTTCTCAATCTTTTTTGGCTTGAGTTCCCCCTTTCCCAGATTTTTGAATCCAAGTACCCCCTTTCGGGGTTCCCACAATTTTTTACCAATGAATTTCCAAAACTTTTCCAGAATATTTAACCCAATTTCCAAGACTATATTATAACAATAATTCCGCTCAATAACAAGTCGCTTACTCCTATACGCAATGCCAAAAGACAGCTAGTGTATGCCAGTGGTTCTCAACCTTTTCAGGCCGTGACCTCAGAAATAATCATATTTTAACTGGGGAGGAATTTTGTATAAATGTTTAATTTGTCATTTCAGAGGTATTAACAAAATCAATAACCAAAGACAATGCATAGCTATTTCTTTCCAGGACCTTCCAGGACCCTTGATCAATTCCAAAACTTTTCCAGTACTGGAACAAATATTTTTCTAATTTCAAAATATTTCCAGGAATTTCATGACCTTGGGAACCCTGCCCTTTACCTAATAACATTGTCCATACAAAACTGCAATTAAAACCATGAACATCCCCAACAAATTGTGGGTGAGAGTTTCAAATAGTGCCTCCCGAAGAGATTTATTTTCAACACTGTGGCCATGACATTTCAGACCAGTTTTTATGTCAATAACTTACATTCAAACAACTTTCAAACACATCCCAGTTGCTGGTACCTGCATGTATTTTGGGTTAAAGGACAACTTTAGTTTTTTACAACAAGGGTTCATATTTTGGATTGTAATTAAAGAATATAAAAGATGAGTGTTAAATTGATTTAATTTACTTCTTTCTATTGTTTTAGAGATTCTTATTTCAGTGGTTGGGGCAAGCGTACAAGTGGCTAATTATGTCATTTTACACAGAATAAGCCCATTCCCAAGATACAACACAACCTTTCATGGTTGGATGTGACTTATGGGGGCTAGAAGTGTTACTGTAATTAGCAATAAAGAAACTGCTGGCTTATTGTGTCTTAAAAGACATATTTAGCCACTTGTACAGTATGTAAGCATGCCCCCATGTGTACGCATGCCCCACATTTTAGCACGGTAAACGTGATAAAACAATATAACGAAGCAAATGTAAACATTAAAACACTCACTTTTTCTTTTCTCTAATTACAATCTAAAATATGAACCCTTGTTGTAAAAAAACAAAGTTGTCCTTTAATAACTGTCAGGCTCACAATAAGTTTCTCCAAGGGTCATCATTAAACATAACAGTAAATGTTTTTTTTTCTCCTTCTAATTCAATTGTAGTTAATTGTTTAACTATGTAAAATATTATCATGATTTATACTTCTATTTTTCTTTTTTGGGAGCATTTGTACCCCCATTTGTGAACCCCTGACCTACACGATGGGACTGAGTATGTCCTGTTTATTTTCACGGTAGTATTGTCTTTCACTCACAACAGAAAACGAACAATCACAGCCTCATTGCTTTGGTTAAGAAGGCCGCGTTTAAACATGAACGTGATTTAAAAGTTAAGAGTAGAAGATAAATGCACTTTTGTGCAGCAGCGTTAAGGCCCTTTTCCACCGGCAGCGATAACGATGACGATAGCCATAAAATATCACAGCGATAATTATGCCTTCACATTGATGTCCGATAAAGTTATCGGACATCAATGTGAAGAGGCGCTAATTAACAGCCGCTCGCTCGAGCTGTTTGTCAGAGACCCAGTTCCATATCACTGTGATCTTAACCACATCGTTGTTGATCCTAACGATGTAGTTGTCGGCTATCGTTGTCTTTATCGGTGTTTGGTGGATGCTGCCGATCCACTTCAACTTTTTTAAATCGTTATCGTCATCGTTATCGCTGCCGGTGGAAAAGAGCCTTTACACTGATATCTATGAGGGAACAGTGAAATTAGTGTTTTTCGTCACCGCGGTAGCCTGGTACAGATTAATATAGTTTACTGTACAACCCGTCAAACGTGTCTCCCCAGTTCAAATATGATTATTTTAGGGGTCTGACAAGGTTGAGAACCACTGCTGTAGACAGTGATGTGTAATGGCGTGGTGTCCCTACCAGGACCGGGGCTCTCCATAGTGCATGTAGGTGATGTTGTACAGGTCCATGTCCTCCGTGTGCCAGGCGAACGCACTCTTCCACATGCCAAAGAACAGGCGGGGCGTGTTCACGCCCTTCAGGCCCTCCGCCATGTCCAGGATGGTGTCCAGACGGGCCATGTTCCACTCCGTCACACCCTGGCAAAGAATTACAAACCAATGTTGCATGCTGTACATGTACAGTACTACACTAAGATGTGTTCCCGTCCATAATGGGTTAAAGGAGCTATAGTCAACTTTTTCATTTTGGCCGTTGTCAGGCTGACTTAGTTTGTTTACATCCGTCTTATTCTTTTATGTGGAATCCATATAAAGGAGAGAAGAGGGATGTAAACAAAGTCTGCCTGACAATGGCCAAAATGATTATTTTATCATTATTTTACACTTTTTGTGGTCATTTTTGAAAAGAAACACATGAAGCTTAATTATTTTTATAAAATATTTTCGAAACGTTATTTTTATTTTAGCATCCGTTTTTCAAGAAAAGGAGTAGTTCACCTCCAAAATGAAAACAAAATGTACCCCCATTGATTCCGGATGGGGACCTGAGTGCACTCGTCCCCATCCAGAATCAAGGGGGTACATTTATTCTAACAATTTATTTGTCTTAAGAATGCGACAAATACAAAAAATACTATTGAACTCTATGTCCCCAAGACATGAGTAATCAATAGTAAAAAAAAAAGTCATTTTGGGGGTGAACTACTCCTTTAATACCAGGGTTTCCTGCAGCACTTTACAGGCCAGGCGCCCCGCCTGGCCAGAAAACCCCCCCGCCCCCCCAAGGGTATAAAAAAAAATATATATATATATATATATATATATATATTTTTTTTTTTTTCAATTTTTTTTTTTTTTCAAAAAAACTTTTTGGACCTCCAACAATGTACTAGGCATGATCGCGATCGCGAAATTGCATGTTTAACCCCCATACCAACCCTATCTTTCAAACATGGCAGCCATGTTTGTTTACATTTGAAGAAAACATAAGGGCTGGTATCTCCTGAATGCCTGAACGGATTTCCAAGCTAATTTTTTGATTTGAAAGCTGTGAAAAGCGTGTACATGCATAGTGCATCATCTGTGCACGAATTCGTACACCAGCGTGCACACTATTTTTTTAACCCTTTGGTGGCGAACCGGCAATATAAGTTATTCAAAGTTGAATAAATGTGGATGATAGCATGTAGTTGTGTTTTCCGTCATCATGGGCACATTCATGTGTTTTTTATAGGGCAAAAATAAGAATTAATATTAAAAATTAAGTGAATTAATTACTCGAATTAATTAATTAATTATCAAAAATTTTCGCCATGAAATCCCCCCCTGGTCAAGACTTTTTCCTGCAGGAAACCCTGAATACTGCTATACTAGTAAGACGCCTCAGGGCGACATGCGACCTATCTGGCCAGGGATGTATATCGGATGGGTATATCGGACCCAATCTCAACAGTGCCTGTTGAGATTGGTAGAACATGACCATATATGGGCATTACCAAATATGGGCATTACCAGATATGCCCTTAATATTGTTGACATCGGGACAGGGCACTCCATATATGGGCATAGAACGGACAAGGACGTAATTAATTTGCAAATGTGATCTGGGAGCATGATGTCAGAGTGATGTCACAGTGACAAGGGAACCAATAGACTGTAAAAATGTGTACTGACTGACTGAAGGAAGGACTGACACAGACAGACAGACAGACAGACAGACAGACAGACGGAGACACGCTGCGACATTTCTCATGGTATACTGAGACCTTCAGTCGCAACAATTAACTAATTTAGCTGGGGACCCCCTGGAACCCCTGCAAGGACCCCTGGGGGTCCCCGTGCCCCACTTTGAGAGCCATTGAGCTAGATAACAGAACATGCAATCGTACTCAATTTGGAAAATAGCATTCACTTCAGCCCATAGTGGGCGCCATGAATGGGAAATTCTATCTCCCCTCTTATAGTAAATGTACCCCCATTGATTCTGGGTGGGGACCCAAATGCATGGTACTGGATGGGGAAACCATCAGAGTAAAGCTACTATAATCAAATGTTTGTCTTAGGAATGCGACAAAAAACAAAAAGATATTATTGAACTCAAGTCTCGATGGCATGAGTAATCAATAGGAAAAAAAAGTCATTTTGGGGGTGAACTACTCTTTAACTGTCCTACTGCCAGATGGTATAATGTATTTATTGGGGCTGGTGCCAGCAAAAAGCAGCTTACCTTTGCGATGTTATAGAAAATTATCTATTGATATTTTCAAACTAATTCTTTTTACAATATGACGCTCATATGTGTACTTTGGCCTAGCCTGACTGCTATAGCGTCCGACTCTATCACACACTTCGTTCACCAACAGGGGGTGGTGATGTGCGGACTGAAGTGTCAGGCTAACTTTGGCCTAGCTGGCGGCAGAGGGCAGCCTTATACAAAGAATTCATGTGAATTGGGCCGTTTCGCTTGCCATCCATTCAGAGCACAGAAATGCATTTTCTAGAACAGATCCACAGAAAACAGCCAGGAAGTGATTTGGGACTCCATTATTGCTAACGTGCGGTGGATTTTTGAGAGCAGCGTTACGGGAGATGTTTTTACAGTACACGGCGGCGCGACCCCCCATCAGCTTACAGTCATCAGAAGAGGTAAAAAGAACGAGCCGTATTGGCAACGCGCCGCAAAATTGGGGCGAACGGGAACGTCCGAAACAGTAAAAGAGTTAAGAACTGAAGTTAATAAAATAAAATAAAGTATGTATGTTTACATAAAAACAATAGTAAAAGAGTATACTTTTGTACACAACAGTATACTGTACATGGCAACAAGAACCCCAAAAGGGAAAGGTATAGTTACAAAATGTTCTACTGTAAGTGCTGTAATGAAGGCTTGTGATGGTGTGAGCAGAGAGTATACAAACAGCCCTCACCACATCGTACAGGGTCCCGCTGACCTCTGCTCCGTACAGGGGGGGGTTGGAGGTCAGGCTCTTCCAGAACTTTCTCTCCAGCTCCTCAAAGTCTGCATAGCGAGGATGACAGAACCTAGGAGGGAACAATGGGAGACCCAGTGTGAACACATTAAGGCCCGGAACGATCTACAAGCTCGACCTGCAAGCTTGTAGATCTGCATTTTTCTTTTTTTTTCTTTTTTTATGGATAAATGTCTTCTAAATCAGTGGATCTCAAACTTTTTCATGTTTAACTCATTTCCTGCTTTCCCCGTCGAAACCAGAGATTTCCCACTGTACCGCCATGCTATGCCCGTAGATCCCGGAAATGTAATTCGCTTTAATCATTATGAAACAATTAAAAGTATGATCGCTCTTTATAGCCGATTCGGACTCTTTAGGCTCGCCTCCCAACTGTATCCGGCCGTATTTCCTGTTTTGACCAGATCTAGGTTTCCGTATCCGGTCTAAGGCCCAATCATAGCTCCGCTCCCATAGGTTTCCATCGTAAACAAGGAAGCTGCCTGCACAGCTATAACATGGTCTTTTTCACGCAGATTTTTTTTATTGGGAAGCTGTTATGATTCTTTTACCCGCCTGGCATATGATCTGCGCACATATGGCCTGCTATGTGCGCGACGTGCCCTTGCAGGAACAGCTCAGCCTTTTACATGAGTTTTTCTGTAAACAGTGGCAGATACAGCCTGACAACGGATATTTCTTTTTCCAATGGGATTGTTTTTTTTCAAAAGCTGTGGTCCGGTCTACAACGCTGGTACATGTTACATGCACAGATCGTGCGCGATGCGCGCACGTGCCCACGTTAAAAAGGTAAGGACAATTTGGCAGTTGCTTAGTTCAGCTATGTTTAAAAAGTTAAGGACACCCACAATTACATGAATTTGACTGCGGATGCCCCCCCATCTCAAAATATGTTGTTCCAGGGACCCCCAGAAGCAGAGATTTGAGTCACAAAAGTCTTTTTTTTTTTCTTTTTCTTGGTTGTAGCCATATTTGTGCCACTGTTGCACAAATATATAGGGCGATCATCAGCCTGGCAAGCCAACCTCATACTGTGCATTCACTCACTCGTTCCTTCCCACAATATAAGTCTGGACTTTGGGCTATAGGCAGCTTGAAAAGAGCTTGAAAATAAAATAAAAAGTAAACACGACACGTCTTTTGGGCCGATGAACCCCGCTCGTGCATACTCCTTGTTCCTTTTTAATTGTTGAAATCTATTGATTCCAACTCTGAAATAACTTCACGTATTGCTAGTTTTATCGTTTCAGCGTTAACTGTTACACTTGTTGCATCGAGGGCAGCCATGTTGTTTTGAAGATGCCACAGCATGTATTCTACGTCACCATCTACAGATGGACCAATCAGGGGAAGCTTTTCACTTGTTGTGCGGACAGCAGTTGAAACGCAGTCACTGATTGGCCCCGATCATTTTTTGATTTCTCATACTCGCTGCCTATACGCCGAAGTCCAGACCTGATACTGGGGAAGGAATGAGTGAACGCAGTATCAGGGATGGCCTGCCAGACTAATCATTCAGGGAAAGAAAACATGTTAACCCATTTAGGCCTAGAATTATTGAATGCTTTAACCAGTGAAAAATAGCAGATATACAAGCTCACAGCGCGGCACCGAGTGCCTCGCTGCGAGCCTGTAGATCTGCTATTTTTGAAAAAGTCATGAAAATGTGTGCAAATCTTTTAATATATGTATTTTTAAAGCAAACGTTTGTAACTCAAATTTTGCTTCTGGGTGATCCCTGGAACTAGATATTTTGAGATGCGGGTTCGTGGCCAAATACATATCAGTTTGGGTGTCCTTCACATGAAAAGGTTTGAGAACCACTGACATAGTAGTCTCTCAAGAACAGACTAACTGAGCTCAAGTGAAAAGGACCTTTTCTTTGACGATGGCTGGTCAGATTGCTGACATAGAAACATAGGTTTTTCCCAAAAACCTTAGAAGGATTCAAAAGACACTTATAGAATCGGGTCAAAATTCTAATTTTCACGTTTAAAAAAAAATAGCAGATCTACAAGCTCGCAGCGCGGCACCGAGTGCCGCGCTGCGAGCTTGTATATCTGCTATTTTTCAATAGTGAAAGCATAAAATAATGATACACAATAACGTGTACCCGTTCTAAATGGGTTGAAGTTGAAAAAATGGAGACACAAGGTTTGTGTCATTTGACTGACTTCTCCAGGCCGGAGGTCTTGCGGAACTCGTGGACGGTCATGGGTTTCTTCTGGATGTTGTACTGCGTGAAGAGACCCGTCTGGCCCGTCACCACCTGCTGGATGGGAGCGGGAATCACCAGGTCACCAATGTCCTCGTAACTCTGCCTGGGCTTCCAGTCTTTAGGGGGAATCACCTTGAAAACACATTAAAAATAAACACGTGATTAGGATGGGACGATAAGCGATATTATCGTTTATCGTGATAAAAAACACTCGAGATAATCGTATCGTGGAGATTTAATTTATCACGATATCGTCCGCCGTCATGCACTGGGATCAATTCACCTTTTATTTGCAGAGCTGCATATCCGCTACCACTTAAACCATCTAGAATTGGTAAAAGGTACTTTATAATAATACGTACTTGATACCATCTTTTTTTCACTCTCTATCAAATGTCTTTGCCAAAAGATAGCCGATCTACAAGCTCACAACGTGTCACGTTGCGACGCCGAGAACGAACCCAAGAGAAATTACGTTTCTGTTCATACTATGTTCCAGTCTTCAATGCGAAAAACAGTTAAATTGTTAATCAGAATTATTTGTGTGACAATTAATGGCCAATTTAAATTTGTAATCGTGACTAGGGATGGGACGATATTAAAATGTCATTTCACGGTTATTGTGGCCAAACAACGAATTACGATATTATCGCGACAAACAAAATTTCCCCAACATCCATTATCCTGGACCAGAACGTTTGCGAAAAAATAGCCGATCTACAAGTTCACAACGCGTTGCAATCGCGATGCGTTGTGAGCTTGTAGATCGGATATATTTTGGCAAAGAGATTTGGTAGAGAGTGAAAAAAAGACAAATATGTTATTAGGTCCGTTTGACCAATTAAAAACTACTAAATCAAATTAATAATTTGACACAAAACTAAAAACAAAACAAAGTATTTCCTTGTTTACAGACGGCTGAAAGTATTCCACAATCACGGTCGCCTTGGAAAACAAGGGAGTGCTGATTAGATAGAATCCATACGTTGTCTATTTCTTGTTTAAAATATTTCTAAAAACATTCTTGAAAGCGACGTTTAGTTGTAAATGTCGCTGTGTGTTTGTTTACATGGCTGACATGTTGGATACAGCACAAGACTCACACAGTGCAGCCTGACTGCAGCAGGTGCTCTGAGCCTTTGATTAGGCAGCGGTCGGTTATAGAGCGGAGTGGTCTCTTATCCGGAAATATCAGACCTCTGATTTCAGCGATTGACCAATCAGAATCAAGCATTCAAACAAGCCGGGTAACAATAACGATTATGGTTCCATCCCTACTCTATAGTATACTCACCTTGGCCATGCCAGCCCTGTGCGCGCCCTGAGACTCCATGTAGGCCACGTAGCGATGAAAGTCCTTGAACTCCTCCTTGGAGGGGGAGAAGGTCATGACCTTGGGGGCCGTGTCAGAGGTCATCCTGGCCCGTTGATCTGCGCACTGTTGAAGGAACACGTCACATGATTAAATCACATGTCCCTTTCTTATTACATTTTTATCCCACGATTTTCTAACCCATTTTTCACCTGGTGTCAATTATCTAATGTAATCCTGGGCGCTACACTCCCTCTGCTAACCTGGGGAGAGCAACAGACTGACCTCATGCTTCCTTCTATGCATGAAGAGTCCAAGTTGCTTCTTTTCACCTGACGGGGGATTTCCCCGGTTTGGACGTAGCAAGTTGATGGAACACGTTATTCCAACCAGTTCCTTTCCCCTCCATCAGGCGCCACGGCTGGCCAGGGGGAGGCAGTATAGAGACCAGGATTACTGCATGTTTTTCTGAGTGTACCTACCCTAGGGGATACGGGGAGAACATGCAAACTCCACACAGAAAGGCCCTTTCAACCAACCCCACTAAGGGTGTGGGCACTGATGACACGGAGGAGAGAACACGCTCCCAGAGCCCCTCCCCCCAGTGGGAATCAAACCCAGGACCTTCTAGCTGTGAGGCAACAGCACTACTGGCTGCACCACCGCAAATATTGAATCATTTTGAATCTTCAAACACAGATCTCCTCTTCTGGGGGTCCCTGTTATAATTGTTTTGTTCAGATAGGGGTCCTTGGCATGAATATGTTTGTGGACTACTGATTTAGAAGGCATTTGTAGAATCAGCCTCATGTCTTAATGGTTTAAACTAATAGATGTAAGCTACGTCACCTATAGAGGGTATGCGCGTGGCATCACTGTTGCTGGATGTTAAGTGGGAACGCCTAGTGGCAAAACACAAATTTCTGCCACTGACAGCCCATAAATCCAAACAGAAAATGAGAAAAGTCCTATCTGATTGTATTAAACAAAGTTAACTCACCAACATTGCGGGTGTACTGAAAGCTTGAATTATCCTCTTTCTATCTGCAAAGGTTTTGTTTCATAAAAATCCACCATAGGCATTTTATGAGCTACTTTCGGTCAAGACATTCTGGCAGGTTTTTATTTTTCCAAGTGTCAGAGTTTGGAAGCACTCGTTTTCAACAACACAACATCTTGCTGCCTCCTGCATTATGTGCAATTTAGAAACAGGTGGTATGCAGGCAGGGGCGTCACACCAAGTTCTGGGCCCTGGGTACAAGGATTCACTGCGGGCCCCCCATGAATGTTAACACCTTGACATCCGAAATAGAATGGTGGTTGGTAGATTAGCCGTGACATTTCTATTATTGTATTGTGATCTGAGACATAATATTATGTTTATAAACATGACCCCGCAGCCCCTCCATCTTGAACAGCGCCGCTGTTTTTTCTTTTTTTTTTTTTCCCCAGGCCAGTAACTCACCATGATTTTCTCGATTTCCGTTGGGATAGAATGGGGGTTTTGGCCGATCGTCGATGTCCCCGTGCGTTTCGCGTGCGCGATCCTTTCACGTAAATGTCCCCGCAAATAGTCCATGTGTGACTGAAGAACAGAACTGAAAAGTTTCGCTAGCATAGCCCCAAGCATGGCTGCTGTAGGAGCTCGAGTGTGCAGACAGCAAACGGATGGCTGGGAGTAGCCTTGGAGAAGGAGAGGCGCTGACGTCACCTCTGCTTCATGCACGGTCTGCATGAGCTATCAGTGCACGAGTGGTGACTAGGGAAGGTTAGACGATCGCCGATTTTCGGATCAAAAGCTTTTATTCCGGTTTTAAAGACAAAGTCCGGGAATGTACGACGTGGCTGAGAGTCCCTGGGGGGATGTGCGATATAGTACGGTTTTAACATTAAGGGGCTCCCCGTGGCTTAGAAGGTGTTAACTATTGAAAAATAGCAGATATACAAGCTCACAGCGCGGCACCTAGTGCCGCGCTGTGTGCTTGTAGATCTGCTATTTTTGAAAAATCGTGAAAATGTGTGCAAGAAACCTGTCAAGGACCCCCAAGATGATATGTATTTGGCCACGGACCCCGATCTCAAAATATTTAGTTCCAGGGACCCCCAGAAGCAAAATTTGAGTTAGAAATGTTCGCTTAAAAAATACATATATACAAAGATTTTCACACATTTTCACAACTTTTCAAAAATAGCAGATCTACAAGCTCGCAGCGCGGCACTCGGTGCCGCGCTGTGAGCTTGTATATCTGCTATTTTTCAATAGATAAAGTTATTAGGGCCCCTCCACCTTGGGCCCCAGTAACTCAGTCCCACTTTCCTACCCCTTGTGACGCCCCTGTATGCAGGGCCGTTGAATGATTTGCAACTAGCACTTCCAAACTCCAGTGCTCCATGCTGCTCAATGTTTTGCCACTCAGTCTAGATGAGGGGGGCGGGGCCCAGTGGACGTGCATACCCTGCACTGCACCCTCTATAAAGGCTTATCAAAATGTATATAATATAACTTTCTCAGAGCGGCAACCATAACTGCAGCTCACCAGGAGCAACTAGGGGTTCAGAGTCTTGCTCAAGGACTCTTCTGCATGTGGACTAGAGCTGGGACCGAAAACCCGTGGAGCCCGACTGACCCGACGGGCTTGGGCTCGGGGCAGACGCTTTTTCATAATTAATTGTTGGACGTCGATTCGGGTCGGACATAATTTTGATTTATAGAAAATAGGGTGTAAAATGATACAACTATCTTCTCTGTGTGTGCTGTGTGCTATTTCCTATTTCCTCTGTGTGTGCTATTTCTGGTGCACGTGACAACGCTCAGTCAGGGCTGTATTAACCATTGGGCCGGTGGGGCCGTTGCCAGGAGCCCTTGGCTCTCAGGGGCCCTTGGGGGAACTGGGCCGTGTGGTCATTGACAATTTACTCAAATTAAATGTATTATGTTAATTAAAAATCAAATGTGTGGGCACTGTGGGCCCCTCCTCTGTTGTCTACAGGTGCTTTCTTGACCCACAGATGATCCTCATGGCTTAAAATCCGAGTTGGATAGTACGCGTTTGGAGGGAGGGGGGTTATGGTGGAGGGTGGGGGGGGGGGCCCTAAAAAATATTATAGGCCAGGGGCCCTCGCGGGGGTTAATCCGTCCATGCGCTCAGTGCGTTGTCTTGACAACCACGCACCTTTTCCTTTTCCTCCATAACAACATGTAAACCATAATGGTTGGATAACATAAGCGTAAACCTCAGGACGGAATACAATTTGATATTGATAACTGTGGAAAGGTTTGTGTGTGTGAATACTTTATTAACAGTTTGCAAAATCTTTGCAAAAGGTCTGCTGTAAAAGGAATAAAGTATGTATGTGTGTGCACTTTGCACTGCTGTGCAGTGAGTCACTGCATTCAGACCACATGTGCAGTGCACGTTATATTATTTAATAATCAACATATCTAAAACACTTTCACAAGTCACAATGTGGCTTAATATTATTAAGGGTAAGGGTCGTTTCATACTGTAATAAAGAGCCTAACTAATTTCGGTTTGGGAGGGCTCCCCGACCCGAAATAATTTAAGTTCGGGGGGAGTCCATTCATACTTTATTAACGGCTAGTGCCGAAGTCGCTTGTAAATACTGGAGGTCCATGGCATGACAACGTTTGTGGCCGATGAATGAGCATCGCAGGGCGGATACATATCTGACTGGCCCTTGCGCTGCACGCTGAATGACTGGAGGTCCAGTGAGTAGCTGCTCCAGAAGGCAGCAGCACCAGTTACGGGGTCTCTTCTGTCTCTCACTCACAAACGCTCAAGCTCTGTCAAAAACATTTAATCTACAAGCTCACATATAGACGTGCCGCCTTTCTTGCTGCATGCATGTCATCACACAGTCACAACTCGTCGTGGAAAACCTATCAATACGGAACACTAGCAAAGTTGTGTTTAAGCTCTTCTTTTCTCTTTAAAACGATAAACGAAACCCATATTTGGGTCTGGACATTGCCGAACCGAAATTAGTTAGGCTCCTTATTACAGTGTGAATCGACCCTAACAAGCAGGCACGCTGCATGCACTGCACATTAGAAAAGTTTGCTAGTGAGTGTAAATCAGTGGCTTCCTCAAAGAAAAAGAAATGAGGGGAAAAAGCGGTGAAATCTAAGGGTCGGCACGGGTCGGACACATTTTAATGATTAATGCTCGAACTAGGGATGGCCAAATGGAGATTTTTTCTTAACCGATAACCGAAAGGCCTTATCAGTTAATTAACCGTTAACCGTTAAGGAAATGTGTTCAAAAATGCGCTATTTTAGCGATTTTAAAAAAGGAAAATACACACGTTTTTCCCCATAATAAAGTGCCATATTTACACATTAAAAACAATAAAACTAGGAGAAACAAGAATACAATTGTTTTCTAAAAGAAATGAGTTTTTGCAAAGAAACGGTGGGATTGAAATGATCAGTCTGTAATGTGATGCGCTCTCGCCAGGCACGTGCGCACATACAGCAAAGGGGGCTGGAGCACTTAACTTTTATCAACAGAATTGTCCACCAAAAGGCCCTTCAGCCCATGCCTCTCTAAAATTCTGTGCACTCCCTGTCGGTCGCCTAACAACACAGCAGCAACGAGATGCTCGCATGTAGAGCAATAACTTTCAATCATATGACTTTTGGAATGGTTGGATCGGCTAAATGTGATGTCCATTTAATTAATTTTCTTCTCTCTCGCCCGTGTTTTGTGTGTGCTGATGCAGCGATCATTGAATTTGCGACTCTGAGCGTTGTTATTTTCGCATATCCTAGCTACTCTGTAACCAAGATGACTTTTAGCGTTCCTCACGTCATCAACATGTAACATTAGAAAGTTGTGTTTTAAGCTCTTCTTAAACGGGATTCAATGTGACGTTATGTCTGTTTTGTAAAATCCAATCGACGACGGAGCATTTGTTTCCTGATGAACAAGTCAGCGTGTACGACTCCAAATCAAGCAGCGTCGCAGACTCGCAGTTGCGTGAATGCATGGATGTTACACAGGCATTGGTGTCCAGAAATGTGTGACCACAGCGCGTTGCATGGTTGATGACGATGTTGCGTAGATATTGGTGTACGGGGCTTTTGGTGTGACACATGGGTTGATTTCCTTTTTCTTTTTTTTATCGGTCAAAATTAACCGTTAGTGCTTACCGGTAACCAATTTCTTATCGGTTTAACGGTAACGGTTAACCGTTGGCCATCCCTAGCTCGAACGTCGATTTGGGGCGGACAAAAACTGTTGGACACGTTTCAGAACGGACAGAAAAAATGAGCCTGATCCCAGCTCTAATGTCGACTGGAGGAGCCACGACAGGTGGCACGACAGGTTGTGTGTTGGTCTAGCAGGTCTACAAAATGTCCTAGTAGTGAACTCCCATATGTCTTGGTAAATCTATTTTCTTTTTTATAATATTTGTATTGGGTGATTGAGCACAGTCCGCATACAAGATTAGATTGAATTACTTAAGATTATTAAGTAATTCAAGTTTTGCAGAACACGCGTCAAAAAGAAAAAGGAAGGACAAGGTGTTAGCCTCTCTCTAGTACATTCAGTGCTATTGTGATTCCACGGTTTCCACCCAACCAAGTTTTCTTTTTTCTTTTTTTCATCCTAAAGCATGCATACACATCTCAGTTCCTTAGGGTTTCAAGTGCCAGCTCCACTCCACCTACAGCGCCTCACAAATTTGACTGCACAGTTCATTCAATTGTTCGTTCTCTCTATACTCAAATAATACTTCATTAGTGATGTCCAATCTTGAAGGTAGGGTGCTTCTTTTTTTTATATATATATATACTTAACTCATTTAGTGCCACCCCTTTCACCACTAGAGGGCGCCCAGTGGCCATAGAAAATCCCATAGAGATATGCTGGTATATGCAGAAGCCCTGCAGCCATGACTTGCCTGAACACTTTCCTTTGTGCATGTACAGGAAGAGGATGAAGTTAGCTTGAAGTTAGCTATTGGCTACCAAGCATTTTAGAAGCCTTATTTTCGTCAACTTAGCCATGATTAAACCTTGCACACCTCATGCATGGGACAAAAACAGAGAAGAATGAGCTCTAAAAAATCCAATGCAATCCTGGATTGCATTGGAGTGGATTTGTGCAGTTTGTTCAAAGCTTTCAAACAAAAAAATCCGATTGGAAATCCGTTCAGGCATTCTTGAGATAATCGCCATTATGTTTTACATGTTATGTAAACAAACATGGCTGCCCTGTATGTTAGATGGGGTTGTATGGGGGTGGAACATGCAAAATCGCGATTGAAATCATGTTCACTAGATTTGATGGGGTCCAAAAAAAAAAAATCAAAAAAAATTTTTTTAAAAAAAAAATTTTTTTTTTTCTTTTTTTTTTTTTAATATCCCGAACTAGTTCGGGATAGGCACTCTGGGATGCGATAATATATCCCGAACTAATTTGGGATAGGCACTCAATGAGTTAAGATGAAAAAAATAATTTGCCTGCCAGTTGGATGTCTAATTTGTTATGTGTCATAGTAAATCAGTGCCATCCGTGTAAGGATATATTGATGACCCATGATTGTGACGCATTGATTTGAAAGCTTGTAGATCAGCTAATAGTACTAGTAGTATGTGGCGGAGAGAGACGCAGCCCCAGCCTGAAGCCTCAAAAGTCTAGTATCTGCCGATTCTGCCCTCATTCCATAGGGGATATCCCTTTGGAGTAATTGCGACCGTCAGGTCGCACTTACTATCAAAACCTCCACAAAGTGTAAGTCCGTCTGTCTGTCACACCTCACACGTCACACTCTTGCCCTGCTCATATCTCCGCAACCGTTGCCCCGATCCATGCCAAATTTTGCACACACGCTCCTTGCCTGCCAAACTACAACCTCCAAGGACCCCCGGAGCTCCAGGGACCCCCAGGTCCCTGGGGGACCCCCAGATGTAAAAAATGACCAAATGTGCAAAAATGACCACCCCAACGGGGCTGCTCACGGGGAATTCCCGGGGACCACCGACTCCTGGTGCTCCAGAACGGATGCAAAAGTGGTGGCGCCCCCAGTGGAGGACCCCCTCCACTGCAGCTCACATAAAATGCCGTAACTCGGGCTAGGAGCGTCCGGGAGAGCCGGGGCCGGTACCTATTCGTCCGCCAAGGCAACGCGGAGACCCCACCCCTCATTTCTCACATGCCCCTCTTCTAGCGCCACCATGAGGCCGATTCTTGCAAAACACATTTTTGGACACTGCTCCTACAGATTTTGCCCTAAAATCACACAAATCGGTACACACTATGTCTACACGTCCCCCTACATTCAGGAACCAATGCCACTTACAGCCCTCTTTGTGTATACATGTCACCTGACGGTCGCTTATCTCCCGATTAGGGAGTCTTACTGGTGGTTAAGATATTGGACTTTCACGCGGGAGACTTCGAACCCGGGTGGGGTGATTCGGATCACCTCCGTTACAAGTAGTAGTAATAGTATTAGAAGCTCTTCACCAATGACAACCTATTGATTAATAACATATTACTTTATTAAATGATCGATTATTCAAATCGTTTCATAATCTTAAGTGTCAAATCATTCATCCATTCATTCATTCATTCATTCATCCATTCAGGTGACTGAATGACAGTAGAGTACTGTGAAAATCATTATTTGGTTCACAAATATTCTAAAATAGTCAGTTTAGAGGCCAATAAACTGAGAAATCGGACAACCTCCTTAATCCTTTCTGCCAAAAAACACTACTTGGATGAGATAGTTGAGGAAAACATCCACAAACCACGAGACCTATGGAAGCCATTTAAAACCCAGCTAGGCTGTGGTGCTAAACTTAGATCCATAGCCAGCAACATATCCATCCAAACTCCCATAACCCTCCTCACTGACAGTCTTGATGTAGCCAAAAATTTCAACATCTATTTCACCTCCATGGCCAAAAATCTGGTCAATAAACTGCCCGCTCCATCTGGGCTGTTTGGTGTTAGGCACATCTTGAAATTCTACAGGAACCTTGGGGTATGCAAAGACAATTTTAAACTTACCACGGTGACAACTGATGAAGTGTTTAAAAAACTGCGCACCCTACCTCAATTCAAGGCCGCTGGCCATGATAAAATCGCCCCCAAATTTCTCATAGACTCAGCTGCCACCATTGCCCCAATCATTACCCATATTATTAATCTATCTATCAAGCAGGGTTATGTCCCCCAGGACTTCAAATTAGCTAAGGTAACCCCCCTGCACAAAAAAGGCAGTAAACTTGACCCTGGCAACTACAGGCCAATCTCTATCCTTAGTTCCATCAGCGATCATTGAATTTGCGACTCTGAGCTTTGTTATTTTCGCATATCCTAGCTACTCTGTAACCAAGACGACTTTAGCGTTCCTCACGTCATCAACATGTAACATTAGAAAGTTGTGTTTAAGCTCTTCTTAAACGGGATTCAATGTGACGGGGGTCTGTTTTGTAAAATCCAATCGACGACGGAGCATTTGTTTCCTGATGAACAAGTCAGCGTGTACGACTCCAAATCAAGCAGCTTCGCAGACTCGCAGTTGCGTGAATGCATGGATGTTACACAGGCATTGGTGTCCAGAAATGTGTGACCACAGCGCGTATAGTTGCATGGTTGATGACTTGATGTTGCGTAGATATTGGTGTACGGGGCTTTTGGTGTGACACATGGGTTGATTTCCTTTTTCTTTTCTTTTTTTATCGGTCAAAATTAACCATTAGTGCTTACCGGTAACCAATTTCTTATCGGTTTAACGGTAACGGTTAGCCGTTGGCCATCCCTACTTGTGACTGCAATCTGTTTCTGTTCGCGGATGACTCGGCTCTCCTAGTCTCAGGCAGAGACATATTGCAGGTTGAAAAGGCCCTTAACTGGGAACTTAACAAGATCTGCACCTGGCTCAATGACAACAGACTCTCAATTCACCTAGGCAAAACTGAATGTATCCTCTTTGGATCTAGTCAGAAACTTAGCCTAGTTGAGAACTTCACAATTAAAGTAGGTGACACTGTGATAGAAAGAAAAAACTACATCTGCTACCTGGGTTGCATCCTGGAGGCTAACCTATCCAGTGAAAAAATGACCACCAAGGTAATCAATAAAGTCAACCAACGAATTCGCTTTTTGCAAAGGGTTGCCCCGCTGATCAATATTAAATCCCGAAAGACACTAGGAGGTGCTCTTATCGGGCCCCTCATTGATTACGGAGTCCTTGTCTGGTATCGCGACGCCCCAGCCGCCTTAAAGTTAAAGCTCCAAACAGCCCAAAACAAACTAATTAGGGTTGTGCTTGGTCTCCCTCCTCTGACCCACCTTACCGATCATCACCACGAAAGCGTGGGATGGCTCAAAGTAGCTGACAGAGTACAGCATCTTGCAATGGGCCTGGTGTACAAGATACACTACACCTCCAAGATTCCCATGTACCTGACAAACTACTTCTTAAAGGTCAAGGATGTTCACAACCACAACACCAGAGGCAGCTCCACTAATCATCATCAACGTAGATTTAACACTAAACAAGGCTCTAACTCGTTCTCCTGCTACACCATCAACATGTGGAACGCCCTTCCTCAAGCCCTAAAGGAGAGCAAATCCCTAGCCTCCTTCAAAATTGGTATGAAAAGTCACCTTCAGACAGCTGCTACCCGTGACTTGTAAATAGACTAAGCCCCCATGCCCCCCCCCCCCCCCCCCCCCCTTTTATTTTTTCTGCCTTTGTATTTGATGTTATACTTTTGAAACTGATATTATCCTAGATAAAGTACTATGTTCTATCAGTCTGTCTTTCAATGTTATATGAGATACTAAAAGTGTGGTTCCTGTGGAAATAAGCCTCGGCTTTCTAGGATCTCCTTTTAGTTGACCTTGTACCAGTGATTTGTACTGTCATGAAACTGTACTTTTTTTTTCTATTGCAAACTTCTAATAAATTCTTCAATCAATCAATCAATCAAAAAAGATTTTTATCTGGTACCTAAAATGTTTTAAAACGTTTCGCTATGAGTTGATGTTAATGGAGCCATTATTAGTATTATTTTTATGAACTAGGTTCCTTATTTACAGAGCGAGCAGCAAATCACCGAGGTCGCCCCGCCCAGTGGGCGGCTGTGATTGGACGAAAGCTCTGGTTGAATCGGGCAGCCGTTTTGTAATTGGACTACGTCCGCGTCCGTCAAGGCCGGGCGACCAATGACAGCCGTTTCCACCGAGGGGGGCGAAGAAAAATAGATGGGAGGGGAAAAAACTGTTGGGTTCTTTAGCCGCTAACGCTAGCCTCACTGCAACTACCGTTACTTTGTCCGTTTGTTGCTTACAGATTAACAACAATCGGCGAACACGTCGTGCCGTCATTGATAAGCAACCGCCTGCTTATCAGCTAAAAGCATTTCAGGGAAATTATTTTAAAAAATGTTGTTGTTTTTTGCAGCCGTCAGACATCTCTGTGACAGCTGCCCCAAGAAGCCCCGTTTATAACTCGACTAGTACAACGGTGTCGCTGAGGGGGGGGAAAGCAGATCTACAAGCTGTCTACGCGTCGCCTCCGCGACTCGTCGACAGCTTGTAGATCAGCTTTCCCCCCCCCCAGCGAGCAATACTCTCGCGAGTATAAAACTTTAAGCAGGGAGCGATTCCCCCTTGTCGTTTGAATATCCGGCTTTAGGGCGGAAACGGAAACGCACCGCGTACGTTCATGCGTGTGAGCGTGGGTGTCACCGGATACGGAGGGGCGGGCTCTAGACCGGATGTGCACTCGGAGCAGGGAATGGGAACCAGGCTCTGCTCCACAAGCAGAGGAAAGGCTAGCTCGGTCAGACAGAGAAGAATGGAGCAGGGGGAAAAACTAAACAAATAAGTAATTAGTAAATATTACCTGCAGGCGTGACAAAAGCGGCAGTTTTCACATGTATCAGTGTATCTGCAAATGTGTTTAAAATCCAGGTGGTGTGTTTGTAAACACAAGAAGGAGAAAAAAATAAAAATCAGTCCGGATAGAAGAGATAGTTCTCCATTATTCCACACACACAGCGTCGCGCGCATGCGCACTGGCAGTTTGTTTACAGTGAGGGAGAGGGGCTCAGAGAGGGGGCGTGGTCTCTGTGCGTGCGCGCGCGCGCGTGTGTGTATGTGTGTGCCACATTAAAGGAGTAGTTCACCCCAATGGAGACTTGAGTTCAATAATATATATATTTTGTTGTATTTGTCAAAGACAAAAAATGTTATTATATGCATGGCACTGGATGGGGAAACCGTCAGGGTAAGTTTACTATAATCAATGTTTTCGTCTTAGGCGCCGTATAGACATTTGCGTGAAACATCTTCTCCGTATCGTCTGAGAATGGCCACTGGGGGCGCCGTACTAATGCATTGTGGAAGGTTGTATGGTGTTTTGTCGTTGCCGTGTCTCTTGGCCAAAAGACAGGCTGTGGTTGAGCTAGAGACACGGCAACGACAAAACACCAAACAACCTTCCATTGACAATGCATTAGTACGGCGCCCCAAGTGGCCATTCTCAGACGATAAGGAGAAGCTATGTGTCCAGCCTTAGCGACTGCGACAAAAACCTAAAAATATTATTGAACTCAAGTCTCCATGGTGTTTTGTGTTTGAACTACTCCTTTAACCCGTTAAGACTTGAGGCCAATTCTAAAAGCTGCTTTTGAAGCGACCTAACCTTTCTGGGGGAAACACAATTATAATACATTTAAAAAAGACTCAAAAAGTTAGAATATGGAAATATTAAGTTTTCTGCCCGACAACTAAAATCACACAGAAGCATTCTCTCAGCTTGGAAGGCGTAACAAGTTCTAACAACATTGTTTGATTGATTGAAGAATTTATTAGAAGTTTGCAATAGAAAAAAGTACAGTTTCATGACAGTACAAATCACTGGTACAAGGTCAACTAAAAGGAGATCCTAGAAAGCCGAGGCTTATTTCCACAGGAACCACACTTTAAGTATCTCATATAACATTGAAAGACAGACGGATAGAACATAGTACTTTATCTAGGATAATATCAGTTTCAAAAGCATAACATCAAATACAAAGGCAGAAAAAAAGAATAATAAAAAAGGGGGGGGGGGGGGCATGGGGGCTTAGTCTATTTACAAGTCACGGGTAGCAGCTGTCTGAAGGTGACTTTTCATACCAATTTTGAAGGAGGCTAGGGATTTGCTCTCCTTTAGGGCTTGAGGAAGGGCGTTCCACATGTTGATGGTGTAGCAGGAGAACGAGTTAGAGCCTTGTTTAGTGTTAAATCTACGTTGATGATGATTAGTGCATGGAGCTGCCTCTGGTGTTGTGGTCGTGAACATCCTTGACCTTTAAGAAGTAGTTTGCCAGGTACATGGGTATCTTGGAGGTGTAGTGTATCTTGTACACCAGGCCCATTGCAAGATGCTGCACTCTGTCAGCTACTTTGAGCCATCCCACTGCAGTGGTGAGGTGAGTCTGATAGGGAAGGTTAAGCAGGACCCTAATTAGTTTGTTTTGGGCTGTTTGGAGTTTGGTTTTTAGGGTTTGTGGGGCGTCACGATACCATACATGGACTCTGTAGTCGTGGACATGGGTTACATACATGCATGATAGCATCCCTGTTTTGGGGCAAAGCTGTCAAAATATGTCAATTATGTAAAATACAAAAAAGAACGGTTTCCACCCAAACCGTCTGGGTAGGCCTACTGATGCTAAAACTGTTTTACTGCTTTTGACAGCAGCCACACGGGGGCGCTAGGGGAGCATTTAGGGGTTCACTGTCTTGCTCAAAGAGCTGGGAATCAAACCAGGATTGAAGATTGAATGATTGAAGACTTTATTAGAAGAAGTTTGCATAGGAAAAAGTACAGTTTCATGACGGTACAGTTCACTAGTACAAGGTCTACTAAAAGGAGATCCTAGAAAAGACTACGCTTATTTCCATAGGAAACCATTGACGTATCTCATATAACATTGAATGACAGACGGATAGAACACAGTACTATTCAGTAGATATAGTCAGGAAAAAAAGGGGAAAACTATTTAAAATAAATAAAAACATACAGTAGTTAAATACAAAGAGGGGTCAGGGAAGGGTAGGGCTGGGCTATGTTTGTTTTCACCAGTTGCGAACGGCTGCTTCCTGTAAGTGTTTTTTGGGGCGATTTTAAAGGATGCTAGTGATCCACACTCCTTTAAGGCCTTTGGTAAGGCGTTCCACATTTTTGTGGTATAGCAGAAGAACGAGTTTGACCCTTTCTTTGAGTTGACTTTGGGTTGAACGTGATCTGTGGCGCTGCCTCTGGTGTTGTAATTGTGGACATCCTTAACCTTTATAAAGTATTTTGCCAGGTACATGGGCATCTTAGTGGTGTAGTGTATCTTGTACACCAGGCCCATTGCAAGTTGCTGTACTCTGTCATCTACTCTGAGCCACCCCACTCTTAACTGCAGTGGTGAGGTGAGTCTGATAGGGAAGGTTAAGCAGGACCCTAATTAGTTTGTTTTGGGCTGTTTGGAGTTTGGTTTTTAGGGTTTGTGGGGCGTCACGATACCATACATGGACTCTGTAGTCGTGGACTGCCTGTGGCAGTGGTGGAAAAAGTACTCAAATGTTTTACTTAAGTAAAACTATCAATACTGCAATGTAGAAATACTCTGTTACAAGTAGAAGTATGGAATTAATCAAAGTGTACTTGAGTAAAAGTATAAAATATTGTCTATAATTATAGATAGATAGATACCTTTATTATCCCACGCAGGAAATTCAGTTGCCCAGAGGCATTATATAAGTAGGCCTACTTAAAGTACCAAATGTAAAAGTACAAAATGTTTGAAAATAGCCAAGGTATGAAATAGGGTGGTTCATGTGTGTTTTATAATAGCCTATTATAATTTAGATCTGCAATAACTAGTGAGTAACTAGTAATTAAAGTTTTCAAATAAATGTAGTGGAGTAAACGTGCAATATTTGGATCCGAGGTGTAATGGAGTAGAAGTCAAAGTATTGGAAATTAGAAATACTCAAGCACAAATAACCCAAAAGTGTACTTAGGTACAACACTTAAGTAAATGCACTTAGTTGCTAATTTACACCACTGCCCTGTGGAATGCACTTATAGGGGTGTAACAATATAGTAACTGAATCGAAAAATCTGTTTTAATTTGCAATGATCTACTATAGGCTATCGTTTGCAAAACAAAATATCGTACCGTTTTGGCTTTGTATTGTATCGTATCGTTTTAAAATGCGGTAATCGGTATTGAATCGTTTTGCAATGCAAATAATTGATTGTGTGGAAATTAAGTATTTGTGCCTTGTATTTGGCAATTTTGAGAGGGAAAAAGAGGGGTCTAATTACTTTTCCATTCCATATACTAGCTACTTTTGGTCTATCGATAAATGTGTGTCATGTCAAGGTGGGTTTGTCCATATGTTTTGAAATATAATGTCCATCTATTTGCTAGATAATCACAGAGTTTACTTAATAGATTTTGTTCACAGATTTCATTTCTTTGCTAAATAGTTACTACAGTATATCATTTTAAATCATTGAATCGAATTGTATCGTTTCGCCATGAATGAACCAATATGGTCCATTTATCGTATCGTTAAAGGTGATACACCATGCATTTAAAAAGTATTTGTCATATTGTTTATGTCCCAAAAACGTTTTTCAAAAGGTTTGAGGCTAAATTACCACTCCTGAATTTCAGCTGCAGTACCACCTTTGGCCAAAAAAGCATTGACAGAATCCAAGAGGGGAATAGCAAGAGGTGGCAATTCCGGTTTACTTCCCATTAGGGATAGGACGATACGCGATATTATCGTTTATCGCGATAAAAAACACTCACGATAATCGAATCGTGGAGATTTAACTTATCGTGATATCGTCCTCCGTCATGCACTGTGGTCAATTCACCTTTTATTTGCAGAGCTGCATATCCCACTTAAACCCTCTATAAGGTAAAAGGTACTTATAATATACGTACTTGATACTTTTTTTCACTCCCTATCAAATGTCTTTGCAAAAAAATAGCCGATCTACAAGCTCACAACGCGTCGCAACGCGACTCGTGAGCTTGTAGATCGGCTCTCTGTTTTTACTATCAGACCCATCACCCCGTTCACTGATTGGTTGATCTAGACCAGTCAGTCACAGTGATAGGACTTCACCGTCACTGACTATGATGGCCTCCACTTGTTTTCTCACTTTAGGTGGATAGCTGATCACCTAAAATCTGAGGTGATAAGCTCTTCACCGCAGACTCTGATAAGGGCTATTTGTAGGCTTTGTGCACCATGTTGCACAAGGATGTGCAGAGAATGTTAGAGAGGCAGGGGCTGACATTTCTAAAAGGGCCTTTTGGTGAAAATATCGAAAATAGCAGACCTCCGCTATATTCAGTGCTTGATACCACACTGAACTAAGTATAATCAAGTGAATAGGCATGGATTTCTACACAGAGAGTGCAACTGTTTCAACATAAGATGCTGCATTCAAGTTAGGAGAGTTTGGACAAGGCAATTCTCTATGCTGCCTTCAGGTATGACATGGAAAGAGGGCATTTGCATTTCTTTCACCTGAGTAAAAACTGCATTTGTGGTCTGGAGAGGGCACATTTTACTGACAGATAAAAGGGCAGGGGCTCAAGCCTCCTTTGATGTCTTATGTGTGTATGTGCCTGATGTCGCACTCTAGTGGCTCCAATCAGGTTGCACTATCTTCATTATTTTACAAATCTTTGGCAGAATCCACCCTCACAGGTAGAAGAAGGAATACAGCTTCAGGTCCCCAATCAACAGCAGTGGTGTAAAGTAACTAGTACATTTACTTTTTTGTATTCCGGACTTTTACTTTTAACAGAGTTAGGGTGCCCTCACACCAAAATACCAAGAGAGGAATCCGCCAATGCATTTCAATGAGAATGGAGTGTTTTTTTGCAGAAATCCTCTACTGGCAAAAAACCCTCCATTCTCATTGCAGGTATTTTGGTGTGAGGGCACCCTAATTCAACATTGCAGTATTGATACTTTTACTTAAGTAAAGAATATAAGTACTTTTTCCACCACTGTTCAGCATTGCTGCCGTGTGGAAATGTCAGAGCTCTGAGTGGTGCTGAGAGAGAGACTTAAAGATCCTCTTTCACTCTTTACATTATTCAAGGTGAAACAACTCCCCTGAGTATGAAGGCTCTGCTCACCTGCGTTGAGTGCTTTTCTATAGCTCTCTGTATAAAAACACTAACACACACACACATGCACGCACGCACACACACACACACACACACACACACACACACACACACACACACACACAAACACACACGCTCTTGTAAGATGCACTGATCTGGACGTGGATCATTTACCTTATGTGAGAAATACTTTTACCGAAGTAAAAGTACAAATAATGTAGAAATATACTCTTTTACAGGTCTATAGGGTTCTATATTCTACCATATAGTTTTTCTTTAGTGTTGGCATCACACTATACTTACAGTATAGGCTACTCATTTACCGGTAATATTTAGTATTTATTTATTTATTCATTCATTTGTTTTGGGAGGACCCTCTTATTTACATATTTCGTAATTCCAATTAATGCCCTATTTTATCAAGGGTGTCACACAAAAGCAGCACAAATAGCATATATGAGCTGGTAGATCTGCTATTTATTATTAAAAAAGAAAAAGAAAATGTTTTGGATATACCAATTCCCACCGACAGTGACAATAGTAACTAGAGCTGTCAAATCATTGTGTGCAGTAGATTCTTACTTGACCACTCGAACCCCAGTGTCCATATGGGGGGAACATTAACCAAAATTAGCCAGTCTAAAGCTCACAATGCGACGCTTTGTGAGCTTGTAGCTTGTAGATCAGCTATTTTTGGTGAAGAGATTTGGTGTAGCCGCGGAAGAAGTGGTCAAAGAACAGAAGTAACTTAAAGGTAATGTAAGTCA
Source organism: Nannobrachium achirus (assembly GCF_963921795.1). Classification (NCBI taxonomy): domain Eukaryota; kingdom Metazoa; phylum Chordata; class Actinopteri; order Myctophiformes; family Myctophidae; genus Nannobrachium; species Nannobrachium achirus. The sequence goes on along the minus strand of NC_137810.1, from coordinate 78,911,529 downwards.
TCTGCAAAATCGCCATATTTGGATGTCCCGCTGTTTCGAATCCCCAGTACTCCGGTTAAGGTTCAGTTATACGTTTAGGGTTAAGGTTTGGGCTTATTCACCTGGTTAGCATTCACCCACGACGGCAGGTTGCGCTCACCATTGATTACTCACGCCATGCATTTGGGTCCGCATCCGGAATCAATGTTACTATAATACATTTTTTTCTTAGGAATGCAACAAATACAAAAACAAATATTATTGAACTCAGGTCTCCATGTCGTGAGTAATCAATAGAACAAAAGTCATTTTGGGGGTGAACTACTCATTTAAAGAAATCCCTGGCTTATACGACAAATATGCCTGAATACATTATAATAGTCCTCTATAACTACAATGTAAAATTAAAAACACTGTTTTATTTCTTCTAGAAATAGCTAATCTTACTAAGTTGATGATGTCATAAATGTCATGTGTGATCTATCCCTATGGAATTTATGGCATGCATGTGCAAATAAAAACAAACATAATACTTTCTATGGTTAATATGATCATCAAATCAATATTTCAAATGTGTTTGTGTTTTTTTTATTTGCACATGCATGCCATACATTCCATAGGGATAGATCACACATGACATTTATGACATCTTCAACTTGCGACAGGCATTTCCCCTACTGACTGAAAGATTAGCTATTTCTAGAAGAAATAAAATATTTAAGGTGTTTTTAATTTTACATTGTAGTTACAGAGGACAATTATAATATTAAGGCATATCGTATTAGCCAGGGATCCTTTTAAGACTATCAGGGGTTTATGTGTGCAGTACTCTAGTAAGTGTACTTAGTTACTTGACTGCTCCAGTAGTAGTTATTGTTGTCCCGCTGTGCTCCGACATGCTCCCAGTGCGTGAGAAGACATGGTACACAATCCACTCCGCTGCTCTCCTTTTTGCATCGCAGACACGCAAAGCCTCCATTCTGCAACCCACCAGGGCTTTCTGAGTGGCCAGCCTTATTCACACTGTGTTATGATGCGTTGTGATGCTTGTAATAACGTCGGTTGGTTCCTTTCCCAGTGGCGTCAGTTCAGAAAAAGCTAAGGTATGGCAACATGACTGGTGTCACACCAGTCATGTTGCCATACCTTAGCAACAGGCATGATACATTTATTTTAAGAAGTACATTCTATTTTATCCCCAGTTTCTACGGTTTCTTGGGCTGGATATGGCAGCCTGGAACGGTTGTTCAAGTGCAGCTAAACTTGGCATGTTAGTAAACGTGCCACAATTAACAATAATGAATTGCACCTGTGCAGCTGACCTGCGGAACCTGGGAATATACCATGTTGTCAAGATGGGGAGAATAAAAGTGTGGAGAATATAATTATAATACCTTGTTAAAGTGACCATTTTGTAAAATTTTGCATTTGTAGTTATTTTACTGTAATTTACCAATATAATAACCCGCACAGATAGACACAGAGACATTCATGGATTCATATTTAGAACTAACTTTTATCTTCCCCCCTGGACCCAGGGTATGGCAGCTGCATACCCCTGCCATACCCAATTGACGCCCCTGTTCCTTCCTTTCCTTTTATGTAAAGCGACTTGGGGTACATAGAAAAAAAACATTATGTCCGAGCTATTATGATGATGATGATGATAAAGATGATGATGATGATTATTATTATTATTGCGACCTTAAGTCGCAAGTTTGCTATGAAAACCAGCACATCTTGTCCGCGTATCTCTGTCTGTCTGTCTGTCTGTCTGTACGTCACGCCTGACACTGTGGTTCTATGGGTTTGTCTGTGGTACTTTGGGTTTGTCTGTGGTTCTATGGGTTTGTCTGTGGTTCTATGGGTTTGTCTGTGGTTCTATGGGTTTTTCTGTGGTTCTATGGGTTTGTCGCTCTGACATCATGCTCTGGTAAAAACGTCTACCTGGCAGCAATGGAATGAGACATTTGTGAACTCTTGGAGTTACAGATGCTTAAATTGACCCCGAGGATTTTACCCTGGCCTGACAGTTTTAGTCCAGGCTTTAATCCAATGTTTTTGTACACACACACACACACACACACACACACACACACACACACACACACACACACACACACACACACACACACACACTTACTAATGAATGCATCCTCTGATCGACCGCACATTTGCTTACGGAGGAGCCTCGACAGAGCGTAGCACCGTGCGATGCTTTGATTATATATGCATCAGATGAATGCATGGATTTGATAAGTTGTACCGCTTAGAAACTTTTTTTTCTTCTTCGTTGTTTTAGTTTTTTCTCCAACAATATGGTTGCTATTGTGTCACATTATACGATAGCAATTATTACCCGAAAGGCCAGGGGGGAAGAGATTGTTTTTATGTGGCTAGAACAGGGGTCTTCAACGTTTTCAGGCCAAGAACCCCTTAGTTGAGAGAGAGATGAAGCAGCGACCCCCAGATTCCATATAGTTTCATTGTTTGACAGCACAATCATCAGTGTATTTTGGATTCATGTCAATTTGTGTTTTCAGATATTTAACCACTTGAACCGTCAATACTTAATAAACTTGACCTTTCTCTCTGTACTTAGTCTGCTCTTTTCTCCGTCTACACCAAACCTCTTTGCCGAAAATAGCCGATCTACAAGCTCACAACGCCTCGCGTTGTGAGCTTGTAGATCAGCTATTTTTGGCTAAAGTTCTCAGGATAAGGACACTATATGGTTCAAGTGCATGCATATACAAAAAGGAGAAAACATTTTGCTATCACACAAAGATTTGGAGGACCCCCTGTAGTAACTCTGAGGACCCCCTAGGGGTCCCGGACCCCCGCTGAAGACCCTTGGGCTAGAATATGGGCACTGGGGTACGAGTGGTTAATTAAGCCCCATATAATCGTGCAATGAATAGCGGATGGATGGATGGATGGATGGATGGATGGATGGAGGGCTAAATAAGAGGAGGGCTGTGGACAGTTAAGAAACCTGCCTACCAGTGATGTCACTGGTAGGCAGTGAAGGTTTGATTGATTGATTGAAGACTTTATTAGAAGTTTGCATAGGAAAAGGTACAGTTTCATGACGGTACAGTTCAACTACAAGGTCTACTAAAAGGAGATCCTAGAAAAGACTAAGCTTATTTCCATAGCAAACCATTGAAGTATCTCATATAGCAGACAGATATAACACAGTACTATGCCGTAGTAAAACAAAAAAGTAAATAAAATAAAATAAACAGTGCAAAAGGTAAATACAAAGAAGGGTCAGGGGAGGCTGGGCTAGGTTTGTTATTTCCAGTTGCGAACGGCTAACGCCTGTAAGTGGTTTTTCAGGGCGATTTTAAAGGATGCTATAGGGAACCACACTCCTTTAAGGCCTTCGGTAGGACGTTCCACATTTTGGTTGTATAGCAGAAGAACAAGTTTGACCCTTTGTTTGAACTGACTTTGGGTTGAACCTGATCTGTGGCGCTGCCTCTGGTGTTGTAATTAACGTTTATAAAGTATTTTGCCAGGTACATGGGTATCTTAGTGGTGTAGTGTATCTTGTACTCCAGGCCCATTGCAAGTTGCTGTACTCTGTCATCAGATTTTTAATCTGATCCTTTAGTTTTATACTAGTGGGTTCCATGAAATTGTTAGGTTACCTATGTTTGTTTGGGGGAAATCTCGCTCTTTTGAACGACCGTCATTTCGACAAAGGAGCGTCGGGAGGGTTAGCGACTCACCCACGGAGGTTAGGTTTAGGGTAAGGGTAGGGTTAGAGTTGGGTGTCGAAAAGATGACACGTAGTAACAGCGAAACGCTCCCGTTTGTTTTCATGCCATGCTTTTAAAGGCCTTTGCTCAGATCCTCAGAAATGTGCAAGAATGTGCATTATAAATAATATGTATTATTATTGTTATTTATACTGAGAATTAGTGAGGACCAGATGTGTGAAGATATTAGATAATGTTGGAAATGGGCGAAGAGCCCTTTAAAAAGTCATTTTGGGGGTGAACTACTCCTTTATGTACAGCACTCAAGTAAATGTACTTACTGTCCTCCACTGACTGTACCCAGCACTGCTGGCCATGGATAGAATCCTGTCAATACCAATTATTTACGGTTTACTTTTGAACATAAACACCCCTTTTAAAATAAATTGCTAAATATTATACTGATCTGGATGGGGAAGAAATGCTGAACGTGTGTGTGTGTGTGTGTGTGTGTGTGTGTGTGTGTGTGTGTGTGTGTGTGTGTGTGTGTGTGTGTGTGTGTGTGTGTGTGTGTGTGTGTGTGTGTGTGTGTGTGTGTGTGCGTGCGTGCGTGCGTGCGTGCGTGCGCATCGCATGGTATAAAGTGGAGACAGATGTGCTGCATGCAACAGTGCATAGCATGCTAAACGCTCTCTCATGCGCTAAACCAACACAAACTCCCAGTCACGTCACGTCTGTTTTCACATGCATCACTCTATCGTTTCACTGTTTGTGGGAGGCAGCCACCCGGAACTGTGTTGATTTCTCTCCAAAATACATTTTGTTATTTAAAGAGCAATTCTCATGGCGCTCGTGTGGCACAGTGGTAAAGTGCCAGTCCAACGCCGAGGAGGCTGTGGGTTCGAATCCGCCGTGGTGCAAGGCAAGCGGCTTTGTCAAGTGTCAGGGGTATAGGCAACGTTATAGGCACAGGTGCCAACATTGGCACAGTGGTGGGTAATCTAATCACTGGCACACTGGTGTGAGAGATTGAGTCTTTTTGGTTTAAAATAAGTCCATCTGTATGCAAATTCTACGTTTATTCAAACTCTGAACTCTGACTGGTTAGGAAGTCTGGGAGATTGGTGGGTTAGGGTAATGGTTATTACAATATGAGTTCTCAAGTTCTGCCCAAACCTGACCCGACATTTAGGGTAGGGTAGGGCTAGGGCCTCGGGCTCAATGATTTTTTTTTTCTTTTTCTTTTCTTTTTCTTTTTTTTTCTTTATTAGGCCTACTATTAATCTGTGATAAAGTTCTCAAAGTCTTTCCAAACCCGACCAGCTGACCTGACCCGACGTTTTCGGGCCGGGTAGGGCTTCGGGAGACCCAGTTAGGGCCCAGTTAGGGCCTTAGTTTTCAGGCCCGTTGAGAAGTCTAATTACAATGTCCTGATGTGAATATTTCTAAAGAAGAAGCAGGGGAAAGGGTTGTTTTGTTCATAGCTCAGTGACAAAAAGGTGTTCGAGGGAGTGAAGCCGGGTGGGGAAGGTGATAATTGTCACTGCATGCACTCCTACGGGCTGGAAGCGACGCCTGTCAGCAGAGAGTGTTGGGCGGCAGGAGTTGGACGAAGGCTCTACTACGTCCTCCCGGTGGGCAAGGTAGGGCATTCACCAATAGGGATTTTTAGTATTCGAATTATTCGACCTCAAAGTATTGGAATAGTTGAATATTCGACAGGACTGGCCAAATTGTCAAATATTAAGTAAGCAAGAGGCGAACATTGTGAAAATAGCCGATCTACATGCTCACAACGCCTCGCGTTGCGAGGCGTTGTGAGCATGTAGATCGGCTATTTTCACAATATTTATCTGCGGAACCGAGTCACATTAAATGTAATACCTACAATTCCAAGTGCTTGTCAGGGTGGGGGTCCCCAGTTCAAATATGTTTATTTTGGGGGTCACGGCTTAAAAAGGTTTGAGAAGCCCTGGTATAGAGCATTAACACATTCATCCACCAGGGGCATTGACAACTCATTCTTATGACTTCCTATCTCGCCAAGCTTTATAAACTATATATTTCTTTTAAAGAGAAAACAATAAAAAATAAAAATAAGCGAATATTCGACTTTGGTGAACAACGTCGAATAGTGACTTTGATATTCGAATATTCTAATATTTGGTGAATGCTCTAGGGCAAGGTATATAATAATTGCATCATGGTATCAAACACAACACGTGCATCTCCTTCTATGGACCGTTCTGTCTGTGACGTTAATTATCTCCATGGAGTGCCGTGCTCATACGGACACTCATACATAGGGACCTACGTGTATACACAAAGCCAGACATAGGAGCGGTTAGCACCGCTCGAAAAGAATGTAAAGCCTCTATCATAGTCCAAGGTGAAGAGCTATCCACTGCAAATTTTAGGTGGAAAGCTTTTCTCCTCATGTCAGAAAATAAGTGAAGGCCATCATAGTCAGCCACGGCCCACGGTGAAGTCTATGAGAGCAAACACTATTTCTGAACGACTGAGACCTTTATAAAATACTCCGCTCAGGAAAATAATAGAAGACATGTCACACATTGTTTTCTGCTGTTGCTCTACTTGCTCATGAAAAACTGCTGTTGAATTACTACACAAAGCCTATTCTTGTAGTAGTGACTGTGTAGTCACGTGTAGCAATTGTGTAATAATTCAATAATACATGTGAAAGAATTGAGTAGTGATTGTATAGTACTTTCCCAAAAGCCAATAGTGAGGCTGAAGTAATTAAGTAGCAGTCGTGCAGTGATTTGAATAGGCATTATGTAAGTAATTATCAGTAGTGAAACCAGCCATTTCTCTACTCATACTACTGGAATCACTACATAAATCACTACACATTGCAATAGCAATCAAGAAATGAAATGGTAGTTTTTGTGTAGACATTTAGTAGTAGTGATGAGTAGTAATTGTCTCCACCAGCCGAAGGCTTGGGGGAGAGTATGTTTTCCCCTTCGTCCGTCCGTGTGTGCGTCCGTCCGTGCGTCCGTCCGTGCGTCCGTCCGTCCGTGTGTCCTCGCAGTTTGTGTGCAGCTAATCTCAGTCGCCGTTGGCCCGGTCGCTGCCAAAGTGAGCACACACATTCCCTGGATGCCAATCTAGAACCTCTGCCCTAAAGTTTTCAAATGGGCCTTTTCTAGCGCCACCTAGTGGCCGATATTCGCAAAACACATTTCTGTGCACTACTCTTACAGATTTTGTCCAAAAATCCTACAAATCGGTAGGCAGTATCTCGACAGTCATGTGATCGACACAGATCTGTCCGATTTTGCATATTCCTTCCTGATTGGCTAAGATTGGCTTCCAAAGTTTGTAGGATTGAGCCGTTTTGAACAAAATGCCTGAAATCCCAAACGCAAAGTGCAATTATCATGAAATCGCGCACACACGTTCCCACTAGGCCGAGGAAGAAATGCCACTTAATTTTTTTTAAATCAGCCTCATGGTGGCGCTATAACAGGCCGATTTGTGGTTTTACCTATAACTCCACCGATCAGTTTCAAACTTTGTAAGCGCACTCCCTAGAGGCTAAGGATAAACCTTTGCCCTGCATTTTTCACATCAGCCTTTTATAGCGCCACCTTTGGGCCGACTTATGTAAAACACATTTTTGCATATTACTCCTTGAGATTTTATCCAAAAATCACGCAAATCGGTACACAGTATCTCTATAGTCATGTGATCAAGTCCGATCGGTCTGATATTTCATATTCCATCCTGATTGGCTAATATTAGCTTCCAAAGTTTGCAGGATTGCTCCGTTTTTGAACAAAATGCTTCAAATCATCAACGCAGCTTGCGATTACCGTGAAATTTGCCACACATATTCCCACTAGGTCAAGGAACAAATGCTACCTTTTTTCACATTGGCCTGTTATAGCGCCACCAGCAGGTAGAGTTTAGCAAAACACATTTTTGGAACACAATGCTTCAAATCATGCATGCAGCGTCCGATTTCCATGAAAGATCTATGGTGAAGAACATATGCCACCCTTTTTACATTGGCCTATTATACAGTAGCACCACCAGGACACACGGCCTGGTGGAGACCTGTGCTCGTTCAGTAGTGTTTTTGATGAGGGGTAGCGTTTCGATGTGATGTAATTATATAGAAGTATCTAAAAAGCACAAAGTATTAAAGTTTCTGAACCTGCCAAATATTGCAATCTCGCAATAACTCCGAGACACTAGTAATGATACCTGCCGCCAGGAACGTGCTGGCCATTGGGAAAAGCGGGACAACTCCCGAACGGCCGGTTCATTCCTGGCCGGTCCAGGCCGGCCATTAGGAAAAAAATTAAAATAAAATGTCGTCCTTCGTTCTATACAAAACAAACGGTTTTGGTTCCTTGCCATGTGGGGACTACTCACATAAACAACCTTAAAAACCTAAACATAAAAAACAAAAAGGTTTCATATGAGCATGAATATTGTAAATGCGTCTCTATCAACCCATTCATTCCACCCGTGTAGGAGTGGCTACTGAGCTGGGAAAGGTGGCTGCATATGAGCGTCTACTCCAGTGTTTCTCAAACTTTTTGGGCCCCCTTTAATCGACAACAACATTTTGATTAGAAAATACTGACATTGAAAGTACAGTTTCAATATGTCAAATTAAGTAAAATTAAAGAAAGTAGCCTGTTTTCTTTTATTTTTTTTTATTTTTTTTTGGCTTTTTATGCCTTTATTGGATAGTACAGTAGACTGACAGGAAACCGGGGGAGAGATGGGGAGAGACATGCGGCAAAGGTCGTCCGGATCGGGAATCGGACCGGCGCCGCCGCCAGGCATCCTGTTTTCTATTCAGTAACACTTGTGCTAGTCAAAGTAGCTTTTCATTGTAGCTTTACGGAGCAGCACGTTCACATACATTCATCAATGTTTTATCATTAAACATAACAGTAAAGTTAATGTTTCCATTTACCATTTTCTCTCAAGTACCCCCTGTAGTACCTCTGCGTACCCCTAGGGGTACACGTACCCCCATTTGAGAAACACTGGTCTACTCTATCCTATGGGATGCAAAACAGACCAGAGGCATTTCAGTTGAAGTGTATAATGTATATTTATTCTGTTTTGTAAGAATGTTGTAGACTGATTGTACGAGGCTTTATCATGATAGAGACACAAAAGTGTGTCTATGTTGAGCTTATGTTTGTTTTTAGTTTTGTTGGTAGGGCTAGGTTTGGTCTTGTCTTAGGCCGCAATCACATATATGCGTGAGACATCGTCTCTGTATTGATTGATTGATTGAAGACTTTATTAGAAGTTTGCATAGGAAAAGGTACAGTTTCATGACGGTACAGTTCACTGGTACAAGGTCTACTAAAAGGAGATCCATGAAAAGACTACGCTTATTTCCACTGGAAACCATTGAAGTATCTCATATAACATTGAATGACAGACAAATAGAACACAGTACTATGCAGTAGATATGTAAAGAAAAACAAAAAAGAAGACAATAAGTCTAAAACAAACAGTATATACAAAGAAGGGGCAGGGGAGGGTAGGGTTGGGCTAGGTTCATTTTTTACCAGTTGCGAACGGCTGCTGCCTGTAAGTGGTTTTTCAGGGCAATTTTAAAGGATGCTAGTGATCCACACTCCTTTATGGCCTTCGGTAAGGCTTTCCACATTTTGGTGGTATAGCAGAAAAAATAGTTTGACCCTTTGTTGGTTTTGACTCTGGGTTGAAAGTGATCTGTGGCGCTGCCTCTGGTGTTGTAATTATGGACATCCTTAATGTTTATATAGTATTTTGATAGGTACTTGGGTATCATAGTGGTGTAGTGTATCTTGTACACCAGGCCCATTGCAAGTTGCTGTACTCTGTCATCTACTCTGAGCCACCCCACTCTTAACTGGTGAGTAGCGGTGAGGTGAGTCTGATAGGGAAGGTGAAGCAGGACCCTAATTAGTTTATTTTGGGCTGTTTGTAGTTTAGTTTTCAGGGCTTGTGGGGCGTCATGATACCATACGTGGACTCCGTAGTCAAAGAGGGGCTGGATTATTGCACCAGCTATGGTCTTCAGTGTGTTGAAATTGACCATCGGGACGATCCTCTGTAGGAAACAAGTTTGTTGGTTGATTTTATTTATTACTTTAGAAGTCATCTTTTCACTGGAAAGATTAGCTTCAAGGATGCATCCTAAGTAAGGGAGGGGTCGTTTTTTATTGAGGGGTGTTACTGGAGGAAAATAGGGGAGGGTCATGCTATTTCAATTTCAGTCCTAGGGAGGGTCCGCTGATTTCACTTTGAATTCAAGGGAGGGTCATGCAATTTTTCAAAAGCAAACAATGGCTCCAGAGGTACAGGCACTTATGCAACCATTGTCAACAGCCTCTTCATTTAATGACAAACCCTGGGTGCCATCCCTGGAAATGCCCCACAGTCACTGCAGTTAGTGTGAATGAACTGAAGTGGCTGTGTTTATACTACAATGTATTTTCCTAAAACAATGGAGAGCTGTGTAAGGCAGCAACAATGGTTGTCAGAACTGTATCCCCCCTCCCTGAAGTAAAAAGTGAAAAGGTGCTAAAAAGAATTAACGACCGCTCGTTGAAAATGCGCATTTGACCCAGATTTGACGACAGGCAATCAACAGCACAAAATGAATGGCAGCAGTTACAAGCCTTCTCTGTGTTGTGCACATGTGTCAACTGTTTAATCTGTAACCTAGATGTCAAATAACCTGTTCTCAACCTGTGAGAACTTCTCACCTTTTATGTGATGTCCACGTTGACTTTTACACTAGCAGCACTATAAGCTACTCACTGTGTGTTACTTTAGTTTGGAGGGTGTGTTTATATTTGGAAAATGTGTTTTTGGGATGAAGTGCAGCTGGGATCTCAATGCATTATATTAGCCTATTCATTATTGTTCATTGCTGCTGCCGCCCGCACCCGTTTTTAACCATAAAAAAAAATCCTAATTATTTACAGTAAAAAAAGAAAGAAAGAAAAAAAATCTCTGTTCTGTTCTCGCCACTGGTTAGGAATATAATAATATAGGTTTTATAGGCATAATTTTACTGTGGTAAATGCCATGTTGTAGGGGAGGGTCAATCTTTTTTATTTTAATGCTTGGGGAGGGTCACTGATTTTTTCCCCAATTGAGAGGGAGGGTCATGGCATTTTATAAAAGGGCTTGTACATTTTCTCCAGTAACACCCCTCAATAAAAAACGACCCCTCCCTAAGAGATTTCGTTTTTTCGTGTTATGACCTTGTCACCCACTTTGATTGTGAAGTTATCGACTTTTTTGAGGTTATGATTTGATCCAAAGAGGATGGACTCCGTTTTTCCCAGGTGAATTGATAATTTGTTGTTGTTAAGCCATGTGCAGATCTTACTTAGTTCAGAGTTAAGTGTCTTTTCAACCTGCAAGTGGTCCTTGCCCGAGACTAGGAGAGCCGAGTCATCCGCGAACAGGAACAGGTTGCAGTCGCAAGCAGATGCCATGTCGTTCACGTATATTAGGAACAACAGAGGTCCCAGTATGCTACCTTGAGGAACACCACAGCTTACTGGGTGGGGGGGGGGACAGGGTACCGTTAATCTCCACCACCTGTTCCCTCCCCACCAGGTAAGATTGCATCCAACTCACTGCTGCGCTGTCAAGACCGATGGCTTTTAGTTTCTCAATCAGAATAGAATGATTTACGGTGTCAAATGCCTTCTGGAGGTCCATCATGACCATGCCGCTATATTTGCCGTCATCCGCTTCGCGTTTGATTTGGTCGGTCAAATAGAGAAGGCATGTGTTGGTGGAATGAGATTTTCTGAATCCAGATTGGAACTCGTAAATCAGATTATTCTCATCGAGATATCTTGCAATCTGTTCGTAGACTATTTTCTCCATGACTTTGGATATGGAGCTAAGAATGGAAACGGGACGGTAGTTTCCAGGGTCTAGTTTGCTACCTTTTTTATGCAGGGGGGTTACTTTTGCTAGTTTGAAGTCCTGTGGGACATGACCCTGTTCGATGGAAAGGTTAATTATGTGGGTAATGATTGGAGCAATGGTGGCGGCTGAATCTCTGAGAAATCTAGCTGGAATTTTATCAAGGCCAGTGGCCTTGTGTTGAGGTAGGGCGCTCAGTTTTTTAAACACTTCATCAGTTGTCACTGTGGCAAGTTTAAAACTGTCTTTTCTGACGCCCAGTTTATTGTAGAATTTCTTAACAAATTTTACACCATACCGCCCAGATGGGGCGACCAGTCTTTCAACCAGTGAATGGGCCATGGTGGTAAAGGTTTTGTTAAGATGGGTAGCCACTTCACATTTGTCAGAAATGAGAGCGGCGTCCGTTTTGATGTTTATGCCGTGGCATATGGTTTTAGGTTTTAAGCCTAATTGGTTGTTAAGCAACTTCCATAGGTCTCGTGGTTTGTTTTTGTATTCGTCAATTTTGACGTCGATGTAGTCTTTTTTGGCGGATCTAATTAGGGCTTCTGGGAATTCTGGTTTCTGAGTTTCTTGCACTGAGCAGTAAGATGTTTGATTTGGATTTTGAGGTCATGGTTGAATTTTTTCTAAGCTTTTTGCAGCACTTACGTTTTTCATCGTACTTTTTGTCTCTGAGTTTAGCTGATTCGGTAATATCTGAGTTATACCATGGCTCTTGGCGGGCTTTAACCCTGGTGGTTTGCAAGGGTGCCACGTTGTCTAGAGCATCGGTCAATTTGGTTTTAAAACCACACCATGCTCCTTCGACATTTGTACACTGCAGTTCACGGGAAAAGTCTGTATTCGCTAGTGTGTGATTTAAAGCCTCACTGGAGTAGTTTTTAAGGCTTCTAGCTACAACTGTTTTGTGGCCACTAGCCTTGGGTTTGTGTATTTTACGCGTACAGTAGATCATGTAATGATCACTAAGACCGCATACAATAGCCCCGCTAGCGGTGACTTTGGATTTGTCTGTGGTTACAATGAGATCTATGAGGGTTTGGGAGTGCTCCGTCACCCTAGTGGGTACGGTAACAAGCTGAGTGAGGCCATATTGATTACATAACCCATTAAAGGACTTGAACAGGGGTGTTTCTTTACGCAAAACATCAACATTCCAGTCGCCCAAACTGTAGTACTCAATACCGTCCACCTTTGCTAAGCTCTCTTCAAACAGCTCAAAGAAGTCATTCTGGTCAGGGGGTCTATAGACAGCACATATTAGTATATTTTTAGCATGTTCAAAAATTATCTCGACCCATACAGTTTCAAGAGAGCTGTGGTGTAGGTCTGGGCGAGTGATAAAATTTAAATCATTGTGAATATACATGCAAACACCACCTCCCTTCCTGTTCCTATCATTCCTAATGACAGTGTAATTGGCTATTTCAATGCTAGCATCTGAGAATGAGTCATCGAGTTTAGTTTCTGAGAAGGTTAAAATTTGGACCTTACCATCAAGAAACATAGCTTGGATTTGTTCCAGTTTGGGTTTCAAAAACGTTGAGATGAATCGTCTGAGAATGAGGGGGGGAGGGGAAGGTCCAATTCATTGTCAATGAAGGTCACATGGTTTTTTGTCGTTGCCGTGTCTCTTGCTCAACCGAAGGCTGTCTTTTGGCCAAGAGACACGGCAACGACAAAAAACCACATGACCTTCGTTGACTATGAATTACACCCCTCCTCCACTCATTCTCAGACTACACGGACACGATAGCTGTCGCAACTGTTTGTAGCGCGCCTTGTTAGTATGCGGTTTGTTTGTTCTGTTCTTGTTGTGTCTTTTGTTTTGTTTTTGTTTTTTATGCTCCATATTGTTGATCTGGCTACCATTGTGTCAGCCCCTGTCTTATTAGCCCCATATAAAATTAATAATAATAATAAAAAAAAATACAAATTACAAAACTAACGATTTAAGCGGTTGTTTCATGCCGTGGTTCATGTTTTATGTACCCTGGGATAGGAAACCATTGTCTGGGAGCGTGGAACTACCTTTACTTTTTGGATACAATCTCGGGGAAAAGTGTTTTCCAACTCGAGGCGTTCCGGGCCAGCCCAGGGATATCTTTATAGGACCTCATCTCGGAGCACAACAGTATGCAGCGACGGGTGAGGTTCTATTTGGGGCTACTTACTGTCTTATCTGTTTGTAAAAGGAAAAAATTAAATAAAAACTATAAATTACAAAAACAAAACACATGCATTCCATACATTTCACAGGGTTGGTCCAATGATATTGTCAACTTGGGCAGGCATTTCTTGAATTTTTGTTATAGAGGGTGGTTATATTATATCCTTTTAAACATATCATAAGCTTTTTAACCACTTTATCCATTTATATGTTGGCTATTCAAAATAGCAGATCTACAAGCTCACATGCATGCTGTGAGCTTGTGCATGTGCTATTTTTGAAAATATTTGAAATATTTTTGGCACCCTGGCACAAAAAAAAGGCTATCATCATAAAACATCTCAAATTGTCACACATAGACAAAAAAAAGTCTGATCTACAAGCTCACACTGCCTCATGATGTGACACGCTGAGCTTGTAGACAAGCTCCCTGCTATTCATCATAACATGCAGTACTGTATACAAGTCTGTGTTTATCATTATTAACATATGGGATGTATTCAAACCCAAGCTTTCCACCTGCAAACATTTTATATCCATTTCTCCCATAATCTGACAAGCACCTGGCAGAGAAACAATGACGCACACAAAATGTCAATTATGAAGACTAAAGACCTTTTCTTTTCTTTTCTTTTCTTTTCTTTTCTTTTCTTTTCTTTTCTTTTCTTTAATTGGACAGTGAACTGAAACCCACAGTAACTTAACAGAAATAATAGTTGTTACTGACTCTAATTGCGACCGTCAGGTCGCAGTTACTATCTAAACCTCCACCGGCTGTCAGTCAATCTGTCTGTCTGTAAATCTGTAGTGCCACCATGAGGCCCATTCTTGCAAAACACATTTTTGGACACTGCTCCTACAAATTCTGCCCTAAAATCACGTACATCGGTACATACTTGGTGTACACTCATGTCTTCAACATGGATCTGTCCCATACAGCGCCACCACCAGGCCGATTTTTTCAAACATATTTTTGGGCACTGCTCCGACAGATTTTACCCTAAAATCACGCAAATCTGTACACAGTATGTCTACACTCATGTCATCAACATGGATCTGTCCCATATAGTGCCACCATCAGGCCGATTTTTTCAAACACATTTTTGGACACTGCTCTTACACAGTTTGCCCTAAAATCATGCTGACCTGATGGTCGCTTATCTCCCGATTAGGGAGTCTTACTGGTGCTATTCCTAGGGTTCTTCATGCTGCTTTTGCTGTGAGCACACAAGTCACTTCTCATGCTTTTTGCACTGAACAATGGACACTTTTTTTAAGTAGTAGAGTATTATTACTTGTGATAACGGTGAGCCACTTATCTAGCAATGACAGTTATGGACACTTTATTTGGTTAGGGTCACTTTTTGGAGCAGTGAAGCCGGCTCCCACCATTCGACTTAAGCTGGCCTTACACTAGCAGATCATCGGGCGCGATGCATTCGGGTAGCTAATCACTACAGGATAATCGTTTAAGTAACTTTGTAACCTTAACTGCTGTGCCGCCTCTGGGTGACTGATTTTACCCGTTGGAAGTTGGGATAACAAAGGTATATCTATCTATCTATCTGTCTGTCTGAAACTCTCCTGTGTGTAGGTAGGAGCTCTGAACATGATCTGATGCTGTTGGGTGTCTGTCTGTCTGTCTGTCTGTCTGTCTGTCTGTCTGTCTGTCTGTCTGTCTGTCTGTCTGTCTGTCTGTCTGTCTGTCTGTCTGTCTGTCTCTCTCTATGTCAGTCTCTCTATGTCAGTGTCTCTCTCTCTCTCTCTCTCTCTCTCTCTCTCTCTCTCTCTCTCTCTCTCTCTCTCTCTCTCTCTCTCTCTCTCTCTCTCTCTCTCTCTCACTCTCTCTCTCTGTGCTGCCCTGATAACAGATGCAGCAGATTAGATAAACAGCCAGATTAAAACAGTTAATCCGCTGAAGCATTCAGCGCTTCATCAATGCATTCTGAACACATGCACATGTGGGCCATGCAGGTGTTGGTCTGGAGATTTAACGCTAATTCTTCACTCTCACTTGTTTTGACTTGTTCTGTTCTTTTCTATATTCACCAAGCCAGCAGCCAAGTTCTTATTCCATGTATTGATCCAAACTTCAAGCAGTAGTTGCATTTTTATTTTTTTTACTTCTGAACCACAAGCCCAGTGTTGGACAAAGTTCATTGTTCATTTTGACTGCAAATTCTGATTCAGTTTTAGTCTTTTGAATAACATTTCCTTTAGTTTTAGTTGTATTTTAGTCATCATAAATGTTTTAGTTGGACTAAATATCCTAAGATTTTAGTTGACTTTACAGTTGATTTTGTCTACAAAAGTGTATTTTGGCGATGCCTTGATGCCTTGATGGAGTCGTAATGGAAGATTTGACACTTGGTTGCTTCCTGAAAAATAATCCACAAGCTCACAAGCTGCTACGTGTTGTGAGCTTGTAGATCGGCTACTTTCAGAGTTCAACACCCACATAACATTACTTGTCTTTTAGTTCTAATACTGGATCTCTGCTCCACTTATCCTTCCCTAACATTTTAGTCTGGTTTTATATACCGGTATATATATATATATATATATATATATATATATATATATATATATATATATACATTATATATATATATATATATATATTTTTTTTTTTTTTTTTTTTTTTTTGTTTTTTTTTTTTTTTGACAAAATGTATGTTTTGTCTTAGTTTGAGTCCTCATAGCTCAGTTTTTATTTTGTCAGTGAAAAAAGGTAGTCGTCCAAAATATTTCAACTTAATTTTAGTCGACGAAACCTTGCAAAGTAATCAACCCCAAATATGACATTTTCTTATTCAATTTAGTATTTTGTATTCTTTTTGAAAAATGGAAGTTTTCAAAAGTACAAATTACGTTCATTATGTATATTTTTTGATAGCAATGAATTGCTGTATGAAATTAAGACACTTTCCAAAATATGTTTTTCTGATCTATTTCAGATCTGCTTGTTTGTAGATACATGAAGCTCACAGAGGGTTGCTTCCGTGACACGTTGTGAGCTTGTTTTCCATTCCCAGAAAAGTATCAAGAAATGCAAATAGCAGATCTAGTATACATGTTTTGTAATAATGATGGAAATAAATTAACTTGTCACTTGTTGTACTGCTGTGAAGTGCACAGAGACCCCTTGGGGTGATGATTGCACTATTAAAAAATAGTAACTAAGGTTTTCAGATAAATGTAGTGGAGTAAAAGTACAATATTTCCCTCTGAGATATTGTAGAAGTAAAAGTGAAAGGTTGAACAATTGAACTACTCATTTAAAGAAAAAAAAAACACAAATCAACATTAAGTTAAAGTTATACCATGTAACCTTTTTTATAAAACAAATCTTAAAATCGTCCTAACTGTTAAATCGCGAAAGTTTTAGAACACCCACTCCGTTATTTTCAGCTTCTAAAGCCTTCTCTTTATATGTTTTCTATGATCCAGGCCGGGGACCGGATTTCGCGGAAAAATTAGTGTTTACCATGGTGAAGGATTCTTAACCTCTTAATCCCCAAATCCTGGCCAGAAAATTACGTTCTACCATGCGTTCTACCCCTCCACGGATTCGTATCGTCGCGGTGGTTTGCGGCGCCGCTCCGGTGGTCCGCGGCGGTGGTCCGCAACGACTCCGGGCGAAAAACGTCCGAAAAAAGCAATAGTGACCACTAGTTTAGCAACTTACACAGTATAGCTTTAAGTACTACTACTACTAATGTCCTCAATTCACACACCAATGGTGGCAAGCTAACACTGACCGACTCATTGGAGGCATTGTTTGATTGATTGATTGATGACTTTATTAGAAGTTTGTGTAGAAAAAGGTACAGTTTCATGACGGTACATTTCACTGGTACAAGGTCAACTAAAAGGAGATCATAGAAAAGACTAAGCTTATTTCCACAGGAAACCATTGAAGTATCTCATATAACATTGAATGACAGACGGATAGAACACAGTACTATGCAGTAGATATAGTAAAAAAAATAAAGTAAATACAAATAAAATAAACACAGTAGGTAAATACAAAGGTCAAAGGAGGCTGGGCTAGGTTTGTTATTGCCAGTTGCGAAACGGCTGCCGCATGTAAATGGTTTTTCAGGGCGATTTTAAAGGATGCTATGGAACCACACTCCTTTAAGGCCTTCGTTAGGGCGTTCCACATTTTGGTTGTAGGCCTATAGCAGTACTTCCACATGTGTACAGGAGGAGCTGGGATTCAAACCGCCGACCCACGGATCACTGGATGACTGCAGCCACCTCAATCTAAGTGAGTATGTGTACTTGGTTACTTTACACCATGAAATGGAAACTAGGCTACATCATTTGGAACTGTACATGTAAGATTAATGAATGGATCAAAGTTTGACTTGTGAGCTAAACCTAGGTTTTCTTTCCAGTTCACTTTCAACTTGAGCTTTTTTGTCTATTTAAGGACCTCATTTTGGATTTCATGAAAAAAAAAAAAAAAAAGTTCTGTAATTTAGGAAGGTGTTTATTTTCCCAAAAGGAGTTGTGAGCTCCATTGTAAACAGAATCCACATTCTTACGAGAAGGTTAGGAGCGCCAACGCAATATCGTATGGTCACCAAATCAAAAAACCTAAAAACTAAATCAAAATGTGTTGCCAAAATCAACACTGCTTCCCAGGGAGGAAGAAAGAAAAGAATAGGAAGTATAGCCTGGAAATAGACCAGGATTATTTTTCACTGTTTCTGTTGTTGGCAGTCATGGCTGCCAGCCATGTGGGAGTTCAGACCGTACTGAATGACTGCAATAGTTTGCATAGCCTATAGAGCAGGGATGGGCAACTTTGATGATGGCGAGGGCCACTATATTTCCAGCTTCACTCCAGGGGGCCATATTGCATATATGTCCTACTTTGGCATTCTAGTATCTCATACAAAAGAAGCAAAAATAGCAGATCTACAAGCTCAAAACGCATCGCAGTAGATCGGCTGTTTTTGCTCCTTTTGAATTGGAATCCTGAATATTTTTTTGTTATTTTTTAATTGGAATCCTGAAATGTAGCATTTTGACTTAATTTCATACGCATTTAGTTATAGGCCTATATACTCATGTTAAATGTATGAACTTAAATACAAATACATTGGACATAAACAAAGACATTTTAATACTACTATACTAATCATTAAGCTACTAATATAGAATGACGGAAATAAAGCAGGTCATGTTTGGAATT
The DNA here is from genome assembly GCF_963921795.1 of Nannobrachium achirus. Classification (NCBI taxonomy): domain Eukaryota; kingdom Metazoa; phylum Chordata; class Actinopteri; order Myctophiformes; family Myctophidae; genus Nannobrachium; species Nannobrachium achirus. The sequence continues at coordinate 78,892,527 of NC_137810.1, read as the reverse complement.
GTAACAGCTGAAATCAATAATTCTGTATATCAGTAATACGGTATTAACCTGCGGGCCGCATTAAGCGAAGGTGGGGGCCGCATGTGGCCCCCGGGCCGCTAGTTGCCCATGTATGCTATAGAGCATTGCAGCGGAAGTGGTTTCCTGGTGCCACTTAATATTCCCCATTCATTTTCACCATAGACTTTTACAAAAATATTTATAACAATTATGTTAAGCTTCGAACCAAGCCATCCAGGAGGGCAGTGAATCATGACCACCTTTGTTTCTATGAAAAGAACATTTTGAAAATCGCTAAACAAAGGGTAGTTATTAAATGTAGTATATCAAATGATGTAATATTAAAATATGTTTTCACATAGGATCAAAGGGTGTATGGTCATGATTCACTGCCATCCTGGATGGCTTGGTTCGAAGCTTAACATAATTGTTATAAATATGTTTGTAAAAGTCTATGGCGAAAATGAATGGGGAAAATTAAGTGGCACCAGGAAACCACTTCCGCTGCGATGTTCTATTCAGTCTAATAGGACTTAAATCGAAGGTGTACAGGGTGTTTTTTCTCCTATGTGGTCACCACATTGTGGTGTGGTTTTGAGGTTAGGTTTAGGCATAGTGTTTGTGATGTTAAGTTTAGGTTTAGGCATAGTGTTTGTGATGTAAAGTTTAGGTTTAGGCATAGTGTTTGTGAGGTTAAGCTTAGGTTTATGCAGAGTGTTTGTGATGTTAAGTTTAGGTTTAGGCATAGTGTTTGTGAGGTTAAGTTTAGGTTTATGCATAGTGTTTGTGAGGTTAGGGTTAAGGTTAGTTTTAGGCATAGTGTGTGCGGCGCGTGCAGCTGACAATAGCACACCTCCAAATGCGTCACATTGTGAGCACGTGAGATCTGCTATTCTAGTTGTGCAACAAAGTACTGCAGTTCTGCTGCCGTTGACATTCCTCACAGTCATTGAAAGGGTTAAAATCATGGCGCCGTTGACGATGAGGACTGTCAATCTTACTGTATTTACTGTAAAAGTATAATTACTTACAGTACGTCGCTCCGGTCCCGCCTGCATCGGTAATGTCCGCTATTTATTTAAAACGCACGTTGGGCATGCACGCGAAGTGAAGCTCCGCCATAGTAAATCCATTGAGAGGCCCATAAAGAGACTTCATTTATTCAAAAAGAGACATTTTGAGCCAAAGGGTGGGCTGATTACTGTACAAAATTCACTCGGCTGGCCGCAGCCATGTTTCTCTTCTGGGCACACAGTGTCATGTGACTAGATGACGTAATCGTTGCCGTCAAGTGATAATCCAAAAAAACTAAAACAACCCCCTTCCGGCCCTTCAAAATAATAGCGGCGGCCTACGGAGAAAGCGGCGCGGCACCAAGGCACCAAGCATCCCTTCAGATTAAAAGGCAGTAGATGTGTTAAGCCACGTTTACACTAGCCTGGTGGGGCCTGACGTCACACTGCGTTCACTCACTCATTCCTTCCCCAGTATAACGTCTGGCCTTCGGCCTATTGGCAGCTTGAAAAGTGGGCAGGAGTACTTGCCTTGACAGACAGACTCCTCTAACCAATCAGCGTAGCAAAACATCTCTCAGCCAGTCGGAAGAATGGCAAACAAACACGTCTTTTTGGCCGATGAACTCCGCTAGCGCATCCCCTGTGTTCCTTTTTAATTGTTGTAATTGATTCCAACTCTGAAATAACTGCACTTATTGCTTGTTTTATCGTTAGAGCGTTACACTTGTTGCATCGCGAGGGCAGCTATTGTTGTTTTGAAAATGCTGCAGCATGCATCTACGTCACCGTCTACACATGGACCAATCAGGGAAAGCTTTTCATTTTCACTTGTCAGGAAGACTACGTTTGTTGTGTGGACAGCAGTCACCGATTGGCCCCGATCAGAAAATAATCAGTATACTCGCTGCCTATACCGGGAAGGCCAGACGTTATACTGGGGAGGGAAAGAGTGAGTGAACGCAGTATGACGTCAGGCCCCGCCAGACTACGTTTACACGGCGACGTTGCAACGAGAATTCAGCAAAATGAAAAGTCAGATAGGCCTATCTATGCCTTCCGTTCAGACGACAACTGCATTTCCGTGGGTTGAAAACGGAACGTAAGTAAGACCGGAATTTTGGGTGGAAAAGCTGACAATGGTCTCCCCTCACGTCACCGTGTGAACAGCGGGAAAGGCAAGAAACGACAACACATGTGATGTCATGGCTCGCATACAGCCTACTGCAGCCACGTTGGTGAATGGTAAACAAGGAAGTGGAATTGTCTATCCGTGCGTCACCGGCACCGCCACCCAGCAAAATTACATGAACAATACATGATTTCATGATCTGATGCGGCTTCATATGAACGCTGGATAAAAACGGCGATGTACCGGGACCTCGCTGTTTTCTCTACAGAGCGTTGTCGTCTGAACATGGCCTTAGACCAGGGGTCTTCAACAGGGGGTCCGGGACCCCTAGGGCGTCCTCAGAGTTACTACAGGGGGTCCTCCAAATCTTTGTGTGATAGAAACTTTTTTTCCCTTTTTCATATCAACCATTTGAACCCTATCGTCCATATTCTGAGAACATTAGCCAAAAATAGCAGATCTACAAGCTCACAACGCCTCGCACTGCGAGGCGTTGTGAGCTTGTAGATCAGCTATTTTCGGCAAAGAGGTTTGGGTACAGAGTGAAAGGTCAAGTTTATTAAGTATTGACGGTTCAGGTGGTTTAATATCTGAAAACACAAATCGACATGAATCCAAAATATACTGATGATTGTGCTGTCAAACAATGAATATATGTGGAATCTACGAACAGGTTGTGGGGGTCCCTGCTTCATTTCTCTCTCAACTATAAGGGGTCCTTGGCCTGCAAAGACCCCTGCCTTAGACTGTATGAGCGTGCCAGGCTGGTGCGTGCCGACCCAGTGGAATTGTAGGCACAGAGAGGCTGAAAGAAGGCGACTGTGAATTGTCTGTCTCAAAACGGGTTGTAAATGTTAAATAGCTCTAGAGTAAGATGCAGTATCAACAGTGAGATGGAATTAGGTAGGCTACAGCAGCTTTTCTACATGGCTGTAGTTGACCAGCAAGTGGCAGTGGGGAGTTTGTTTCTCACTGGTGGGTTGGCTATAGCAGCTGTTGGAGCTACAAGCTCACATGGTGGTGAGTTCAGGGGTCATCGCCATGATGGCTTGTCTTTGTCTAAATTCTATTTTTGCCACAGACACCCAAAATGAGTAAACACATTAAGAGCTTGCCCTAAATGGTTCTCAACCTCTGGGTTGGGACCCCCAGGGGGGTCCCCAGATGATTAACTTAATGTACAACATTGTTTTCTCTCTCAACAGTAAACAAACCAGCATAAAGTTTAAGTGTGTAGAGGGTAACTGCACATTTCCAAAGTGACAATTGAAGGATTTTTTAATACCTCTAAATTGACAAATTAAACCTTGGACAAAATGTCTAATATTAGAGAATTGTGAAAATGGCTGATCTGCATGCTTATGTAACATCGTGGTGCCAACAACGCTACCTAGGGTATTGCGCCCTAGGAAATCGTTTTTAAAGCTATACTGAACCACCTGAATACGTACTCTCCCACCAGGTTTGTTCTACAGGTCAGAGGCAGAAACGTGTTTCTACAAAATTAGTTTTTATTTAACCATATTAGTTCATTAAGATCACACATCATAAATCAATAAAATATAGGATGCATTAAGTGAAGGGGAAGTATTGACACCAAGTCCATAAAACATACTAGAGCATCTTTAGGCCAGGACTGGGAGCTGGGAAGAGGGGCAGGCTAACCGGCCACATGGCCGGTTAGCCAAAATTAACAAAACAGAAAAAACACAACAAGGGAACCACCACCACTGGTGGCCGTTACCTGTCCCAGACGTAAGCCCCAGCACTAGGCCTGTAGATAGAAATAGCAATTAGTGACATGTAGATCAATATATTCCAGATAAATTCAGTTCACTAGATGGTGTCGTTTAGAGGTCATTCAGGTCACATGTAGTCCATGGGCCATACGAGTTGTCGGTATCAAAAAGGTGGCAAAGGTTACCATGCATTTTTGAAAAGCTCTATATCTGTAGATTATATTTTGGTATGATAACCCTTTCTTAGACACAGCTAAATTGGTGTTATCAGCCGCTAGAGTTGGTGTCCCATTAACTTTACATTACAGGGGGAAAAAAAGCAAAAAATGAATCTGCTTTAGGTAGCAAAAGAGGGGTCAAACTAGGGGGTTTTCATGATGCTGAATCCATTGCAAGCATCTGTTTTGCACGAAAAACATTCCTGGGGCTAAAACAGCCCCCAGAAAAGTGTGAAAAGTGATGACTCATCACTTTTCATCACTAAACCATAGTCTTGTGGGACAGTTTTTAGCCCAAGGAATGTTTTTTGTGCAAAACAGATTCAGCATCATGACAAACCCCTAGTTTGACCCCTCATATGCTACTTAAAGCAGATTAATTTTTTCCTTTTTTTTCCTGTAATGTAAAGTTAATGGGACACCAACTCTAGCGGCTGATAACACCAATTTAGCTGTGTCTAAGAAAGGGTTATCATACCAAAATATAATCTACAGATAAAGAGCTTTTCAAAAATGCATGGTAACCTTCGCCACCTTTTTGATACCGACATCTCGTATGGCCCATGGACTAATGATCGTGTTTGTTAGAGGCCTATGTGCCCAGCCATCTCTAACATAGCAAACACATTCAAATAACACCAGTCCGGAGTTGTAGATGGGAGGTGTGCAAGTAGAACTGACGTTCTCATTGGGCAATGTGTACCTCCGGCAAAGCAGCAGTAAGTGTCACTGGCCCTGAAATGATAAGCGGCTAACATAGCCTACTATGCAGTAATGATGAACTCAAAAGCAAGCAAACTGACAGTAACCTACCCCGTTTGCCAGGGCAGTGCACACAGTTGCCATGCCCACAATGGTGGGAACCAGGTAAGGTAGGCTAGCAATCTGAAAGAATAAAAGCTTACATTTACTATAGGCTAGTGCCAATAAACAAATGGAAAGGTTGACTGCAGAGAAGGACCAAAGCAGCCTAGCTTCCTTGTGTGGTGATGTGGCACCACATGCCAGGGGCAAACAATTCAGGAGGATTGTTAGTAGCACAACCAGAGCTATAAATGACAACAAAACAGTCAAGTTCAAGACCACACAATATAAATGCGACTAATCATATTATTTAACAGCTAGAAAGCACATACCTGCACAATATAACGCTGAAGCCCCACAGGCCAGCCTTAGTAACAACGACACATGCTGTGGGAATGCGCGGCAGAGGGAGAGCAGAGCCTCATGCTTCCTTCTATGCATGAGGAGGCCAATTTGCTTCTTTTCACCTGACAGGGGGGATTTCCCTGGTTTGGACGTAGCACGTGGAAGGAACACGTTATTCCAACCAGTTCATTTCCCCTCCATCAGGCTGGCCAGGGGGAGGCAGTATAGAGACCAGGATTACTGCATGTTTTTGTGAGGGTATCTACCCTAGGAGACGCAGGGAGAACATGCAGACTCCATACAGAAAGGCCCTTTCGCAAACCCCACCTATAGGTTGTGGGCGCTGATGACGCGGAGGAGGCGCCCACCAGGGCCCACAGCATCCCCCGGCGGGAATCGAACCCAGGACCTTCTACTGTAGCTGTGAGACGACAGCGCTACCAACTGACCAACTGTGCCAGTGCCACCGTGCCCCCTGGCACCACCGGGCCCGCTGGCTCGTAGATCTGATATTGTAATGAATATTTGTATATAGTCCGGATTCAGGAAGAAAAGTAGCTTATGTCCGGCCTTGTGGGGAAGGACGGTGAGTGGGAGGAATGGGTAGGGGTGGAAGGGATTTGTGGGGAGAAAATATAAAAACAAAGGAGTTGTTTTATTTCCTGTAACTTGAATGCCATGCCATGTGTCCTCCTTGAATAAATTGTGTGTGCCACAAACACACACTCTGTGGCACTGTTAGCATATAATGAACTGAAAGTGAATTTACCCATTTTTGTGTCCTTGAGAGTTGCATTCACAGAGGATTGATAGACAGACAGACTTGTTTTGTACAATGACAGAGAAAGATAAATAGATAGATGTTAGTCCAATTTATACACTCTCAGAGTTGTGAAGAAAGCCAAACTAAATTATACGTTCCATCTTTGTGTACCTGTGGGCCTTACAGCAGGGGTCTTCAACGTGTTCAGGCCAAGGACCCCTTAGTTGATAGAGAGATGAAGCAGGGACCCCCACAACCTTTTCATGGATTCCATATGATTGGCACATTTCACCCAGTTTTTTTTTTGTTTTGTTATGTGTGATTTGGGCAGATTGCCCCAGGAAATGTGCCAATCTCAATAGGGAACAACGGTAGTGTCATCGTTTGACGGCACAATCATCAGTGTATTTTGGATTCATGTCAATTTGTGTTTTCAGATATTTAACCACTTGAACAGTCAATACTTAATAAAGTTGACCTTTCACTCTGTACTTAGTCTGCTCTTTTTCCCCTCTATACCAAACCTCTTTGACGAAAATACCCGATCTACAAGCTCACAACCACTCGCAGCGTGAGGCGTTATTTTTGGCTACAGATCTCAGAATATGGACACTAAGGTTCAAGCTGTTAATATAAAAAGGATTGGAAGACTTGGAGAACCCCCTGTAGCAACTCTGGGGACCCCCTAGGGGTCCCGGACCCCCTGTTGAAGACCCCTGGCCTACACAAAACAATAAAGCACGACCTTGAACCTTGAATGGGTGGTCCTTGAAATTAAAAACAAATAAAAGTTTGACAAGACACTGACGAGCTGCGACATGAGAGCGGCGAGGAAAGCTGTCACTAACAAACAGTGGTGTAAAGTAACTAAGTACATTTACTTAAGTACTGTACTTGAGTTCATGTTTTAGGTTTTTGTTCTTTACTTGAGTATTTGCATTGTGAGCTTGTAGATCTGCTATTTTCAAAATATTCTTATACATTTCAAAACTTCAAAAGGGACAGTCTGCATAAAGACTACACTACTTTTGGTACTTTAAGTAGGTCTACATTCTGTTACCAACACTTTTGTACTTTAACTCAAGTATATTTTGAATTCCGGACTTTCACTTGTAACAGAGGCTATTTCTACATCGCGGTACTGGTATTTTGACTTAAAGTGGGCCTGTCACGAATAAACAAGGGAAATCTTTGGCAATCTTTGGCTAAAATTGATGATGACGTCACGGCGCGCCCGTACTGTACCATAGAGTTATAATGTATACTGTACCTACAATGTACATTCTCTTCCCATTGCCCGAAGGGTCGCACTTGCATCCCACAGAAAGCAACTTCATCGGCTACTGGGCTAGCACTAAAGCTAAAGCTAAAGTAAAATGTATATAAATCTATCTGTGCATATAAAAATGTCCACACAAATCTAGTTGTTACATTCCCATTGTTCGTGAGAATATGTTTATGTTTATTTGTTGACATGGGCGACGGTGGTTTTCCCGGTGAATCTGAGCGCAACGGTGGGGGCCGATGGGCAAGGAGGGTCGCGAGCTTATGAGAAACAACTAAAATGAGACCTTAAAACCTGGTGAAAACAGTTGCGTGCATTAGCGCAAGATGACGATAAAGGACATCATTAAATGGAAAACATTAAATTAACTTCTGAAAAGCCTACTAGGCCTTAAAACCTGGCGAAAACAGTTGTGTGCATTAGCGCAAGATTAGATGAGGATAAAGGAAATCATTAAATGGAAAACATTAAATTAACTTCTGAAAAGGCTTCTCGGCCTATACTAGCCTACAAGTAAAACTAGTAGAACCGCTATCTTGCCACACGTGAATAATTGTGGTTGTAAACAATAACACAGACAATATAAATCCTTATTAGTCTAGTAGTGGGAAGAAGAGGTTATCATCATGGCCCCAAATAACTTTAAAATATCTTGCAATTGGCGACGAGTGCCGCTCAATACATAAACCTCTCAGTGGTGTGTTCCCCACACTCATCGGCCCCCACCATTGCGCCCAGGTTCACCGGGAAAACCGCGGTCGCCAAACATGGCGGAGTCGCTAAAATTCACCGAGAGGAGATGTTGCCTCTCGCCGGGCAGCGGGGCTCTAAAAGCGGTGGGCTTGCCACCTTTTTACACCACGTTCCCCGTAGCGGGGTGCGTCAGCGCGGCACTTTAGGCCTAAAACTATTGAACGCTTTAACCAGTGAAAAATAGCAGATATACAAGCTCACAGCGCGGCACCGAGTGCCGCGCTGCGAGCTTGTAGATCTGCTATTTTTTTTTTAAGTCGTGAAAATGTGTGCAAAACTTTGAATATATGTATTTTCAAAGCAAACGTTTGTAACTCAAATTTTGCTTCTGGGGGGTCCCTGGAACTAAATATTTTGAGATGGGGGTCCGTGGCCAAATACATATCATTTTGGGGGTCCTTCACATCAAAAGGTTTGAGAACCACTGACATAGTAGTCTCTCAAGAACAGACTAACTGAGCTCCATTTAAGTGAAAAGGACCTTTTCTTTGACGATGGCTATAGCCAGATTGCTGACATAGAAACATAGGGTCTTTCAAAAAACCTTAGAAGGATTCAAAAGACACTTATAGAATCGGGTCAAAATTCTTATTTTCACGATTTTTCAAAAATAGCAGATCTACAAGCTCGCAGCGCGGCGTGAGCTTGTATAACTGCTGTTTTTCAATAGTTAAAGCATAAAATAATGATACACAATAACGTGTACCCGTTCTAGTAATAAATGTGAGTACTTTTTCCACCACCGCTAACAGGGTGATGACACGCCGTCTGCGATGAGCATGTCTGCCGCCTGCGATGAGCCTCTGGCTGCTTATCAGTGCACCTCTGCATTCCAGCCCACCGCTCCGTCTTCAGTGCCATCGTCAACATTGATCCACTTCTATTTTTAGGAGGAGACACTTGAAACACATTCCTGGAGCGTGTGCTGCTCTTCATATTCCGTCTTGTTGACACCACCTGGCGTTTGCCAACGAGTCTGAGGCCTTAAAGGAGTAGTTCACCCCCAAAATGTATTTTTTTCTATTGATTACTCACCCCATAGAGACTTGAGTTCAGTAATATTTTTTTTTTTGTTTTAGTCGCATTTCTAAGACAAAAATGGCATCACAATAAATGTACCCCCATTGATTCCGGATGGGGACCCAAATGCATTTGGGTCCCCATCCGGAATCAATGGGATTACATTTGTAGCGTGACAGCGAGGCAACAACCGGGAGGCGAACCCAGGCCGCTACTTAACAGGGTGCATACATATTAGGAGGGTAATATGAGTCACCAGAAAAAAAAAATAATGGGTGTTTTTAATTAATCTATCATGGTTAGAAGTTACAATGGGTGTGTATGAGGAGAGGCCCTGGGCCTGGAGGGCCTGATAACATTTACATCAAATATGTAAATATTGAATCAAGCAAATTAAAAACTATTCAGGGTGTTCATAAAAGCCTGATTAGACGATGAAAGTCTTTTTGAAAGTGAAATATCCCTTTACAGCTAATTATCTGACCCCCCCCCCCCCAAAAAAAAAAACTTGGGGACCCCACTGGGGGGTCCCCGACCCCAAGTTTGGGAACCACTGCTCTATGGGTGATGGTTTAACCCTGGCGGTTTTAAAAGTGGACCCGTTGACCGTTCCACTTCTCCTCCTCCGAGCGGGGGTTGACACAGCCGTCCGTCACGGCTGACGAGGAGGAGTCCTCACCTGGTGCTGTGGGGGGGCAGGGGATATGAGCAGGGTGGTCCGGCCCTCCTGGATCGCTTTTCACTCAAAGTGACAGCATGGTGACAGCTAGACGCACAGCACCCAGCCACCCATGACACTGTGAGGGTGTGTGTGTGTGTGTGTGTGTGTGTGTGTGTGTGTGTGTGTGTGTGTGTGTGTGTGCAGGCACATAGACATCAAAGGGGGCTTGAGTCCCTGCCCTTTTATCCGTCTGTGAAAAAGTGCCCTCTCCAGACCATGAATGCAGTTTTTACTATGGTGAAAGAAAGGCAAATGCCCCCTCTTTCCATGCCATACCTGAAGGCAGCATTCAAGAGAATTGCCTTGTTCAAACTCTCCTGAACTTGAATGCAGCATCTTATGTTGAAAGAATTGCCCTCTCTGTGTAGAAATCCATGCTGTATGACACATCTCCAGTATTGACTTGGTTATGCTTAGTTTAGTGTGGTATCAAGCACTGAAAATAGCAGACCTCCAAGCTCAACGCATCGCGCTGCGACCCTGGCCTGAATACATCGCAGCATCGACGGTTTCATTCAAAAGCAGAGTAAGACGTAGAATATTCGTCGACGGCCTCTACTCAGTGGCGACCAGACGCAGTGTGGCCCCTATATTTCCCACGCACGCAGGAACTGCACGGAATAGTGCTTGTGCTTTGCATGCTAGAATGCGTCCCCTTAGATTAGAGCGGGGGTCAGCAACCCGCGCAGCATGTGGCTCTTTAGCACCGCCCTAGTGGCTCCCTGGAGCTTTTTCAAAAATGTATGAAAATGGATAAAGATATTTTTAGATATGTTTTGTTTTAATATGGTTTCTGTTGGAGGACAAACATGACACAAACATTCTTAACGTTTTCCAATGCTGTATAAATGTGTAGAATACAACATTTCAACATTCTCTCCAGGATGCGCTGCAGGGAAAATAAACATTTAATCATGAATGCTCATTATGTATTTGTAGCCTACTTAGTCTTTTTTTTTTATTATAGTAGGCTAATATAGCTAATATAGACACTTAAAGCATGTGTTGCCTTCGTTATAAGGCTTATATAAGGCTTTTTTTTTTCTTTTTGCGGCTCCAGACAGATTTGTTTTTAGTTTTTTTGCTCTTTCAACATTTTGGGTTGCCGACCCCTGAGTGACGACGCACCATATAGCCTATCTAATCAAATTTGCATACAAGTTTACCAGGTTGCAGTGAGTGGTGAGAGCGCATCCCCCATAGATTCACAAGCCCAGGCTACTCTATTCATATGGATACTGTCTTTAACACCTATCCTACTGTATGCTTCCAGCGGTGACTGACTGTGTGTGCATGTGTGTGCGTCTCTGCGTCCCATTGGCTTCATTACTGTGATATGTAGGCTACTGTTTGAGATTCATTCAAAGCAAACTTTGTTTCTTCACGGTAGCGCTGTATTTTCTAATTGAATTAAATGCAACTAGAGTAAAATGCAAATATAATTAAGACTAGAAAACGTAGTTTTTGTTTCCCCACCATTAGATCTGCTTTCTAGATAGCCTCTAGAGGCGCATGCGCGCGTGTGCATGTGACGTCAATAAATGACCGTCCGCCCTGAAAATAAAATCCCAAAGCACCACTGCCTCTACTTAGTACTTTGTCGCAACTGAAGTGAAATAAAATGTGAGTCCTTTTACATGTAGGCCTACCACCACTGGAAATAGACGGGTGACGTCACGGTCCCCTTCGTCCACGTCTTTGCATTTATTTATTTCATTTGTGGAGCTCAGCACGCGTGACGTGACGGCCTGTCAGGAGGCTGAAGGGCGTACAGGTGTAACATTTGACACCGCCGCTCGACCGCAACGGAGCCAGAGGGGAGAGAGAGAGAGAGAGAGAGAGAGAGAGAGAGAGAGAGAGAGAGAGAGAGAGAGAGAGACCACTCACAGGGGCATCACACCAAATTCTGGGCCCTGGGTACAAGGATTCACTGCGGGCCCCCCATGAATTATTTCATGCTTTAACTATTGAAAAATAGCAGATATACAAGCTTGTCGATCTGCTATTTTTGAAAAATCGTGACAATTTGTGCAAGTCTTTGTATATTTCAAATCCTTCTAAGGTTTTTTGAAAAAATCTGTTTCTATGACAGTGCAGTGGTGCTCAAACCTTTTTCATGTGAAGGACCCCCAAAGTGATACTGTATGTATTTGGCCCACGGAACCCCATCTCAAAATATTTAGTTCCAGGGACCCCCCAGGCCCAGAAGCAACATTTGAGTTACAAATGTTCGCTTAATCATACTGTATATTCAAAGATTTGCACACATTTTCACGACTTTTCAAAAATAGCAGATCTACAAGCTCACAGCGCGGCACTCGGTGCCGCGTTGTGAGCTTGTATATCTGCTATTTTTCAATAGCTAAAGTATAAAATGATTAAGGCCCCTCCACCTTGGGCCCTAGGAACTCAGTCCCACTTTACCCCCCCTTGTGACGCCCCTGACCACTCACAACACGCCATCGTGAGGGGGAGGGGTCGAGTTACGGCTCGCCCGCACGCCAGAGACACACAGGGTGTGCACGCGCACGCACGTTTGTGTTTCTATATTTGTGCGAGGAGGACATCAGAATCTTTTTGTACAGTGATTTTTGCCATTTTTGCTTCTTTTCATGTGTTGCTTTTTCTTTTTAACCGTTTAAAGGGATCCCTGGCTAATACGACAAATACATTATAATTGTCCTGTATTGTATAACTACAATGTAAAATTAAAAACACTTAATCAACTTGCGACAGGCATTTCCCCTATTGAGTGAAAGATTAGCTATTTCTAGAAGAAATACAATGTTTAAGGTGTTTTTAATTTTACGTAGTTATAGAGGACAATTATAATGTATTAAGGCATATTTGTCGTATTAGCCAGGGATCCCTTTAACGCTATAGCTGAAATATTCAATCACTGAGCTTATAGAGCAACTATTTTCAGCGCAAGACAACAGCGCACAACTACAGTATAAGCATCAATCAGGCATAGATCGACAGACAGACAGACAGACAGACAGACAGACAGACAGACAGATAATCCTCTCAAGAACAGATGAAGTGCTGAGCCACTAAACCAGTAAGACTCCCTAATCGGGAGATAAGCGACCGTCACGTCGCATACACAAACTTTAGAAGGCAATCATAGCCAATCAGGAGGGAATATGGGAAATGGGACAGATCCATGTTGATGACTTTAGAGATACTGTGTACCGCTTTGAGTGATTTTAGGCCAATATCTGTAGGAGCAGTGTCCAAAAAATGTGTTTTGCAAGAATCGGCCTGATGGTGGCACTAGAAGAGGGCCATGTGAGAAATGAGGGGTGGAGGTTGTGATTTGGAATTCAAGGAGTGTGTGTGCAATGTTTGGCATCGATAAGGCCAACAGTGCCGGAGATAAGCGTAGGGGCAAAAGTGTGATGTGACAGACAGACAGACAGACGGACGGACAGACAGACAGCCGGTGGAGTTTTTCATAGTACGGTCGCAATGAAAAGGAACAAAAGAGGGCGCTGTTTTCCCCTTTTCTTTGGCGATGGTTTCCCAGGTTGGTAGGTACCGTAGATATAGACAACAATAGACAACAATGTCTATTGCCCAAAATTCTAAACGACTGGCCCTCACAACTTACAGTAATACAACACGCAACCTTTCGCAAAGCAAAGCACTGCTTCATCATAAGGCCGTTGCACAAAAGTAGTGAAAACAGCCGATCTACAAGCACACAACGCCTCGCACCGCGAGGCGTTGTGTGCTTGTAGATCGGCTGTTTTCAATAGTTTAAATAATTTTTCAAATGATAAATACAAAACAAACGGTTTTGAACACAAGGTTTCCACCTGACAACGACGAAATATAACTCATGTAATTGGCCCACTGGCTTGTCACTTGTCATGATCTGAAATGGCAAATCTTTGAGTAGCAGCAGCGCTATAGAGAGAGATCTCTCTCTATAGCGCGCAATGAGGGCCCCTCCAACTCTTTTTCCCCGGGCTGAATCAGGGGCCCAGCACGTCCCTGTGGCTTCTAGCTGAGCGACACGCTGGCTTGGGAGGCAGACGTCTGGCTGATGGCAGGGAGATGAGGGCGCTTCAGAGAAGGCAGATGATAGTTCCGCTTTCTTCTCCTCTCCACCAGTGGAACGTACAGTAAATGCTGATGGAGCGCTTGGATTAAGGTGAATAACTAAACAACAAACAAAATGGACTTTGTTTACTGGACAAAGCTCTCTGTAAATGTCTAGTCCAGGGGTCTTCAACGTTTTCAGGCCAAGGACCCCTTAGCTGAGAGAGAGATGAAGCAGGGACCCCCACAACCTGTTCATAGATTCCATATAGTTTCATTGTTTGACAGCACAATCATCAGTGTATTTTGGATTCATGTAAATTTGTGATTTCAGATATTTAACCACTTGAACCGTCGATAATAAACTTGACCTTTCTCTCTGTACTTATTCTGCTCTTTTCCCCTCTACATCGAACCTCTGTGCCAAAAATAGCCGGTCTACAAGCTCACAACGCCTCGCAGCGCGAGGCGTTGTGAGCTTGTAGAGCTGCTATTTTTGGCTAAAGCGAATATGGACGCTAGCGGTCCCGGACCCCCTGTTGAAGACCCCTGGTCTAGTCTGAAACTCAGAGACCTCTGAGTTTCGGATATTCCTCTCGTGTTTCTTTCTCAAATGACTACTTCTTCATCATACAGGAGTGTTGCATGAAAGCAAAAATAGCAGATCTACAAGCTCACATGCAGCGCGTCACATTGCAACATGTTGTGAGCTTGTGGATCAACTATTTCCTCTATAAAAAAGAAATCGCACCTGTGCCAAGTGCATGGTGTCTAACATGACGCATATATGCATATCTCCTTGTATGGGCCCTTCTGTATGTCCGTGACATCTGCATACTTTCCGTGACAGGGGTCTTCAACAGGGGGTCCGGGACCCCTAGGGGGTCCTCAGAGTTACTACAGGGGGTCCTCCAACTCCTCCAATCCTTTTTATATTAACAACTTGAACCCTAGCGTCCATATTAACTGTAGCCAAAAATAGCAGATCTACAAGATCACAACGCCTCGCGCATGCAAGGCGTTGTGAGCTTGTCGATCGGCAAAGAGGTTTGGTGTAGTAGAGGGGAAAAAGGGCAGACTAAGTACAGAGTGAAAGGTCAAGTTTATTAATTATTGACGGTTCAAATGGTTAAATATCTGAAAACACAAATTGACATGAATCCAAAATACACTGATGATTGTGCTGTCAAACGATGAAACTATATGGAATTTGGAATCTATGAAAAGGTTGTGGGGGTCCCTGCTTCATCTCTCTCTAAACGAAGCGGTCCTTGGCCTGAAAACGTTGAAGACCCCTGTTCTATGATGTCAGTCTCGTGCTCATACGGACATAGGGACATATAGAGACAAAGGGACACACAAAGCAGACGTAGGAGCGGTTATATCACCGCTCAAAAAACACCCTTGGACATTAAAGGTTTCCACCCGACAGTAACACACATTATTTTACTTGTAGGTTTGTTACTAAGTACAGACCGACACCAGATTCAAGAAAATACTTGAATTGTGCCCATCTCAGTTGTTTGTTTCAGACGATGAATTCCACCTGTTCATAAATGAAATGCACGTTCATGTTTGAATCATTTGCATGTAGATCGGGGTTGTGACTCCTAATACAAACTGCAGCCCTTCTCTTTCTGGAATGTTAACGTGCTGAAATGGAAGCCGTTGTTCTTGAATTCACAATTTTCTTTCAAATGACCAAACCTGCCAACTGATGATGTCACCAGGGGTCGCACCAAATTCTGGCCCCTGGGTACAAGGATTCACTGCAGGCCCCCCCATATGAATGTTCTTCATTAACCCATTTAGACTGGGAACGCAATATTGTGTGCTTTAATTATTTAACTATTGAAAAATAGCAGATCTACAAGCTCACAGCGTGGCACCGAGTGCCGCGCTGAGAGCTTGTAGATCTGCTATTTTTGAAAAATCTTTGAATATTTCAAATCCTTTCCCATCTCAAAATATTTAGTTCCAGGGACCCCCCAGAATCAAAATTTCAGTTACAAATGTTTGCTTTGAAAATACATTATATTCAAAGATTTGCACACATTTTCACAACTTTTCAAAAACAGCAGGTCTACAAGCTCGCAGCGCGGCACTCGGTGCCGCGTATATCTGCTATTTTTCAATAGCTAAAGTATAAAATAATTAAGCCCTCCACCTTGGGTTGTTCCACTCCTCCCGGTCACAGAGACACAGGGATCTCCATATAAAAGGGGAAAGGACGGCATGGTTGGCACCACTCAAATAGATACAGAGATATTTACTTTACTTGCGTCACGGCAACCACACTTCCTAGGTAGCATTACAGTATGTCCTTTTGCATTGGATTGATGCCATCAAGTAAATGTTGTTGTAAACTTGTGTTCAAGGACAACATATCATCTTAGACATTTATCTTGCGTAAATCCTTGAAAGCAAGCAGAAAAAAGAATGTAGAGTAGTTGTTTTCCCTTTTCCGTGTGTACCGTCTCGTCTGTGAACATATAGCTGGATGGGCTGGGCTGCCATTACTGTGTGTACTAGACCAGGACTCAGGAGTCCCCAAACTTTTTTGGCTCGGGGCACCCCTATAAATATTGTTTTCATCCGAGGCACCCCTACCTATTCCTAATTTTAACTCCCAACACCTTTATTTATAGCATATTTTAGTGATTATGTTGCGAGGAAAGCGAGATGATAGCAATTTTGGTTGGAACTGACAGAAAATAACTTTGTACTTCAAGTTTAAAATGATACTAAATATATTTTTAAATGAACAAAAACATTTCAAATATTATGAAATTATCTCGCGGCACCCCTGGACTGCGGTTGCGGCCCCCCAGGGTGCCCCGTCACCCACTTTGAAAACCCCTGTACTAGACTCACGCTTCCCAGGCCATTCCAAAGATGCAACGCAAACGTTCAGGGGCAGAAATGACTTTTCGGGGCTAGTAGTGTTGCTGTAAATCGTAATAAAGAAAATTAACAATCAACTTTTATTTGCTCTAAATACTATCTAAAACATGAACCCTTGTTGGGAAAAAAAAGTTGTCCTTTAACAACAAATTATACATTGTGATCAATCATGTCTAATTATATAACCATAGACACATACAAAACAGAAAAAGTACAAAACTATGGCAGCATAGCTCGAGTGTGTGGCGCAAAAACTGTGGGAGGAGCAGCCGGACAAACTTTTGGTTACTCTAGAAACAGAGAAAGAGAAGAATAATTACGATAGCGTGTTGCCCTTTCGGGCAACCACACTAAAAACTAAACATGTGAGTTGATCTCCCAGCACTAGTAGGAGCTATGATGTGAATGTAAACAGAGAGAGTGTGTGTGGTGTGCATTTGATCCGTGGTGTGAGCGCCTTGCTGTGACACAGAGCTTAAGAGGCACTAAATGGTGGCTGTCACATAGGATTAACACGTTAGTGAGTGACAGCTACACTGAAAACATTTCCTTCACCACTTAATCCACGTTTTCTTCAACAAATAGCCCAAACAGTCGATGCCGAGCTTTGTCGATCGGCAATTCTTTCTTTATTTTTTTTAACTCATTGCCTACCAGAATTAAAACATCTCTTTGGTCCAGGCTCGATTTTGTAACCCATGTTTCACCCAGTGCCAGTTGCCTAAACTGTAATCCTGGGCTCTGCTCTCCCTCTGCCACGCCTGGGGAGGGCCCCGAACTGAGCTCATGCTTCCTTCAGTGCATGAGGAGTGAGCAGGCCGCTTCTTATCACCTGACAGGGGGGAGCTTCCCTGGTTGGACGTAGCGCATGGACGCAACACGTTATTCCAACCAGTTCTTTTCCCCTCCATCAGGCTGGCCAGAGTGAGGCCAGAGTCCAGGATTACTGCATGTTTTTGTGAGGGTATCTACCCTTGGAGACACGAGGAGAACATGCAAACTCCACACAGAAAGGCCCTTTGGCCAACCCCACCTAGGGTGTGGGCGCTGATGACGCGGAGGAGAGAACACGCCCACAGCGTTCTCTGGCGGGAATCGAACCTCAGACCTTCTGGCTGTGAGGGGTCAGTGCTACCGACTGTGCCAACGGTTCCACCAATGAATGAATATTCTGTGTCGCTCCGGTTGGCTCACAGGAGCCCTAAAATGACGCACATGTGTGTCGTGTAGTCCTGGTTTATACGTGACCACAGAAAGACAGACAGATACAAATATCCCCATATATGGGTAAAAAAGGGCCCACAGACAGACGGGTATCAATTGGTACTATGAAAAAAGTTGCAGTATTGGATAATCGGGTGTTCGGATGGGGTTCCCCATCGATCTATCTAAATCTGTCAAATAATTGTAAGGCAGTAAAATGCAGCCTACAATATTTGCCTCTGAGATGTACCGTTGTTCCCTATTGAGATTAGGCACATTTCCTGTGGCAAGCTGCCCAGATCACACACGTCACACGTGTCTTCTTATTTTTTTCACTCTCAAAAAACGCCTGCAATGCAGTGAATTTGAAATGACTTTGCAGTGCACATCACTGATCACTGCTTGCCTCCTGCGAATTGTTTTATTTGTGTTTATTTTCTGTTTACTTTGTTGCTGAGTGAGGTCAGCAGACAAAGTGACGCGAGTGAGATGAAAAAAACTGGGTGAAATGTGCCAATCTCAACAGGAAACAACATTGATAAGGCATTGAATAATAGACAAGTAAAAAAAAGTACTTCAAATTGGCACTTGAGGACTGTACTTTGAGTGTACTTAGTTACCTTCCACAAGTGGTGGAAGGTAACCAAGTAACTGCTATTGGTAATTAGCCTAATGGCCGTGGCGTATATTGATACAGGGTCTCTGTGTGTTTGTTCTTCTGTGACCTCCCTTCTCCTCTCCTCTCCTCTCCTCTGCTCTGGGTATTACTTTCACATGGGCTGCATTGTATCGGCCAGTCATATTTTCCACCATGCAGGGCTGGAAGAAGAAGAAGGATTTTTACAGCGCCGGCTTTGTAGGATGTTCATTTTCTTGGCGAAAAACCATGACGAAAAATGTTCGGCGACTGCCTGTTTCATGAGTGGTTGCGCTAAAATAAAATTGAATATTTTATTCGACAAAAAATAAGAACAGTACAAGTAGGCCAGGACAAGTACAGTTAAAAACCCCTGCCTAAAACAAGTACCCCAAATAAGCCCTTGCGGTTTTGTTTATGTTGGATAGACATATAAAATAGCACCAAAAACATTCAAATATCACCAGTAAGACTCCCTAATTGGGAGATAAGCGACTGTCAGGTGGGAATATGGGAAATGGTATCAGGAGGGAATATGGGAAATCTGTTGATGACATGACTTTAGGTTAGAGATAGTGTGTACCGCTTTGCGTGATTTTAGGGCAAAATCTGTAGGAGCTGTGTCCAAAAACTTGTTTTGCTAAAATCCTCCTGATGGTGGCACTAAATGGGACAGATGCATGTTTTAGAGAATGGTATCAGGAGGGAATATGGGAAATCTGTTGATAACATGACTTTAATTTAGAGACACTGTGAAACCGCTTTGCATGATTTTAGGCCCAAATCTGTAGGAGCAGTGTCCAAAAAATGTTTTACAAGAATCTGCCTCATGGTGGCGCTAGAAGAGTGCCATGTGAGAAATTAGGGTGTGTGCAAAGTTTGGCATGGATAGGGGCAACGCAACGGTGGCAGAGATATGAGTCGGGGAAAAGTGTGATGTGACGGACGTGACTGACTGACACACTGACAGACAGACTGACTGACAGCCGGTGGAGGTTCTGATAGTAACTGTGAGTGACCTGGCGGTCGCAATCACACGATGATATCCAGTGTTGGGGAAGTTAAGGAAATATATAAGGTAAAGTTTCAAGTTACATAGAAAAAGTAACTTGAGTTACTTTTTTTCAGCGTTTGAGAATGTACATTTGGTGTACATGAAACAAAATATAATATCCTACAAAAAACGTCACATGCCAGCAGAAATATGCCTCTCAACCGAGTTCGTTTTATTTCAAAAAGGTTGACATTTTCTTTAGTAAACATCTGTGTTGCTAAAATAAAGTTGAAAACAACTTGTGCCAAAAATGTCCCAAAAAGTATCTCAGTTACTTGACGAGTTACATAAATATGAATGTAACTCAGTTACCAGCAAGTTACAGCAAAATGTAACTAAGTTACGTAACTCAGTTACATGTAACTTTAACTTCCCCAACACTGCTGATATCTGACACACTGGAACACATTAGAGCTGGTGTTGTGTTGGACGGTCATCCCTGAGAGGAAAGGGGAACCCGTTGGCGGGGGTTGTCCTGTGCTGTCACCGGAGGAGAAAGACACTTGATAACAATTATGTTCCAGAAGAGCTGGCCTTTTGTTCTTTGGACGGAAAGAGCTAATTACCCATGACCTATAACTGCATGTTTCCAGCCTGTTGGAAGACCCATCCTGACCTATACGTCACTTTGTGTGACATTTCGTTAGCCTCGTGCCATGCGGTAATTGGCTAAGTCAGTGGGTTTTCGACCTTTCTCATATCAAGGTCCATTATTTATTCGCCATTTGAGCCACGGACTTTGATTGATTGATTGATTGAAGACTTTATTAGAAGTTTGCATAGGAAAAGGTACATTTTCATGGCGGTACAGTTCACTGGTACAAGGTCTACTAAAAGGAGATCCATGAAAAGACTAAGCTTATTTCCACAGGAAACCATTAAAGTATCTCATATAACATTGAATGACAGACGAATAGAACACAGTACTATGCAGTAGATATGTATAGAAAAAGAGAGAGAGAACAAAAAAAAACAGTAAGTCTAAACAAACAGTAAGTATATACAAAGAAGGGGCAGGGGAGGGTAGGGTTGGGCTAGGTTAGTTTTTTTTTACCGGTTGCGAACGGCTGCTGCCTGTAAGTGGTTTTTCAGGGCAATTTTAAAGGATGCTAGTGATCCACACTCCTTTATGGCCTTCGGTAAGGCATTCCACATTTTGGTGGTATAGCAGAAAAAAGAGTTTGACCCTTTGTTGGTTTTGACTCTGGGTTGAAAGTGATCTGTGGCGCTGCCTCTGGTGTTGTAATTATGGACATCCTTAATGTTTATAAAGTATTTTGACAGGTACTTGGGTATCATGATGCTTAGACCAGTGTTAATTTTTAAGCAAATTTTGATTTAATCTTAGTCTTAGTCCTTTGAATTACACACCATTTAGTCTTAGTCCTGTCTTAAGGTGAGCACACACTGGACGCGGGCGGATGCGCAGCGTTGCGGCGCGATATCGACGTACGTGAAGTGCCGCGCGGTAACCCCGACTGGATGCGGCGCGCTGCCACACAGCACATCCACAGCACATTTCCCCCGGAACCATGGGAAAACATGTTCACCGCGCGGCAACGCTGGAAAAATAGAACAGCGGTGTATCGGCGCGGCAGGCGAGCCGGCAGACCCGTAGATGCGCGCATCTGACGCCGCCGGTGTGGGTAATGGGGCTGTATGTTTTGACTTGCCGCTTCTGCGCCGCGTTCGGTGTGTGTTCCCTTAGTTTTAGTCTTGTCTTAGTCGACTAAATATCAAAATATTTTAGTCTTAGTCTTAGTGTTTTGGGATTAGACTTAGTCTTTTAGTCTTCGTATAGGCTAAGTATTTTAGGCTAAATAGAACCACATAACTCTGAACAAGTCATTGTCTCCTACTCCTACTTGATCAAAATCAGGAGTAATTATTTGACATACACATTCAGCGTATTTAATGTAACAATTAAATGAATTATAAAAGCGCATAAATCACACGCCTGGACGATGCGTCAACTTTCCCCTGTGAGTCATGAAGAGTTAATTTATGGTTGAATTGAACATTTATCATTGTAAGTTCTCGTCCATATTGAAGTTGTTATATTTATCCATCAGTGTTGTTAACTCATGTCAGTGCATAGTTGGATTTATCAAGCTAAATTAACTCCATATGTGTACACACGCACGCACGCACGCACGCACACACACACACACACACACACACACACACACACACACACACACACACACACACACACACAATAATGACCAATTTTCCTCTCCTGTGCAACTATTTAAATGTCATGCATACGCGAGAATGTAGGTTGTCTATGTAACGTCCATACATGAACATAGACTCTCAAGACGGAG
Organism: Nannobrachium achirus; assembly: GCF_963921795.1. NCBI lineage: Eukaryota > Metazoa > Chordata > Actinopteri > Myctophiformes > Myctophidae > Nannobrachium > Nannobrachium achirus. Next base: position 78,870,562 of record NC_137810.1, on the reverse strand, counting down.
AATGTTGGCTCCAATGTTTCACATTAAAGGAGCACTTCACCCATTTTCAACCTTATCTTCACACAAGGACTTACTTGAGGGCCTTACAATCGTACTGGGGAACAGGCCTTCGATAAGGGACCTCCAGAGTTCTCTGTCGCCGCTTGGTGTTCTTTTGCATCTGCCACCAGGTGCACCCAGGACTGGACTGGGCATCTGGCATACCGGGCATATGCCCAATGGGCCCACTATAACATTGGGCCTGTGGGACCTCTCCACTAAATGGAGAGGTCCAATCCTTCAGTAGCACCAGCCCACAGAGCAGAGATGATTGGTCCACAACAGCCCACCACCACAATCGGCGTGAACCGAACATAGAAGATCTATAAGCCCACAACGCATCGAGGCAGTGGTGCGTTGGCTTGTATGCTGTTAAATGTTTGGGTGGGACTATACTGGGCCACAGTAGCCTGTGATCCCACCGCCAGGTGTTTTTTAGGCCGGTCTCTGTTTCTCTTTCCTTGAGGGTTGGGGGGAAATCTCGCTCTTTCGAACGGGCCAGTTTTCTAAGACAGTGGTTCTCAACCTGTGGGTTGGGACCCCAAGGGGGGTCAAGACATGTTTAATACCTGGTCAAACATTGGCCAAATAGAGTAGCGCAGTCCTGGCATCGTTCATACCCTGGGTCGTGGATTATTTTTTATTTATTTATGTATTTTTTCTATGGAGAATAACATAATTGGGTCATCTTAGAATCGTATCACACAAGAATTGTGGTCCAAAAATAAACAAACTGTCTCTGCGATAATATGAGGTGGCTCTGTATCGTTTACGATAGTCAGTCAATCATACCGTATATAGTCTGTTTCTGGCGAAAACGTAAGTAATTTGGCGACAGTAACTAGTTGATTCAAAAGGGAATGCCTCAACTCCTATAATTCCAAGTTCCTGTCAGGGTCCCCAGTTCAAATATGATTAATTGAGAAACACTGCACTAAGACTACAGAGGTTTAAAGGGTTAAGGTTGTAATGGTAATGGACTTCATTTATATACACGCTTTTCTCCAAAGCGCTTTACATTACAATGTACTTCACATTGGCACATTCCAGGGACGTGCAGAGAATGTTAGAGAGGCAGGGGCGACGCGATGTGAGCTTGGAGGTCGGCTATTTTCGGTGCGTGATACCACACTGAACTAAGCGTAATCAAGTCAATACTGGAGATGTGGTGTAACGACATGGATTTCTACACAGGGAGGGCAATTCTTTCAACAGAAGATGCTGCATTCAAGTTAAAGGAGTCATCCAGACCAAAACACATATAGGGTTAAATCTGCCTTTTCTCATACCCCTTCATACCTGCTTTAGTCGATTTTTTTCTTAGCTGCCCTTGTTGCTAGATTTCGGCTGCCCCTGTTGCTAGATTTCGCGGGCTCTCTCATAACTAACACAGTGGATTGTCCTTAGGCTAGTGCGGTTATTTCTTTAGCTTCAAAGTTAGTATTTTTTATTGGATTGTGTTTACACAACGTCCTGAGACCAACCACACCGCTGTTTTGACCTCAAAGGCACCCTTACTTGTCAAACAGACCCCTCCCTCCCCTCCTTTCTAGCCTCTCCTCTCCCTGCTCTGGTGCAGAGCAGAAGCCATTTGACAAGTAAGGGTGCCTGTGAGGTCAAAACAGCGGTTTGGTTGGTCTCAGGACGTTGTGTAAACACAATCCAATAAAAAAATACTAACTTTGAAGCTAAAGAAATAACCGCACTAGCCTAAGGACAATCCACTGTGTTAGTTATGAGAAAGCCCGTGAAATCTAGCAACAGGGGCAGCCGAAATCTAGCAACAGGGGCAGCTATGAAAGCATGGACTAAAGCAGGTATGAAGGGGTTTGATAAAAGGCAGATTTAACCCTATATGTGTTTTGGTCTGGATGACTCCTTTAAATAGAGTCTGGACAAGGCAGTTCTCTTGAATGCTGCCTTCAGGTATGGCATGGAAAGAGGACATTTGCATTTCTTTCACCACAGTAAAAATTGCATTCATGGTCTGGAGAGGGCATGACGGATAAAAGGGCAGGGGCTCAAGCCCCCTTTGACGTCTATGTGTGGACGTGCCTGGCCCATTCACACACCCATGGCGGAGCATGCAAGCCAAACCTAGCTGCTGGAATCAACGCTGTCAGTGGGAATCATTTCAAATCCAACAGGGGGAACAGTCGTTCAGAGTGCCAAGGAAACCCCACCACACCTTCATCCCCCAAATCTCCCGACAGACGCATGTGAACGCTGATCCCCCCCGTAATGGAGCAGAGGAACCCCCGTCTCTTATCGCGTTCAAAGAAAACAAACGTTCTCATGTTCTTGATGAGGCTCTTATCGAAGCCTTCCATGAGCTGCTGTGTTGGACTGACCTTTTCTCCCGCCACGCTGCTTCGTTATCCTTCCCAGTGGTGGAAAGTTAACCAAAAGTGCTGTACTTAAAGGACGACTTCACCACTTTTCTTCATTGCGACCGTAGGGAGCAGGTTTACTATGATAATCGCTTGACCATATGTATAGTGCATTAACGAAAAGTCGACTTCATTACACAAGTCGACTCCCACCAGAGAAAAAAAAATAATAACTAAAAATAAAAACTATTTTTTTCTATCATTATTTTTGCTCCATGTGTGCGTCTGTACAGCATTCAAACAGTAGGATTGCTTATTGTCAAGGACGGAATGATCCAATCTTACAGTGCTACATTACATTTGGTATATCATGGTTCTATTGTGAAAATAGCAGATCTACATGCTCACAACGTGAGCATGTACAGTGAAACAACAATGTTGCACATTAAGTTAAATCATCTGGGGACCCCGGGTGATGTGATGACGTCATCAAACGATAAAGTCGACTTCAACTGAACTTTTTATTGAGTCGAGTCGACTTGCAAAAATCACAAGTCGTTAATGCCATACGTGTATACGTGTAACGCCTGACACTGTGGTTCCCCTGACACATCACTGTGACATCACAGGTGACATCACAGTGATGTCAGATACTCAGAGCAGGGATCTCCATATAATGGGCATAAAGGAATTAGTGATGTCAGATACTCAGAGCAGGGATCTCCATATATGGGCATGAAAGCGATTTTATCCCAGATGATGCCCTGTTAGGAGAACCACATAGAATCCATATATGGCCAATGGCTAAAACAGATGGCGGTCGCTTTTTGCCCTTAGTTGTTACTGGCATAATTGGTCCTCACTAATGACTACTGTTCATAATAAAAAAATAAATTGACTCAGTCTGTGTCTCTTAGGAGGGCTGCATGGACAGTTCTGAAACCCGTCTACCAGTGACATCATTGTTAGTCAGAAAAATTTAGATTTGTATTATGGCGAGTATGGCTTCCATTATAGCATGAGGAATAGAAAGCCTGCAGTTTCTATTAGCTTTTTTTCCGCCACTGTCAGAGACTCTAAAGAGACTTACAGTGTACAACAGCCTGTCACAGTAACTAACATGAACCAAACAAACAACAGGGTTTCTTTTATTTAGTCACATTAGTCACAAAGTGAACAAAATTAACTACGATAGCAGGTAACCGTCTAGCCCCTGATACATGTCTTACATGACTGTCATATCATGACAGTCATGGATGAACTTCAACCTGTTTTTTTTTTACTCCATATTTGCTCCGTACATCTACATAAACGATTTGTATTAGATCTTTATTTACTTAAAAAAGTACTATTTTACTAAAAAAGTATTTCTTATATTGGTCTAACAAGAGTTACTGTATGTCTACCAAAGTCCAAATCCTATAGGGTCGGGTACTAATTCAAACTCCACTGGTAGCCTACTTATTAAACTTCACTAAAAGGTACAGATTTCAAATATAAAGTGCTTACTCCATGGCCACAGATGGTACAGTACAATATTTTGCACGCATCTTCCGTATCGTTCAGTTAAAAGCATTTTAATCTGATCGGTGGCCTGATCGGTCATAGTTATAACCAGGGCAGGAATTTCATGGAGGCCGTGAAGGCCATGGCTGCCATTGCCCCTCAGTCTGGCCATGTGCCCCTCAAACCAATGGCATGACCTGAGCCCACAGTGGCCTTAATGCCCCAGCTGACTGTACCACGTTCTCCTCTGTCTCTTGTCAATATGTAGGCAATAGACACCGGTGTTCTTGTCATGTAGACACCAGTGTCTTTTGTTGAGATTCTGAAATCCTAACTACCCAGAGTCCACATCTTTAAACCAATCCAGACTGTGATTGGTGCAGGGCTGAGCATGGATCAGATTAATTTATCTATTTCACTGCAGATTAAGTTATCATCCATCCATCCATCCATCCATCTTCAACCGCTCATCCGGAATCGGGGCGCTGGGGTAACAGTTCTAACTGAGACCTCCAGATTTCCTTATCCCAAGCAACTTCCTCCACTCCTTCAGGGAGTATACCGAGGCGTTCCCAAGCCAGTTTGGAGATATAATCCCTCCATCTGGTCTTTGGTCTGCCACGGGGTCTCCTCCCAGTGGGACGTGCATCGAGGACCTTCCTAGGAAGGCGCTCGGGAGGCATCCGTACTAGATGCCCGAACCACCTAAGCTGACTCCTTTCCAAGTGTAGGAGCAGCGGTTCTACTCCAAGTCTCTCTCGGGTGACTGAACTTCTCACCCTATCTCTAAGGGAGATACCAGCCACCCGTCTGAGGAAACCCATTTCGGCCGCTTGCACCCGCAACCTTATACTTTCGGTCATGACCCACACTTCATGACCATAGGTGAGAGTAGGAACGAAGATTGCTCGGTAGACAGAGAGCTTTGCCTTCCGGCTCAACTCTTTTTTCTTCACCACAGTGCGATTTAGCGACTGCAAAACCGCTCCTGCTGCTCCGATTCTCCGGCTGATCTCCTTCTCCGTCTTCCCCTTTCTCTCATTCGTGAACAAGACCCCGAGATACTTAAACTCCTTCACCTGGAGTAAAGCCTCATTCCCTACTTGGACTGCACATCCATCTGGAAGGTTATCATCCCTAACCCTTAAATTCAACAAATTCTTTCAATGGACTAAAATCATGTTTTATTTGATGGCCTTCCTGCCCTGGCATTTGGCCTGTGTGCCCTCAAAAAATGGACAACAACAAAGGCCAAGTGGCCTTGCCCCTAAAATGACGAAATTCAAGGCCTGGTTATAATGTATATATTGTACACAGATATTATAATATATCAGAGTGCAATACACGTCCTAGCCGGTCGCAGTAGTTGAAAGCATATGGGGAAAAAAACGGAATAATGCTTTTTATTGAACAATACGGAAGATGCAGGTACTTCTCTGGGCCCGACTTGTAACAACCGTGGCCTTGGGGTAAGCACTTTATATTTGAAATCTGAACGTTTATGTAGAATATATATATTGGCCTACCGGGTAAATATGGGGAAAGTGCAAACACCAGGTTGTTCATCCATGACGGTCGTGAAAGACGACTGCCATGTGAACCACAACTAGCAGGGACGTGCTGGCCATTGGGAAAACGCGGGACAACTCCCGAACAGCTGGTTCATTCCCGGCCGATCCAGGCTGGCCATTAGGAAAAAATTCCAAATAAAATGTCGGCCTTCGTTCCATTTTGGGGGCTGGGCAGCCAAAAAAGTACATCGTCACTGTCGGGCAGAAACCTTGTATCTCCAAGTTTCAAATGTATACATTTTTTCAAAGCAAAGCCCTGCTCCTCATATAAAGCCGTTGCACTAAAGTAGTGAAAACAGCAGATCTACAAGCACACAACGCCTCGTGTGCTTGTAGATCAGCTGTTTTCACTAGTTAAAATCATTTTTAAAATGTTAAATACAAAACAAACGGTTTTGGACATACAAGGTGACAACGACGAAATATAACTCATGTACAGTAATTGGCCCACTGGCTTGTCACTTGTCATGATCTGAAATGGCAAATCTTTGAGTAGCAGCAGCGCTATAGAGAGAGATCTCTATATAGCGCGCAATGAGGGCCTCTTCAACTCTTTTTCCCGGGCTGAATCAGGGGCCCAGCACGTCCCTGACAACTAGTAAACATCAAACCTAGCATCTGTCTAAACAACATGCTATCTAAAAGGCATTCCCTTCATGTATGTGTGGTCACTGGTCAAGCAACAATGTAGGAAAGACACAAACAGCTGAGCTAAGGATGACAGTAATTGCTTTGTATAGGTCAGTGAACCTAACCATTGACTGTTCTTCCTGACAACAGACAGAATCCGGGAACGCGTCTGTGTAATGTTATACTTTGGCTGTTAAAAATAGCAGATATACAAGCTCATAGCACGTCATTTCGTGCCACACTGTGAATTTCTAGAGCCTTTTTTTTATGTAGCGTGCCGTATATATATTTTTAAACTCACATCTTTGCTTCTGGGGGTCCCTGGAAAAATAAAAAATAAAATGATTTGAGATGTTGGTCGATGCTTATTTATAAGTTGCTGTATTAAAAGCATCTGCTAAATGCCTAAATTGTAAATTGGTGACCAAATACAATTTTGGAGGTCCTTGAAATGAAAAGGTTTTTTTTCTATAAAACGTATAGGATGTAGAAGACATTTGCAGGCCGGCAGAATGGTGGTCTGACAGGTGGAATGTCATCATCACTGTGTTAGCATTGTTAGCATGGTTAGCATTCTGCCGGTGTCTCTTTTAGCGGTCCGGGGTCACACTGTGGCGGAAGAGGTTTACACTGACCCCTGTCAGCGTCGTCTAACATTACATGCCTCTCAGGAAGACACTGGCAGGCACGCAGGCACGCATGCGCGCATGTTCAGTACACACACACGCACAAGCACACACACACACACACACACACACACATACACACACACACACACACACACACACACACACACACACACACACACACAAACACCTAAGTAGAAGTACACATTATTTTCCTGAATGGTGTTTTGTAATGATTTTGTGAAATTGTCTGGCTAATTACAACATAGCATTCTGTGAGTCCTTCCTTATGAGTCTCAATTCTTGACTGTTATTTTTTTTTTTTTTTTTTTTTAAGAATGTTCCTGGGCCTGTAGCTACAATGGTGGGGCCTGTCATCTTGAAAAGGTACTGGCCCAGAGGACCAGTGGCACATATCCCTTAGAGAGGCGGTGCCATAGTTTTGTACTTTTTCTAGTTTTCATGTGTCTAGGAGGTTGACAGTACTTCATTAGACCCCCTGGTGTGTGTTATGAGCAATTATATATTCCCTTTGTATTTGGGGTTTCTTCCTGGAGGCTGACGCCTTGTGGGAAAGTGCCGATCCAAAAACACAGATAAAATGACATCATATAATCATCCCCTCCACTTTTACCATTCACCCAACACTGTGGGTGTGGCTAACTTCAGCTGGGTCACCACTCACCATGACAACCAGGCATACTTAATGAACTGGTGGGTGTGGCCACATGAAAACCTAATTTTAACTTTCTGTCAATTTTTTGGGAGAAAAAAAAATCTTCCTTCTAGTATAATTAAAATACCTGATAATCATAATAATATTAATATTGGGGGGGGGGGGACATCATGACACTTCATCTTTAATGTATTGTCTACTTATGGTAACTAGTTTGGTGTGGATGGGAGCGATGGTTTGCATGTTACGTGTGTGATGTCCGATGGTCAACCCTCCCTCAGCTATGGATGGTTGGATGGTCACCAGACTGCTCCAATCCACACCAAACTCAAACACTGTTCAAGTGTCTGCCCTGGCTATAGTCACACCAGGGACCACGTGTATAACCTAAGCGCACTGGCTCAGGGCCTCAGGGGCCCGCTACCGAGGTGCACCGTTGCTTGGACCAAACATCATAACAGCCAAACCCATGCGCCGGGCAAACCTGTGTGGGTTGTAAACAGGCACGTGCACACATAGACATCAAAGGGGGCTTGAGCCCCTGCTCTTTTATCCATCGGTAAAAAGTGCCCTCTCCATACCATGAATGCTGTTTTTACTATGCTGATATAAATGCAAATGCCCTCTTTCCATGCCATACGTGAAGGCAGCATTCGATACTCCAATTGTCCAAACTCTCCTGAACTTGAATGCAGCGCCATCTTATGTTGAAAGAATTGCCCTCTCTGTGTAGAAGTTCATGCCGTAACGCCACATTGTATTGACTTGATTATGCTTAGCTCAGTGTGGGATCAAGCACCGGAAAAGATAGCCGACCTCCAAGCTGCGACGCTTTTTGGAGGTCTGCTATTTTCGATATTTCCACCAAAAGGCCCCTTTAGAAATGTCAGCCCCTGCCTCTCTAACATTCTCTGCACGTCCCTGGTTCTAAAAAGAGTAAAAGCAGCCATACCTGTGCATGAGTGCACACACACGCACGTGTGCACGCACGCACTCGCACACACACACACACACACACACGGTTGCAGCATCCACAGTAAATAACTCACTGATTTAGATGCACACAGAGCAGGTGGACACACTATTTATGAATGGATCCTTGACCTGCAGTGGACATGCTCCGAAGGCCTGGGCGCACGTGCACGCGCACGCGCACACACACACACACACACACACACACACACACACACACACACACACACACACACACACATGCTCTGAAGGCTTGGATGAACCCAAACACAAGCTACACACTGCTTCTGCTGCTGCTGTTGGTGGCCTAAGGAGGGGATGGCCAAGAATCGCTATATTATAATAATATTGGATTAAATTAAATAAAAAAAATCAAACCAAGTTTCAAGTGAGCGGTGGTGTGTGTGTGTGTGTGTGTGTGTGTGTGTGTGTGTGTGTGTGTGTGTGTGTGTGTGTGTGTGTGTGTGTGTAGTACAAACTCCTCAAAATTGTACTTAAGTACAGTACTTCCATCGCTGCCCTTATGGTGGTTCCTCACATTCCATACAACAATGAGTGCTTCATGGCAGCTTGGGTTTCATTCCTCAGTATTCTCTGTTTCCACGCGTGCAACCTGAAACCCAGCACTCGTCTGCAACCGTCATTTAGTTTTAATTAAACCCGCTGACCATCCTTTTAGTACCCTCAAGTTAATACTCAAGTAGGCTATTAAAAAAATACAAATTACAAAGTATATTTCTTTATTGTTCTTATATTATTGCATTGCTGATGTATTTCGAACTGTGTTGTTATGGCCAAAAACAAAAAAACACAAAAAATACATTAAATGCATTTAGCTCTATTGTGGAGTTCTATTACGGACGAAAATATTGTGAGCGTCACATTTTAGAAAAAGCATGTGAAGACATGTTCCAAAATAGATTGCCTATTTTCTGTAATGGCTCGTTGTAAATTGGCTATTTCAAATCAGGCTTATGCGATTAATTCATTTACTTTATAAGTTTGGCTCACAAGAGTCTCATCCTATGTGGTGGAGTCAAAAGTAAAACTTTTCTGTTCAGTAGATTTACTTATACTGTCCACCAATGGATGTGAAAGGTGAAACCTCTGCTTGTCTGCAGCCATCATTTAGTTTTAATTAAAGCCACAGACGATCCTTTCATGTCCCCGCTAGTTCCACACCTCACTGGGTCTGGTCAATCAATAGTGGAAACAATACCAGCCCACAGTGGTAAAGGGACCGGGTAAGTGATATGTTTTGATTAAAATAATGAAATGGCTATGAAGTGTTTCAATTCAAATCAATTTTATTAAATTGTCAAATAAGTTGTCTCAAGGTAATTTACATATCAGAGACCCGACAGTCCCATCAAGCAATGTTGTGACAGTGTCAGTGAAAAACGAGGAGAGACAGAGAGATACAAACAAATACAAGTAGGCTAGTATAGCAATAACAATAATACAGAATATAATTGTGTAAGGTAGTATATATAGTATGGTAACAATGGTGTTAGATACTGTAGTATAGAGTGGTAGAGTGTAAGAATGTAGCTCCTTTCGAAACCTCTCCTTCCAGGGACGTGCATAGAATGTTAGAGAGGCAGGGGCTGACATTTCTAAAAGGCACTTTTGATGAAAATATCGAAAAAATAGCCGACCTCCAAGCTCACAGCGAGTCACGCTGCGACGCGTTGTGAGCTTGGAGGTCGGCTATTTTCGATGCTTGGTTTCTACGCAGAGAGGACAATTCTTTCAACATAAGATGCTGCATTCAATTTCAGGAGAGTTTGGACAAGGCAATTCTCTTGAATGCTGCCTTCAGGTATGGCATGGAAAGAGAGCATTTGCAATTCTTTCACCTTAGTGAAAACTGCATTCATGGTCTGGAGAGGGCACTTTTTTACAGAAGGATAAAAGGGCAGGGGCTCAAGCCCCCTTAGATGTCTATGTGTTCACGTGCCTGTCTCCCTCCGCAATATAGCTCCGATATGAGGTTCCTCTGCATCAGCTGCCCAAATGAGATTTTTCCGGCGATAGTTCGCCACGCTTACACGATTCTTCTTATCTTTACGAAACATCGTATTGATTGATTGAAGACCTTATTAGAAGTTTGCATAGGAAAAAGTACAGTTTCATGACGGTACAGTTCACTGGTACAAGGTCTACTAAAAGGAGATCCTAGAACAGACTAAGCTTATTTCCATAGGAAACCATTGAAGTTTCTCATATAACATTGAATGACAGACGGATAGAACACAGTACTATGCAGTAGATATATTCAGGGGAAAAAAGGGGGGGAACTATTACAAAATAAAAAATAAAAACATACAGTAGGTAAATACAAAGAAGGGTCAGGGAAGGGTGCTATGTTTGTTTTTACCAGTTGCGAACGGCTGCTGCCTGTAAGTGTTTTTTCAGGGCGATTTTAAAGGATGCTAGTGATCCACACTCCTTTAAGACCTTCGGTATAGGGCGTTCCACATTTTTGTGGTATAGCAAAGGAACGAGTTTGACCCTTTTTTTGAGGTGACTCTGGGTTGAACGTGATCTGTGGCGCTGCCTCTGGTGTTGTAATTATCCAAGAGGTGAAGGTAGCTTTGCCATCTCTCTCAGATGCATTGAGCGGTGGAGAACATGGGTGGGTGGAAATGAGTTTTGGCAGCCTGCATGTGGACAGTTTTTCCCAATACAATTTTGATTGTGACTGCATGGCCACTAACATGTGTTCCCAGAAATGTTCGCCACCAGGACGTGAAAACTGGCCAAAGGCTGACTAAAACATGGCACTGGCTGACAAAACAAGCAATTAAAAACTATTTTTTCAACCCAACTATAGTTTCAACCCACCCTTAGATTTTCTCCACCACTCAAAAAGTATACATCTGAAAGACAGGAAAGTGACATTTACCTTTTGGATACAATGTCATCAATACATGTCCCTTTATGCCCATATATGGAGATCTCTGATGTCATCAATATTAAGCCCATATCTGGGAATGCCCATATACGGACATATAGTCAGTCTCATGTGGTCTATGACGTCAGACATCTATGCTGTCAGATGTCAGTCCATATTTGGGAAAATATGGCCACATTTTGTCCAACTGAAACAACCAACCAGGTCTGTGCATTTTCTTGGTCAAAGTTGATCCCATGCCAAAGCGCCAGCGCTGCCGTCACCCAGGCGCCTGTGCACGCGCCCCTGTGCGCGACCTCGCCCTTAGGGCGTCTTAGTTACTAGTAAGAATTTATAATGAATGTTTGTTCAAAAACAGGGGTTTCCCCATCTCTCCAGCTCTCTCAGACTTAGTAGTTCCAATGAAGCTGCAAATCTAAGAAAGAAAGAAAGAAAACATGTAATTTATCTTATGTCAGAATAACACACACAATAAAAGTAAAAGTACAAAAAAGTGGATCAATGGAACAAAACACGCCACAGTGCATCTAAATCAATCTGTCTGTCTGTCTGTCTGTCTGTCTGTCTGTCTGTCTGTCTGTCTGTCTGTCTATCTGTCTGTCCTATACACCCTCTAAAGACACATGGGGAAATGAATAGGGATGAGACGATCATTGTGCCAAATGAAATCGCGATTTACGATATTATCGAGATAATCAACATCCATTCAGCTTGTAGATCGGCTATTTTTTGGCAAAGACATTTGATAGATAGTGAAAAAATGACTGTATAAAGTATGTATATTATAAGTACCTTTTACCAATTATAGAGGCTTTAAGTGGTACCGGATGTGCAGCTCTGCAAATAAAAGGTGAATTGATCCCCAGTGCATGACGGAGGACGATAAATTACATCTCCATGATACGATTATCGTGAGTGTTTTTTATCACGATAAACGATAATATTGCGTATCGTCCCATCCCTAGAAATGAATGACAATCTCAACAGGTTTGTGTTGGACGTGTGATATTGTCCAGCAGTGTCCTGCTGGCTCCACGTGCAGCAGAGCGCTGGACAGAGGCGTATAACAGGCAGGATATTGTAACACCAGGGTGATTTACTGTTTCTGTGACACTCCTGGAGAAGGGAGGGGTGTTCTGGGGGAAAACGGGAAGAAATGAACTGAAGGAACTGCGCCTGTTTTATGCATTTTCATAACGTTGAGCTGAGTGTGACCTGTGTACAATATATGTCTGACCCCTCTCTCTGTCTCTCTCTCTCTCACCTGGAGAGAGTATTTCTACATTGTGGTACTTGGTACACATGGAGTATTTCTTCTATCACTGTCGATAGGTATATATGTCTGCTCGGACACACATGAGCCACATCATGAGCCACGTAATTTTAAAGCAATTTCTGATGACGCATCACTCAGCTGGATCACTAGTTCAACTTAAAAGAGACTCCACACAGAATGAATGCAACAATATTTAATACGACAAAGTTTGCGTGGTTACAACATGAGCCAAAGAATGAAATGCAATGCAAGATGACATTAGCCATGTTTCCATAAACGTATTCGAATTAGGGAAGCGAATTATCAAAGCGAATTTAGCCCGTTTCCATTTGCGGGTGTCATTCAAATTAGCGACGGTCGCATGGGTTGACAGAGTGCATGTTGACCTTGCCTCATCTCTGATCTAAAAAAGTATGGATTTGTTGAGGATCAGCTGCCCCAAGGCCTCATGGGAATTCTGGGTTTTCAGTGATGTTGCTTGTCGTCGGGTGGCGCAGTGGTAAAGTCCCACCGCAGAGGTGGTGGGTTAGTACACATCGTGCTGCATCCAGCTTTGTTGAGTCCCCAGTAGTCCATTTAGGTTTAGGTTTAGGGTTAGTCAGTTAGTTTAAGGCTTATCCACCAGGTTAGCATTCACCTGTGTCGGCAGGTTAGCGTTCACCCACGACGGCAGGTTAGCTTTCCCCGGTGATTCGGACTACTGGCCACTCGAAACAATGGCACATCGAAACATCACTACGCACCTGGGAAGCTGGACAGGAGTGATTATTGTTTTCGTACGTGACGCCTTGTCGACCGCGTCTTGTGATCTGCTGAACCGGAGGTAGGGAGCGCTCCTCTGTGTTCACTTGGACCAAAGCAGAGAAAATACTGGGCCAAAAGAATGTAGTGGAGTAAAAGTACAATATGTGGATCCGAGATGTAGTGGAGTAGAAGTAAAAGTATTGGAAACAAACACTCAAGTAAAGTACAAATACCTGCAAAATTGTAGTTAAGTACAGTACTTAAGTAAATGTACTTAGTTACTTTATTGATTGATTGATTGAAGACTTTATTAGAAGTATGCATAGAAAAAGGTACAGTTTCATGACGGTACAGTTCACTGGTAAAAGGTCAACTAAAAGGAGATCCAGGGAAAGCACTTGGCTTATTTACACAGGAAACCATTGAAGTATCTCATATAACATTGAATGACAGACGGATAGAACACAGTACTATGCAGTAAATATAGTAAAAAAAATAAAAATAAACATAAAATAAAATATATACAGTAGGTGAATACAAAGAGGGGTCAGGGGAGGCTGGGCTAGGTTTACACCACTGCAGAGCAGCTAGAGCCCTGCCCCAGCCACCTGGTCCCTGGGTGGGCCCTGACCCCCATGCTAGCTGGTACCCTGTGCATTTCCCTCATGCCATCATCCATCCTAAAGCAGCAGCCAGGGAGTTGTGTGTGTTTGGGCAGCTGAATACAGTACCCTGCCAAATACACCACAGTGACCTGAGAGACCCTATGAAATCTATGTTTAACCCACGAATACCTGAGGCCCATTCTGAGGCCCATTCTTCTAAATCTGTTTTCTGGGGGGGGGGGGGGGGGGGGGGGGGTCTCTGTATGGTTTATGATAGTCAGTCATTCTAGCGAAAATGTAACTAATTTGGCGACAGTAACGTTTTCTCACCATCAGTTGATTCCTCCATCAGTTGATTGCTTCAGGCTTTCAAGAACAGTCCGCACTGCGCGACACGGCATGCGTCTGGTACGGCTGCGATTTACGGCCGCGATTTCGCTCAATATAATGAATAAGCTTCAACAAACTAGTTCACATGGACCTTATCAATGTAACTAAGAGTTACGATTGGGTACATATATTTTAAATGGGCAGAATTACGAAAAGCCAGTCTATTATGTGAGGAGAACAGATTATAGTTCTCCTCTTCCTACCCAAGATGCAATGCGCTTTCTTTTTCTATTTCTATTCTCTCTCTGATCCAGAGGATTAAACTAATTAAAACATATATTCTCGGGGGAAAATTACTGTTTTGCTATGTAATTACTGTACCTTTTTCTTCCCCTTTTATTAATATCACGTAGATGTGTTGTTTTTGGTACTTTATATAGCTGTAATGAGGCTATGAAGAAAAAAAAAATCCCATCCACTTCCACTATAAAAGAATCTGCAATAGTGATTCTGTCCCACTGGGATTAAACAAATTAAAACATATATTTTCGGGGAAACCCCCTGTTTTGCAATGTAACTACTGTACCTTTGTCTTCCCTTTTTATTAATATCACCTAGATGTTTTTCCTTTGGTACTTTAAATTGCAATAATGAGGCTATGAAAAAAAAAAATCCACTCACTTCACTGCCACTATAAAAACAATCTGCCCAGGGTTAATGTCCCACCATAGTAACAGGGCAGAATGGGGCGGGATTTGCAAAAGCCTGAATTTGTATATGTTTGGAACACAGTTCTTATATGACGCGATATGAAAAAGGTCTATGGGAATTCAGAATGGGGAGAATAAAACAGGTAGGATGGGTAAATGACGTCAAGCTTCAATTTTCTATTTCTATAAAATGTACAGTATAGGTGGATATATCAATATCCCTTCTTCCGCATTTCAGACCCACCAGAGTATTTTAATTCAGTGAAAAGACAAAGTTCCGAATACGTAATGTTTTAACTTTTGCGTTCTTTTCGCGATAATTCCTTTTTAACACAAGCAGTCTATCACTTTAACTCAAGTACAAATTTGAGAGAGCAACTTTCACTTGTAGTTGAGTACTATTTGAGTAGGCCTAAGTACTGGGGTTGAATAGCTAACTTTGTCCACCTGCATAAAGAATCAAATACAATAACATTTCTGGGGGTCTTAAACGAGGATAGAAATCAAATTGTTCCAGCCATCAGTTACTTTTTGAACGGTAAAGCCCCCCAATTCTTTTGAGATGAAAACTTAATCAGATCCATTGGGGGGGGGGGGACTCAGGGGGGGACCCAGAAGACTTAGCTGCTCCTGACTGTACTGTGCCAAGCGGAAATAGCCGATCTACAAGCTCACAACTTGTCGTGAAAGTGACGCATTGTGAGCTTATAGATCGGCTATTTCCGCCGTGCGAAACCGCCACGCGACGAAGTCTACACGGCAGTACATCTGACTTCACTCAGACAAAAAGGGCACTGGCCTTGGACTCTGACACACACAAGCACGCACACACACACACACACACACACTGCTCTTGCTACGAGCTAGTAGCACCAAACTTGGAAAGGAATGTTCTGATATAGCTGCATGCTGTGTGTTCCTGCATTTGTATCAAAGCACCGGTTCAAACGCCATGGAGAAATAAAAGTTTAAGCACCGCTGTAAAGGGGAAATCCCCACATGCCCGCATGGATACATGGAAAGATGCTCTTTTAGCAAAGGAGAAAGTCTTGACAGAGACTCAGATAGGATCCTGCAGTGGGCAGGATATATTTTGCAAAAGCAAAATATCGCACCATTTTGGCTTTGTATCGTATCGTACCGTTTTACAATGCGGTAATCGGTATCGAATCGTTTTGCAATGCAAATAATTGATTCTATGGAAACTAAGTACCGGTATTTGTGCCTTGTATTTAGCAATTTTAAGAGGGAAAATGACAAAGAGGGGTCTAACCTCACCCGTCGCTGCATACTGTTCTGCTCCGAGATGAGGTCCTATAAAAGTGGCGCAGCGATGGCCCGGACCGCCTCCACATCAAGTTGTAAAACACTCGAAACGAAATTTTATCCAAAAAGTAAAGGTACTTCCGAGCTCCCAGACTATGGTTTTCCATCCCACGGTACATAAAACATGCACCAGGGCATGAAACAACCGCTTAAACAACCGCTTAAATCGTTAGTTTTGTAATGTTTTCCCATTCAACCGAAACTCCCCCGGCAGCAGTTGCCAGTATCTGCTACAATGGGAAAGATGCAGTACTGGCACCTGCCGCCGGGGGCTTTTCTGAATTTAATGAGACTAAATAAGCTTTTTAAACCATTTTCCCAACGCCGTGGTGCATGTTTTATGTACCGTGGGATGGAAAACCATAGTCTGGGAGCTCGGAACTACCTTTACTTTTTGGATAAAATGTAGTTTCGAGTGTTTTCCAACTTGATGTGGAGGCGTTCCGGGCCATCGCTGCACCACCTTTATAGGACCTCATCTGGGAGCACAACAGTATGCAGTGACGGGTGAGGTTCTATATGGGGCTAGACATGGTGGGTTTGTCCATATGTGTTGAAATATAATGTCCATCTATTTGCTAGATAATCACTTCTTTTACTTCCATAATAATAGATTTTTTACACGTTTTACATTTGATTTCTTTGATAAATAGTTACTAAATCGATTTTAAATCATTGAATCGAATCGTATCGCCATGAATGAACCAATATTGTCTAAGTATCGTATCGTCAACCACGTATCGTGAAGCGTATCGTATCGCTGTTAAAATGTATCGTTACACCCCTAATAAGCACTCATACAGGATCATCATTTTGGAAGAGATGAAACAAATAAATGAGCAGACGAAATTGGATCTTGGAACG
Source organism: Nannobrachium achirus (assembly GCF_963921795.1). NCBI lineage: Eukaryota > Metazoa > Chordata > Actinopteri > Myctophiformes > Myctophidae > Nannobrachium > Nannobrachium achirus. The sequence continues at coordinate 78,853,440 of NC_137810.1, read as the reverse complement.
CGATAAAATTGAAGCTGACAATGAATTATCTCGGTGGCGTTCTCTCTTCTGATTGGATGAAATTGGTGTCCCGCCTGAAAAAGTTTTTTTTATTTAATTTTTGTTTATTAAAGAGCTGGAGAGACAGGGAGAGCTTTTACTGAACAAACAATCCAGAAATAGAAATGATTACTATCTCCATATCTGAGTGCCATAAGGGAAGATTTGTGCTGTTTAAAAATAACAAACAAAAAAATCACAATCTATTTTATGGAAACTAGCTGATCTACAATGTCGCAAACGGTTGCATCACAGCAAGTTGTTGGCGTGTAGATCGGCTATTTGCAGTAGTGAACCAAAAAATTACCCAATACTAAAGTGAACCTATTGGTAATAGGGGCTGTTAAGTATGACATCATTTTGTAGGCAGAGGAGAATTTCTGCCCCCAGTTTCCGTGAATCTTTTTACTATTTTTACTATTTACAAATTTTTCTTCTCTTTGTTGTTGAAAGGAAAGTGTTAGAATTATACTTTAGTCGTTATTTTTGTCTCGGATCAGTTGAAATAGCGAGGGACAGAAAATGCTCTGGGGGCAGAGTTCTCCTCTGCCTACAAAATGATGTCACGGCTTAAAAGCCCCTAGGCCAAGGACCCCTTAGTTGAGAGAGAGATGAAGCAGGGACCCCTCGCAACCTGTTCATAGATTCCATATAGTTTCATTGCTTGACAGCACAATCATCAGTGTATTTTGGATTCATGTCAATTTGTGTTTTCAGATATTTAACCACTTGAACCGCCATACTTAATAAACTTGACCTTTCACTCTGTACTTAGTCGGCTCTTTTCCCCCTCTACACCAAAGCTCGTTGCCAAAAATAGCCGATCTACAAGCTCAAGCAGCGCGAGGCGTTGTGAGCTTGTAGATCGGCAATTTTTGGCTAAAGTTCTCAGAATATGGATGCTAGGGTTCAAGTGGTCAATATAAAAAAGGAGAAAAAAAGTTTCTATCACACAAAGATTTGGAGGACCCCCTGCCTGTGGTATCTGGGGGCACTGCGAGATGTACAAGCTTATACATCTGCTATCTTTGAACATGATTGAAAGATGTGAGAAATGCTGATTTAGAAGTTATTTGTAGAATTCATGGGTTTCATTTGTAGTCCTACACTGACCAACACCAGGTGTTCTAGCGTAGAACAGTGGTTCTCAAACTTGGGGTCGGGACCCCAAGTGGGGTCCCCAACTTATTTTGTGGGGTCCCCAGATAATTAGCTTGATGTAATGTTTTCCCCTCACTCAACGGTAAACAAACCAACACACAGTATAAGTGTATACAGGGTATCTGCACATTTATAAAGTGACAATTTGAGGACTTTTAAAGCCAAACTGTCAAATATTAAGTAAGCAAGAGGCGAACATTGTGAAAATAGCTGATCTACATGCTCACAACGCCTCGCATTGCGAGGCGTTGTGTGCATGCAGATCTGCTATTTTCACTATATTTATCTGTGGAACCGAGTCACATTAAATGTAAATTCCAAGTGCTTGTCAGGGTGGGGGTCCCCGGTTTATATATGTTTATTTTGGGGGTCACGGCCTGTTTGAGAACCCCTGGCGTAGTAGAACATTACTTCTTTGCCATTCAGACAAATTGAAACACCTGTGTTGGTTCTCAACAAGGCCGTGTAGGACTAGAAATTAAACCCATGAGTTGGGCTCACCTCGGGTCAAAGTGGGTTAAAACGGTCCTAATTAGAAATGGTCCTAATTTGACACCCGTATTTTTAGTTTGTTTGCTCGTTTGTTTGCGTATAGAGTATACAGTGTGGGGAGGGGGGGAGCAGGTGGGGTGTGTTTGCATACAGGCTGAGGGTGGGCTGGGTGGGTGGGTCGCTCAGGGTTGGGGTCAGAGGCCACTGCGTGGACATGTGTCTGTCTGATTTGAGGACCCCCTCAAGAACGAGATGATGCAACTTATCCTCTAGTGCAGGGGTCTTCAACAGGGGGTCCGGGACCCCTAGGTCGACTACAGGGGGTCCTCCAAATCTTCCAATCCTTTTTATATTAACAACTTGAACCCTAGTGTCCATATTCTGAGAACTGTAGCCAGAAAATAGCCGATCTACAAGCTCACAACGCCGCCACAGCGCGAGTCGTTGTGAGCTTGTAGATTGGCTATTTTTGGCAAAGGTTTGGTGTGGAGAGGAAAAAGAGCAGACTAAGTACAGAGAAAAAGGTCAGGTTTATTAGGTAATGACGGCTCAAGTGGTTAAATATCTGAAAACACAAATTGACATGAATACAAAATACACTGATGATTGTGCTGTCAAAAGATGAAACTATATGGAATCTATGAACAGGTTGTGGGGGTCCCTGCTTCATCTCTCTCTAAACTAAGGGGTCCTTGGCTTGAAAACGTTGAAGACCCCTGCTCTAGTGCAGTGTTTCTCAAAGTGGATTCCAGGTCTCTGTGGGTTCCTTTAGATCAGGGGTGTCCAAACTTTTTCCAAAGAGGACCACATTAGAAAGTATTAAAACATCCGAGGGACGATTATCTCCTGACAAAATGTACATTTGGTCGGACCATAACACAATCACATACATATGGATCGCAATAACAATATATTATTTTAACTATCATCATCAATATTTAATATCAATGGTCTTTTTGTTTGAGGTGTGTGCTCTGAACAAAACACAAATAACTCACATTACCAAATGTAACCAGACATGCAAGGTATAGAAATACAACAAAGTATAGCCTCTCTTTGACCCCTTCAAAATGAGACAACAGGGAACAAGGAATCCTGACAAATTATACTATAAAATATTCTTGTTTGACAGTGCTGGCAGGATGTTTATCGAGGTGGGTAGAAAACAGTACCTAAAAACACAGCTAAAATGTGTCAGTTTGTTGCTCTGGGACGCGCAGACATGTTATGCAACATGTTAGAGGGGCAGGGGCTGAAATTTCTAAAAGGGCCTTTGGGTGAAAATATCGAAAACAGTTTTTCACAGACAGATAAAAGGGCCCCCTTTGATGTCTATGTGTGCATGTACCTTGGTGTTGCTGAATCCTTTGCTGGGAACACTCCCCTCTGGCCAGGCGAGGGTTTAGTTTATGGTTTGGGGGACGGGGAAGGACAGGGCTCTTCAACAGGGGGTTTTGGGACCAAATCTTGCTGTGCAACTTGGACCCCTTCCTTACTTCCTTCACAGGTCTTACCATTGATACTAATCGACTTCAGTGTAGCACAGTGGTTCTCAAATGTTTTACTTTCAAGGACCCTCATAACTCTGAGAGTGTACAAATGGAACCAAAATGGACCCTCCATTTGGTTTCATTTATGCATTTATGAGTCACAGACCTGTGAGGGGACATTACATTTTGGTTCCATTTGTACACTCAGAGTTACAGACCTGTAAGGGTCCATTTGGTTCCATTTGTACACTCTCAGAGTTACAGACCTGTAAGGGTCCATTTGGTTCCATTTGTACACTCAGAGTTACAGACCTGTAAGGGTCCATTTGGTTCCATGTGTACACTCTCAGAGTTACTGACCTGTAAGGGTCCATTTGGTTCCATTTGTACACTCAGAGTTACAGAGCTGTAAGGGTCCATTTGGTCCCCTCTCAAGGAACCATGGACCTTCCATTGCCAACATGCACAATATCAACACACTGACTCTGTCTGACCTGAATCATGTGAAGGAGGTTGTTGAAGTAAGGAACATTTCTGGTATTAATATTTATATATCAGTATTCATAATAGGGCTCAAGTGGTTAATTCATTATAGATTTTATTAAATAAATAAAAAAATAAAAAAATAAAAAAATAAATAAAATAAAATAAAATAAAATAAAACGAAACGAAACGAAACGAAACGAAATGAAATAAAATAAAATAAAAGGCACAGACCTAGGGTAAATGTATATTTAGTTAAGTGTCCACCTCTGCCTGCTGCCCATAGAAGGAGCTGCATGGCCTCGACAACACCGAGTTGTAATCTTATGTTTGGCAGGGAACGCCACAGATCAGCCCTACTGATCCTGAGCCTGAGCAGTACAATCACAACACAGTGCAGGCCAGCTTGAGGCCGCACCAATCTGATTACCAACACAGGCTGAGGTGGAAAGGAACTAAGTACCAGGGACGTGCAGAGAATGTTAAAGGACAACTTTGTTTTTTTACAAGGGTTCATATTTTAGATTGTAATTAGAGAATTACCCAGCCCAGCCCTACCCTCCCCTGCCCGTTCTTTGTATATACTATCTGTTTGTATAAACGTACTGTTTTTTGTTCTTTCTTTTTTGGAGCTGTGTGGAACACAAGCTCCCTATACGTGGCCGTGTGTGTGGGTCTTTCTGTCTGTCTCCGTGTCTCCGTGTCTCCGTGTCTGTCTGTAGCCTGCAGTAACCTTTTCTGACCACACATTTTAAGGGAGGGGCGCTGTTGCACACACACACACACACACACACACACACACACACACACACACACACACACACACACACACACACACACACACACACAAGCTCCACTTCGAACAGAGGTTCGATTTTCTTTTTTTTTTTACTGGCTATATACTGCATAGTACTGGGTTCTATTCGTCTGTCATTCAATGTTATATGAGATACTTAAATGGTTTCCTGTGGCGATAAGCTTAGTCTTTTCTAGGATCTCCTTTTAGTAGACCTTGTACCAGTGAACTGTACCGTCATGAAACTGTACCTTTTTCTATGCAAACTTCTAATAAAGTCTTCAATCAATCAAATCAATCAAAAGAAAAAGTCAGTGTTAAAATGTTTTCATTTGCTTCGTTCTATTGTTTTATCGTGTTTACCGTGCTAAAATGTGGGGCATGCGTACGCATGGGGGCATGCGTACAAGTGTCTTTTTAGACACAATAAGCCATCAGTTTCTTTATTGCTATACAGTAACACTTCTAGCCCCCATAAGTCACATCCAACCTTGGAAGGTTGCGTTGTATCTTGGGAATGGGCTTATTCTGTGTAAAATGACATATTTAGCCACTTGTACGCATGCCCCCAACCACTGAAATAAGAATCTCTAAAACAATAGAAAGAAGTAAATGAAATAATTTTAACACTCATCTTTTATATTCTTTAATTACAATCTAAAATATGAACTCTTGTTGTAAAAAAAAAACTAAAGTTTTCCTTTAAAGAGGCAGGGGCTGACATTTCTAAAAGGGCCTTTTGGTGAATATTGAAAATAGCCTAAACTAAGCATAATCAAGTCAATACTGGAGATGTGGCGTAACGGCATGGATTTCTACACAGAGAGGGCAATTCTTTCAACATAAGATTCTGCATTCAAGTTCAGGAGAGTTTGGACAAGGCAATTCTCTTGAATGCTGCCTTCAGGCATGGCATGGAAAGGGGGGGCGTTAGCATTTCTTTCACCATAGTAAAACTGCATTCATGGTCTGGAGAGGGCACTTTTTGCAGAAGGGTAAAAGGGCAGGGGCTCAAGCCCCCTTTGATGTCTATGTGTGCACGTGCTGGCTAAGTACGATCACTCAAATGCACTTAATTATTTTCTAATTTCCAATCAAATGGCTGCATTTGGAGCGACCCGCCTCACACCGCTCCTGATTGGTCGGTAAAATTTCGGAATTCAAAATGTACTCGAGTAAAAGTATGAGTGTTGGCATCAAAATGTACTTAAAGTGCCAAAAGTAAAAGTACAAAGTGTTTGCAAATAGCTGATCTACAAGCTCACACCGCGTCGCATTGCGACGCGTTGAGCTTGTAAATTGCCTATTTTCAAATAGCCACGGCATAAAACAGGGCTAATGTGGTTCATGTATGTTTTATAATATTTTAATTTGTATCTGCAAAGTAACTAGTAACTAAAGTTTTCAAATAAATGGTTTGTGGAGTAGCCTAAAAGTACAATATTTGGTTCCGAGATGTAGAGGAGTAGAAGTAAAAGTATTGGAAATTGGAAATACTTAAGTAAAGTACAAATACCTCAAAACGTAATAAATGTACTTACCACTGCCCGATAAAATGCATTGGCAGAATCTGCCCTCATAGGTAGAACAAAAGTGTGGTTGTGAGTGTGAAAAATGATTTAATCTAGTGAAAACAGCCGATCTACAAGCACACAACGCCTCGCACCGCGAGGCGTTGTGTGCTTGTAGATCTGCTGTTTTACTACTGTTGTGCGACAGCCTTGTGTGATGAAGCAGGGCTTTACTTTGCGAAGAAACGTACACATTTGAAAGGTTTCTTCCCGACGATATTTACACCCCCGTATTATGTTGGTGTGCCCATGGATTCTTGGGACATGAAAAGTGTGCCCATGCAGAAAAAAGGTTGAGAAACACTGCCTTACAGAGTATTTCTACATTGATACTTTTACTTAAGTAAAAATAATGAGAGTATTTCCATCACCACTGACTGACTGGAACAGGGTTTTAAAATGCTGGCACAGAGCAGCAGTTTGATGCCTGGCCAGATCTTGATAAGTCAGGGTCAGAGCTGAGATTACAGCTCCGGTACTTGCGGGAAAAAAACCTCAGCTCATGAAAGTAATTGTTCTTTTATTATCAGAGTGTTTGGGCCAATTTGCTTTTTGATAAGTTTATCGAGCAGGTTTTTTTTTTTTATGCGTTTATCATCTCAAGCTGTGCTCCAGTGGTGCAGTTCATAGTGGTGTAGTGGTTCCCAAACGCTTTCGCTCAAGAAAAGAACAGAAAGTTTGCCCGAGACCCAAAAAAAAAAACTATAGTGAAAATAGCAGCTTGCTGCTTCGTTCCGCGTTGTGACTTCTTAAAACTCTTTCATTTTGTAGAAATTATTCAATTGTTTTTTTAAAGCACCTTAAGGGCACGGTCACAGCACACTTTTGTTCTATCTATGACAGGGGTCTTCAACAGGGGGTCCTCCAAATCTTTGAGTGATAGAAACCTTATTTTTTTTCTCCTTTTTTATATTAACCACTTGAACCCTAACGTCCATATTCTGAGAACCTTAGCCAAAAAATAGCAGATCTTCAAGCTCACATAGATCGGCTATTTTTGGCAAAGAGCTTTGGTGTAGAGGGGGGAAAGAGAAGGCTCAGTGCAGAGTGAAAGGTCAAGTTTATTAAGTATTGACGGTTCAAGTGGTTAAATAACTGAAAACACAAATTGACATGAATCCAAAATACACTGATGATTGTGCTGTCAAACAATGAAACTATATGGAATCTATTTTAAGGTTGTGGGGGTCCCTGCTTCATCTCTCTCTCAACTAAGAGGTCCTTGGCCTGAAAACGTTGAAGACCCCCGCTCTAGCCTATAGTTTCACATTTTAGCATCATAGCAGGGAAACGCATTTGGCCCTTTTTTGGGGGCCAAAACTGGGCTGGACGTGATCATGTTTTCAAAGTGGGCAGGTGGTTAGAAAGTGTAGCTCTCTCCACCAAGGCTGAGTCCAGGATCCAGACCCACAGTTTGGGAAACCGGAGTCCAGTGGTTCCACTGACTTCAGAAACATGTGGGCTGAGCAGGGGTGTCTGGGCCCTGGGTAGATCAACTTTTGAAGCTTGTAGATCTGCTATTTTTGAAGAATCTTGAAAACTTGTGCAAGTCTTTGGATATTTCAAATAGGGATGGGACGATAAGCGATATTATAGTGATTAAAAAAAACACTTACGATAATTGTATCGTGTAGATTAAATTTATCGTGATATCGTCCTCCGTCATGCACTGGGATCAATTCACCTTTTATTTGCCAAGCTGCATATCCGGTACCACTTAAACCCTCTATAATTAGTTCCAGGGACCCCCCAGAAGCAAAGTTTTAGTTTCAAATATTCGCTTAAAAAATACATATATTCAAAGATTCGCACAAATTTTCACGACTTTTCAAAAATAGCAGATCTACAAGCTCGCAGCGCGGCACTCGGTGCCGCGCTGTGAGCTTGTATATCTGCTATTTTTCAATAGTTAAAGTATAAAACAATTCCAGGCCCCTTCACCTTGGGCCCTAGTAACTCAGTCCCACTCCCCCCCCCCCCCCCCGTGTGACGCCCCTGGTTCCACTGACTTCAGAAACAGAATGTGGGCTGGTGGCCTTGATGTTCAGATGAAGGCCGCGTGTCGTGTTTACACGGATTAAAACTGTGAAATCCTGGGTGTTGGTTTAACTGTGAGACCCACTGGCCCAGTGGACCCTCAGAATGAGAGGAACGCTCACAACTTCGTGATCACTCACTGACTTTTCATTTAGACCACCAGGATATAGTTGTAATACAAGATAAAAGATTCTATTGTGTTATAACCACTATCATAATCTATTATAGTGTATTATAATTATCATAGTAATACATTAATACTTTATAGTGTATTATAATCACAGTTATAATCCATTATAGTGTATTATAATTTAGGATAGTTGTAATACAAATTTATATTGTATTAAAATCACAGTTAAAAGGGTCAATTTGTTTCTTACCGATAGGGGTTCTTTTGTGTAATAGAAAATGTAGATATTTTTATGTGGTGCGGTGTGGTGTAGTGTGGTGCGGTGTGGTGTGGTGCTAAAGCTGCAGTCGAAAAGGGGCTATAGTGGCCCTCTCCATCATCAGAGTTGCCCACCCTTTATCTAGTACATAGGCCTACATGGGCAACTGGCGGCTCGGGGGCCACATGCGGTCCCCACCTTCACTTAATGAGGCCTGCATGGTTGATATTGGAGTACTAGTATTAAAATGTTATTGTATTTTTCATGTCCAATGTATTTGTATTTCAGTTCATCAAGTTAACATAAGAACATATAAATGCATTTGAAATTAACAAATACAAATTTTAAAAAAAAGTTACTTTTCAGGATTCCACTTCAAAAAAATGCAAAAATAGCCGATCTATACAAGCTCAAAACGCGTCGCATCATGCAGTTGCTCAAATAAAGAAATTGAAATTCTCTCTCTCTCTCTCTCTTTCTGTGTGTGTGTGTGTGTGTGTGTGTGTGTGTGTGTGTGTGTGTGTGTGTGTGTGTGTGTGTGTGTGTGTGTGTGTGTGTGCGCGCGCGCGCGCGCGTGTGTGTCGCAGCGGCGTAGCCAGGGGTAGGAAAGTTAGACTGAGGTAAGGGGGCCCTGGCTGCCAGGGCCCTCGAAAAGTCTGGAGTAAAACTTTTTTTCCCCCCCAATTATAATAAGAATTATTTTCAATATCATTTTTGTCTAAACTTAAAATTTCTGCCGCCGGAATAAAACCAATGAGCGACTGTTGTATTGGGTCTCTATATTTTGAACACCCCTACAGCCCAAAATGGTTTCTCCTGCTTCCACGTTGTTTTGAGACCTGTATTTGCTTTGCTGTTTGTGCTTCCGGTCCTGAAAGGATACGGAAAAGCTAACGTGCTTGCATCATGTTATGGTTGTGGAACTTTTCCGGATCAGTAGGTGTGCTCTAACACGGATACGATCATCTGCAGTACATGGAAAAGTATTTTTATTGGCTCTGTGAAAGCCAGCTGATTGCAATAATAGAGTCCACACGTGTGATCGATGAATGATGATGACTGAGACAGAACAACAGCGTGCGCCGACCGTTTTCTCTGCAAACTTTAATCGCAAACTAGAAACAACTACAAGAAGTCCTCATGCCTTCGCCGCCCAGAAAAAAGGTAAAATCTGGCCACCAGAAACTCATTGAGAAAAGAGAGAGAGAGAGAGAAGACAACAACAGGGAAAACAGCCCATTACACGTTTCTTCCCCAAAACAGGTGAGCAGTGTCACTGTGTCAGACTGTGTGTCAGTGCACCAAAAATAGCCGATCTACATGATCAGAAAACATGTCCTGACTTGTGTCGTGCATGCCGTGATGTGTGGGCTTGTAGATCTGCTACTTTTTTGTCATTTTACACCGTCATATGATGGACCATAAAGCTGCATAAATGATAAATTGCCTTTGTCAAATTGTAACACCAGACACCACATCTTTTTTATAGCAACAAATTATAAAGAGAGTGAGACAACATTAAAATAGAACAGTAAAATATAAACAAGTGAATGAAAGAAATAAAAAAAGTGTCCTCCTGCCCGAATAACAATAGCTTATTGATTGAAAGACAGAGAACACAGTACTTTGCATAGAATATCATTAATAATAAAAGGGAATAATACAAATAAATTGATGATGGAAGAGGTGTTTGGAAATTGCAATTGGAACATTGTGACTGATCAAAACACAATGAAAATATGATATATATATACACACCATTGTAGTAAAAAAGTGGTGTTACAATTTGACAAATAAGGTGAACATGATTCTTTTGACTGCCTTCAATCAAAGATCAGATGCATCATGAAACATGTGGCTCTCCTCAGTTTCAGAAACAACCATAGCCCCAGAGAGAGGAGCTGCACCAGCCTGGGGTCCCCCATCGTCTGATGATGATGATGAAGAAATAATAGGTGAGCTCATATATGGCAATTTAATTCATCATCATCATCATCAACATAATAAATATATAACAACCACCTGAGCAAGCATCACAAAACACATGACCCTCCTCCTCAGATGCAGAAACAGCCACAGAGAGAGAGAGGGGCAGTGCAGCAGCTGGTCCCCCATCGTCTGAAGATGAAAGTTGTGAAGGTGAGCGCATACTGTATATGGCAATTTAAAGGAGTTATAGTCATCTTTTTTCTTGAAAAACGGATGCTAAAATAGAAATAATGTCTCAAAAATATTTTATAAAAAAAAAAATCATATGTGTGTTTCTGTTCAAAAATTACAGCAGAAAGCCTAAAATAATGATAAAATAATCATTTTGCCATTGTTAGCCTGACTTGGTTTACCTGCTCACCTAAAAGAATAGAAGAGATTAGTTTATCATTATTTACAACCGACTAAGAAAGCATCACAAAACACATGACCCTCCTCCTCAGATGCAGAAACGGCCACAGAGAGAGAGAGGGGCGGTGCAGCAGCTGGTGCCGGTCCCCCATTGTCTGATGAAGATGATGGTTGTGATGAAGAAATGACAGGTGAGCGCATACTGTATATGGCAATATAAAGGAGCTAATAGTCAAAACGGATGCTAAAATGAAAATGTTTCAAAAATATTTTGTAAAAAAAAAAGATTAAGCTTCATACTGTAGGTGTTTCTGTTCAAAAATAACCACAAAAAGCGTAAAATAATTATAAAATAATCATTGTTAGCCTGACTTGGTTTACATCCCTTATCAATCCATATAAAAGAATAGAAGAGGAATGTAAACAAAGTCAAGCTGAAAAATGCCAAAATAATTATTTTATCATTATTTTATGCTTTTGAACAGAAACACATATGAAGCTTAATCTTTTTTTTATAAACTATTTTCGAATGCCCTCCTCCTCCTCAGATGCAGAAACAGCAACAGAGAGAGAGAGAGGCGCTGCAGCAGCCGGTGCCCCATCGTCTGATGAAGATGATGGTTGTGATGAAGAAATGACAGGTGAGCGCATACTGTATAATGACAATTTAAAGGAGCTAATAGTCAACTTTTTCTTGAGAAACGGATGCTAAAATAAAAATAATGTTTCAAAAATATATTTTTTAAAACATTAAGCTTCATGTGTGTTTCTGTTCAAAAATGACCACAGAAAGCATAAAATAATGATAAAATAATCATTTTGGCCATTGTTAGCCTGACTTGGTTTACATCCCTTATCAATCCATATAAAAGAATAGAAGAGGAATGTAAACAAAGTCAGGCTGGAAAAATTACAAAACGATTATTTTATCATTATTTTACGCTTTTCAACAGAAACACATATGAAGCTTAATAACTATTTTCGAATGCCCTCCTCCTCAGATGCAGAAACAGCCACATCGTCTGATGAAGATGATTTGGTGACAGAGGATGATGAAGTTGTGGCTACTGATGAGGATGTGGTGGTTACTGATGACTTGGCTACTGATGATGATGAAAATGAGGTGAGAGAGGATGATGAAGGTGTGGCTACTGATGATGAAGATGATGATGGAAAAGATGTGGTGGTTACTGATGGAGAAGACATGGCTACTGATGATGATGGAGAAGATGAGGTGGGAGAGGATGATGGAGACCAATATGATTATGGGGGTAGTGAGGATGAGCAGAGGGAGGAAGAGGTCAATCCAGAACCGCATTTAGCAGGGGACCCAGGACTATGGCCAGAGAATCTAACTAATAAACAGAGAGACAACATTGTTTGCAGATTGGCTAAGAGAGGTGCAGAAGAAAGAGACCTAACAAAAATGGCACTCAAAGATAAGGATGGCAAACCATTCCCAACATATCTTGATTTTTCAAAGTCAGCCAATGGCCGTGAGAAAACTAAAAGAGACTGGCTCATATATAGTGTAAGTGCAAAGGCTCTGTACTGCATCCCATGCATTCTGTTCTCTCATGAGCTAAAAAAGGCTTCCAAAAGTGCACTGAACAGCAAAGATGGAATGAAGTTAATGGACACCAAATGGAAACCTTTGTACATGAAACTACCAAAGCATGAGACAGACAGTTCCCATAAGCAGTGCTACTTGAAATGGAAATCACTGCAGCAGTCACTATTGGCAGCAACAGGAGTCGATAGTCACATTCAAAAACTAATGCAAACTGAAGTAGAGAAGCATAAAATGATTTTGGAGAGGCTTTTGCATGTGACTCTTCATTTGGCTTCAAGGAATCTTTCATTCAGAGGCCACACCTCAAAAGTATTGGTACCAAAGTGTACTTAAAGTACCAAAAAGGAAAGTACCCATTGTGCAGAATGTCCTGTTTCACAAGCTTAAATGTACAAATTAACTAGTTTTCAAATAATTGTAGTGGAGTACAATAATTGCCTTTGAAATGTAGTGTGGTTCTGAAATGTATTGGCTCTAAAATGCCCACCGGCGGGTCTTCTGGTTGGCAAAATCATCCATTAGATCATTAAAGTTCAATGTTTTAGCCAACTCGCTTTCGATGGAAAGCCTTGCCAGGCTGTTGAGCCGTTCCTGGCTCATAGTTGATCGCAGGTAGTTTTTAACAAGTTTTAATTTGCTAAATGCGCGTTCACCACCTGCAACAGTGACAGGCAAGGTGCAGAAGATGCGCAGTGCGACACACACATCTTTAAAGATGTTCACCAGCTGGGTCTTGTAGATGGCATTGAGGAGCTCAAGAGGGGACAGAGAGGGTGGAAATGTCTCCTTATATATCGTGCGCAGGTGAAGCATTTCGTTTACAAATTCCTTGGAAAGATCACTGGAGTATTTTTTTTGGAGTGTCTGGCATGCTGTCATCATTTCCTCTTCGGACATATCTGTCAGATTCAGAAGGGGTGAAAATGTTTGGCATATGTTTGCAGTGCTCTGGAATCTTGCTTTTAACTGGGAGATAATGCTATCCATTGCCACATAGAATATTTTATTTCTGAAAGTGTGTGCTGGACTCTCTGCTGCAGGTTCATCTTGCTCTTGCATACTCTCATCAGGCATGCGTTTCCTTTTCTTGGTACGTTTCGCTTCACAGGTAAATTTAGCAGGGATCTTCATTGATTTTGCCACTGTTTTGGCCTCTGAGAGCAGCGAGTCCCATTTGTCTCTAATTCCCTGCATTTCTTTATGCAGTCTGTTTATGTTTGCAGCTTGTCTGTCAAGAGAAATATCTCCTTCCTGAAGAATCTTGCTGCGATTCTCAATACACTGAAAGACCTTGACCCACACAGTCAGAAGGACAACAGCATCGAAGGACTGGAAATATTTTGAAAGACCGCTGACCTCAGAACTGGCTTCATCTGTCAGATTGCATTCTGTTAATACACATTCCAGTGCCTTAATGATAGAGGGCAAGCGTCTAGCCACAACTTTAACAGCAGCAATGCGTGCACTCCATCGAGTCTCAGAGAGGGAATGGAGAGAGCACCCCGTCTTACTCTTCAATATTTGCCATCGCTCTGGGCTAGCACTGAAGAAGTTGTATAGTCGATTAACGCAACCAAAAAATGTTTTGACTTCAGTACATGATGCAGCTGCATGTACACCCACCAGGTTAAGGGTATGGGAAGCACAGGGCGAGTATGTAGCAAGAGGATTGGCTTTTAAAATCTGAGCTTGGACTCCTTTCACCTTTCCTGACATATTGGCCCCGTTGTCATATCCTTGACCTCTACAGTCCTCTAACGGTATGCCATTGTCTTGCAATGAAACTATAATCATTTCTGAAATATCCTTGCCTGTCTTTTTGTTAAATTGTGTGAATTGAATGAACCTCTCAGTTATCTTCCAAACACCAGTGATAGCAACACCACTGTCTTCACCACTCTCTTTGTCTTCTTCTCGATGTACAAATCTTACCATTATCACATTCTGTTCAGTGTGAGAGATGTCTGGTGTTGCGTCACATATCACAGAGTAATAGATTGCACTTTCTCTTTGATCCAGAATTGTGTTTAGCACTCTCTTGCCACAGAGATCAATGAACTCATTCTGTGTGCTAGCACTTAGATAATGAGTTAACCGTGAACCTTTCTCGTGTTGCCTTACTTTTTCTAAGTGCTCATGTAAAACATGATCATAACGTTCCAACATCTCAAGACTGCCAAGAAAATTACCATTATGGACATCATCTAATATTGAGGTGTGGCCTCTGAATGAAAGATTCCTTGAAGCCAAATGAAGAGTCACATGCAAAAGCCTCTCCAAAATCATTTTATGCTTCTCTACTTCAGTTTGCATTAGTTTTTGAATGTGACTATCGACTCCTGTTGCTGCCAATAGTGACTGCTGCAGTGATTTCCATTTCAAGTAGCACTGCTTATGGGAACTGTCTGTCTCATGCTTTGGTAGTTTCATGTACAAAGGTTTCCATTTGGTGTCCATTAACTTCATTCCATCTTTGCTGTTCAGTGCACTTTTGGAAGCCTTTTTTAGCTCATGAGAGAACAGAATGCATGGGATGCAGTACAGAGCCTTTGCACTTACACTATATATGAGCCAGTCTCTTTTAGTTTTCTCACGGCCATTGGCTGACTTTGAAAAATCAAGATATGTTGGGAATGGTTTGCCATCCTTATCTTTGAGTGCCATTTGAGTGCCATTTTTGTACTTTTATTTTTTATTTTTTTAATTCCAGGCTTATACTTGTAACAGAGTTTTCTGTATCGATACATAAAACAAATATTTGAGTTGATCACCACTGATAGTTGGTGTTCTGTTCTGCTAATAAACATTTTTGACTCTTGAAGTAGTTTCAGTTGTCCTTTATATGGTCATCGCTATGTCAATGTACAGTAGGGGTTTTCTTTCTTTTTCTTATGCCCTGGGATTGGGAATAATAACCAAAACAAAACTTGTGTGCCCCTCCTAAAGTCAGATGTGTACCCTGCAAAAGCTATTCAGGAATCATTTTTATAATATATCATTAAATAAGAATAAAGCAAACATATTTATATAGACACTAACAGTTATTTACTGCCATTGACGAAAACATCTTCTCATTCTGTTTTTGGCCACTAGATGGTAGTCTTCCCTAAGGTATGAGTGACCAGTTTCTCCCTTCTCCTGGGTGTCATATACTTCAGTAGATCATGTGACCGCAAAAAGTACATTCCTTTGTCGATTGATTGATTGAAGACTATTAGAAGGTTGCATAGAAAAAGGTACAGTTTCATGAGGGTACAGTTCACTGGTACAAAGTCAACTAAAAGGAGATCTAGGAAAGCACTTGGCTTATTTACACAGGAAACCATTGAAGTAGCTCATATAACATTGAATGACAGACGGATAGAACACGTGATGATTCCCCCTTCTGTGTGAGTGTGTCTGTGTCTCCCCTATTATGCAGGAATAAATGTGCTGAGGCAATCAGGGCTACGGTATCATTGTGAGACCTGTCATTCAAACAGTAACAAAGTGTTGCCGGTTGGCCGGTTCTCCGCTAGCGTGGTGGGGCCCATACAGATTCCTGGTCCAGGGGCCCAGAATTTCTGGCTACGCCCCTGTGTGTGTGTATGTGTGTGTGTTGCGCGCAGAGCTCATGTGACGGAGGGTGGAACTTGACACCACGGGCTTAAAAAAACACACGCACAAAAAACCCGACTCAAAACACAGACACACACGCACACGCACACGCCGCGCGCACGCACATCTGCACCGCACGCGCGGAGCCCGCGAGCCTCGATCGTTGACAGCTCACATCTGTCTCTGAGGGAGAGAGAGAGAGAGAGCGAGCTCGGATCAGTTTGCGGGACAGATCGCGTCACGCACACACACACACGGCACTGAGCTCCTCGATCCATGATGCATGTTTTCCCTGTTCTAGGATAATAACTCTCATCATCTGTGACATGTTATCGTGACTTTTACCCTGCCTTTTCTCCTGGAAGGAAAACTTAAATATCAACGGAATTACATTTTTTTTCTTCTTTTTTTTCTTTTTTAACAATGCCTGCGTGCGTTTTGGATTGAAAGCGCCAGCCATGCTGCCGTGTATAAACCTGGACTCAGCACGCAGCAGAAAAAGCACGCCGTTTGGGATTAATATATGCGTGTTGCTGTTGTTAATATCGCCGTCGTCCCCTGTGGATTATTTGGATCGCTGTTTTCAGCCGCATTCCGGAGCAGCAGCGGCATCGGAGGAGGAGAGCCTCTCCTTTACGCGCTGTTTACGCATTTTACGCTCATGATTGGAACGGGGACCAGAGTCGGCAAAGGTAATGATAAATGATCAGTACTTTTACAGGGTAACAGGTAGCATGAGCATGAGCATGTAGATCTGCTATTTTCACAATTCCTGCCTCTGACAATATGGCCAATGTTTAATTTGTCATTTTAGAGGTAGCCTATTATTAAGTCATTCAAATAATTGTCACTTAAGAAATGTGGAGACCTTGTCTATACACTTGCACTTTATCTTGGTTTGTTAAGTGAGAAAACACATTAAGTTAATCATCTGGGGACCGCCAAAATACTTTGGGGGCCCCCCCTAGCCTGGGGTCCCGACGCACAGGTTTAGAACCATTGTTTTACACGATCTAAATTATATTTAGCTACAATATATATCAATCAATGATTTAACTCTGAGAGAGCGCATGCAGATGGAACCGAATTCGGTTCCATTTTGCACACTCTCAGAGTTGGGTTACAAATTGGATTAATTAACGTGTAGAGTTACTGGATTAAGAACAGTTTATCCGGGTCATATAAACGCATGCATGGCGTGGGTTGTTTCATGGCTGTCGCTTGCAGAAAACATCGGGCAAGCGACATAGGTGGAGAGCCGCCTCATTGCATTCATTATAGTTAAGGCATCAGTACGGTATAGCATTTAAATAGACAAGCTGTTGCTCGCGTTCAAACTTGGATAGTTTTGGCTATAGGCCTAATCGTGGACTGCTGCATGCTTGTTATAGCCTATAGGCCTACCCCTAATAGGCCTAGCTTATTACATTTGGATTCCGGAACATAGGCTAGGCTTTACCACATTATACATTATATCAGACCAGTAAGACTCCCTAATCGGGAGATAAGCGACCGTAGGTCACATGTATACACAGGGAGTAGGGAGTAGTGTCCCCAAAAAATGTGGAGGGATCCATGTTGATGACATGAGTGTAGACATACTGTGTAGCGAGTTTCGTGATAATAGGGGAGAAATTGGAGGAGCAGTGTCCAAAAATGTGCTTTGAAAAATCGGCCTGAAGGTGGCGCTATATGGGACAGATCCATGTTGATGACATGAGTGTAGACATACTGTGTACCGATTTGAGTGATTTTAGGGGCAAAATTGTAGGAGCAGTGTCCAAAAATGTGTTTTGCAAGAATCGGCCTCATGGTGGCGCTAGAAGAGGTCCATGTGAGAAATGAGGGGTGGGGTCTCCGCCCCGCAGAGGCGGACGAATAGGTACCGGCCCCGGCTCTCCCGGACGCTCCTAGCCCGAGTTACGGCATTTTATGTGCGCTGCAGTGGCAGGGGGTCCTCCATTGGGGGCGCCACCACTTTTGCATCCGTTCTGGAGCACCAGGAGTCGGTGGTCCCCGGGAATTCCCCGTGAGCAGCCCCGTTGGGGTGGTCATTTGGTCATTTTTGCACGTTTGGTCATTTTTTACATCTGGGGGTCCCCCAGGGACCTGGGGGTCCCTGGGGCTCCGGGGGTCCTTGGAGGTTGTAGTTTGGCAGGCAAGGAGTGTGTGTGTAAAATCTGGCATGGATGGGGGCAACGGTTGTGGAGATATGAGCAGGGCAAAAGTGTGACGGACTCACGGACTGACGCACGGACAGCCGGTGGAGCTTTTGATAGTAAATGCGACCTATGGTCGCAATCAACTTCAGTTCATTGTCACTTTGAGTGTGATACAGGCTATATGCGTGAAGTGTGTGTGTGTGTGTGTGTGTGTGTGTGTGTGTGTGTGTGTGTGTGTGTGTGTGTGTGTGTGTGTGTGTGTGTGTGCGCGCGCGCGCGCGCGCGCGTGCGTGCGTGCGTGCGTGCGTGCGTTCGTTCGCGTGTGTGTTTACCATACTTTATTTGGTTAAGTGGCTTGATTTCGATAAGTGTAATTGGATATAGCCTATAATAGTTAGAACTTATAAGTGTGCTCAACTTAATGGTAACCATTCAGAAGAATGGCCACATGAGAAGTCTGTTATGCAGCTAAACATTAAATTGCTATTCTTTCTCCAAAATGTTAAATGAATGGTTTTAATAAGCTGTATGTGTTATGATTTGAATATGCTTCAACAGTTGACATTTAAGGCGGAGGCCTAATATTTCAACAATTGCTACACAATGTGATGTGGATGCAGTCTTAATGGGCATAAACCATGTACATTGAAGGCAGGGTAGGGGTGTCGCACCACATTCTGGGCCCTGGGTATACAAGGATTCACTGCAGGCCCCCCACGAATGTTCTTCATAGGGGGAGGGGGTTTAACCCATTTAGAATGGGAACGCATTACGCATTATTTTATGCTTTGACTATTGAAAAATAGCAGATCAACAAGCTTGTAGATCTGCTGTTTTTGAAAAATCGTAAAAAAGTCTTTGAATATTTCAAATCCTTCTAAGGTTTTTTTCTTCTTTGTCAGTGGTATTACATTTCTTTCACGTCAAAGACCCCCAAAATGTATTTGGTCACGGACCCCCATCTCAACATATTGAGCAATATTTTCTTCTGGGGGGATTAACCCATTTAGACTGGGGGCGCATTATTACGCATTATTTTGTGCTTTAACTACTGCAAAATGGCAGATATAAAAGCTCACAGCCGCGCTCGCAGCGAGCTTGTACTGTAGATCTGACATGAGGCATGACACACACACGGACGGACAGACAGACATGATCTGCAGGTTTTCAATCAACTCTCTCTCTCTCCCTCTCCCTCTCCCTCTCTTTCTCTCTCTCTCTATCTTGCTCCCTCTCTCTCCTCTCTCTCTCTCTCTCTCTCTCTCTCTCTCTCTCTCTCTCTCTCTCTCTCTCAGAGAAGGTGAAGACACTTTGTTATGCCTGTGTGTCATGCACATAATCGGTAGTTCACCGAAGACAACCGATGTACAAGCTCGCAGCATGTCTCCATGAGAGGCGTTGTGCACTCTTGCACATTGGCTGCTTTCCTGCAGGTGACACCGGACTATGAAAGTGAGGCGTAAAGCCAGCGGGCCAGATGGACACAGAGCTTTGTCACTATGACAATGTGACAATGTGTTTTTTGAGAAGTGCCTTCCTGCAGCTGTTAGCTGATGGCAGAGCTCTTAATAATCAGCCATGGGTCCACCAGGTTCACATACTACTAGGACATCATAAAAGATCATGTATTCAATTTGTTTTACGTGTAGCAATGGGGATTCTGGTTGGGTGACAATTACAAACAGGGGTGATATCAACATGTCCCTAGTTAGTGTCAAAGAGTCCTTGAGCAAGACAACCCTTAATTGCTCCCGGTGAGCAGGTTGGTGCCTTGCATGGTTTCCTCTGCCATCAGTGTATGCATGTGTGTGTGAATGGGTCAAAGTAATGCACAATCTCTGTAAAGCGTCTTGGCTGAAGGCGCTATATAAATGCGACATTTTTACCCAGACAAGATGTGTCCGTGGCAAGACAGTTTTTTTTTACCTTATTTTCAGTTCAATTTCTATACCACTGATTTACTATGACACTATGGCACATCAGGAGTCCGTCAGTACAGTGGTTCTCAAACCAAAACCTTTACAAGGACATTTTCAAATAAGCTGTAATGGTCCATTCCTCCACAGAACGCCAAAGGTCCCTCAACCCACTCGCAGGGGCGTCAATTGGGTATGGCAGGGGTATGCGGCTGCCATACCCTCCGTCCAGGGGGGAAAATACAAGTTACTTTTAAATATAAATCCATATATATCTCTTTGTCTACTGTGCTGGTTATTATGTTGTTAAATTACAGTAAAATAACTACAAATGCAACATTTCACAACATGGTCACTTTAACAAGGTATTATAATTATATTTTCCACACTTGTATTCTCCCCATCTTGACAATATGGTATATTCCCAGGTTCCGCAGGTCAGCTGCACAGGTGCAATGCATATTGTTAATTGTGGCACGTTTACTAACATGCCAAGTTTAGATGCACTTGAACAACCGTTCCAGGCTGCCATATCCAGCCCAAGAAACCATAGAAACTAGGGGAAAAAATTTAAATGTATTCTTAAAATAAATGTATCATGCCTGTTGTCTTACACGCGCGCCTGTAAGACATCATGCCTGGTGTCTTACACGCGCGCCTTCGCGCGCGCGTAAGACACCAGTCATGTTGTCATACCTTAGCCTTTTCTGAACTGATGCCACTGCCCACTAGCCCACAGCACTAGCAGTATACATATAGGGCTAGCCCTGTCTCTTAGTAATACATGTGTCCATGGCAAAAATAGAATGTTTACAAACCATAAAGCCAAGGGAAGAGAACAAATTGTCTGATACTGTTGTATTGGGAGCTGACCACTGCACAGTATGATACGGTTGCACTGGGAGCTTATATGATGATATTGACGCTTATTTTGGACATTTTGGGACTATTTTGGAGAGAATAAATCTGACTATAACCACGTACAAATCCCAAATAGGGACACCAGGTTAATGACCGCGAGGCGTTGTGTGCTTGTAGATCTGCTGTTTTCACTACTTTTGTGCGACGGCCTTGTATGATGAAGCAGTGCTTTGCTTTGCGAAAAAATGTACAAATTTGAAACTTGGAGATACGAGGTTTCTGTCCTACAGTGACGATTTACTTTGTTGGCCGCCCAGCCCCCAAAATGGAACGAAGGCCAACAATTTATTTTTATTTTTTCCTAATGGCCGGCCTGGACCGGCCGGGAATGAACCTGCTGTTCGGGAGTTGTCCCGCTTTTCCCAATGGCCAGCACGTCCACCTGTTTGAGACTCTGGCTTCCACCAGTGGTGGAAGAAGAGTACTCACATGTTTTACTTAAGTAAAAGTATCAATACTGCAATGCAGATCTGTTACAAGTATTCAAAATGCACTTGAGTAAACATACAAATGTATTGGCATCGAAATATACCTAAAGTACCAAAAGTAAAAGTACTCAGCATATTGTGCAGAATTCCCCCATTTCGCAAGTTCAAAATGTATAAAACATCTTTTGAAAATAGCTCAACATGCCATTGTGAGCTTGTAGATCTTCCAAAATGGCCGAAATCTATGCAGGGCTGACGTAGTTCATGTTTGTAAGCCTAATAATAATAATGAAAATCTACAAAGTAACTAGTAACCAAAGTGTTCATATAATTGCAGTGGAGTAAAAGTACAATGTTTTCCTCTGAGATGTAGTGGAGTAGAAGTAAAAGTATTGAAAATTGGAAATAGTAAATCGTAAATAGTAAAGTAAAAGTGCCTCAAAATAGAAGTACAGTACTTCAGTAAACACCGAAGCCCCTTTTTGACTGCAGCTTTAGCACCACACTATACCACACCACACCACACCACTTAAAATATCTACATTTTCCATAACACAAAAGTATCCCTATCGGTAAGAAACTGTTTTAACTGTGATTATAACACAATATAACATTGTATCACTATCCTCATTATAATGCACTATAATGGATTATGACTATGATTATAACACACTATAAAGTATGAATATATTACTATGATAATTATATTTCACTATAATAGATTATTAACAGTTATTATAACACAATATAATCTATTATCATGTATTACAACTATATCCTGGTGGTCTAAATGAAAAGTCAGTGAGCGATCAGTCATTATGAAGTGTTTGCCCCTGGTTGGCCTAGCTCAGACCTACTCTAGAGTGGATACTTTTTACTACCACTTTCACACCACTCTACCCAGATCCTTGTAGTGGAAAACCTGGCACAAGTGGGTGGAGTGGAGTGGTGTGGTGTTGGGCCATGTCAGTGGAAAGGGGGCTTTACTTAGTTACTTTACCTGTCTTCAAAGCCCCTCCAGGCTGGTGGTGTGAGGTGACATTACAGAGAGTTATGGACTGACATTATGATGTTAGGCTCTTTATTACAGCCTGCGCTGTGCTAATCAGGGACGTGCTGGGCCCCTGATTCAGCCCGGGGAAAAGAGTTGTAGAGGCCCTCATTGCGCGCTATAGAGAGAGATCTCTCTCTATAGCGCTGCAGCTACTCAAAGATTTGCCTTGGGGAAGACGGAGAAGGAGATCAGCCAGAGAATCGGAGCAGCAGGAGCGGTTTTGCAGTCGCTGAATCGCACTGTTGTGAAGAAAAAAGAGTTGAGCCGTAAGGCAAAGCTCTCTGTCTTTCGAGCAATATTCGTTCCCACTCTCACCTATGGTCATGAAGTGTGGGTCATGACCGAAAGTATAAGGTCTCGGGTACAAGTGGCCGAAATGAGTTTTCTCAGAAGGGTGGCTGGTATCTCCCTTAGAGATAGGGTGAGAAGTTCAATCACCCGAGAGAGACTTGGAGTAGAACCGCTGCTCCTTCACTTGGAAAGGAGTCAGCTTAGGTGGTTCGGGCATCTAGTACGGATGCCCCCCGAGCAACTTCCTAGGAAGGTCCTCGATGCACGTCCCACTGGGAGGAGACCCCGTGGCAGACCTAAGACCAGATGGAAGGATTATATCTCCAGACTGGCCTGGGAACGCCTCGGTATACTCCCAGAGGGAGTGGAGGAAGTTGTGCAGGATAAGGAAATCTGGAGGTCTCAGTTGGAACTGTTACCCCCGCGACCCGATTCCGGATAAGCGGTTGAAGTTGGATGGATGGATGGATGGACAAGTGACAAGCCAGTGGGCCAATTACATGAGTTATATTTTGTTGTTGTCGGGTGGAAACCTTGTATGTCCAAAACCGTTTGTTTTGTATTTATCATTTTAAAAATGATTTAAACTAGTGAAAACAGCTGATCTACAAGCACACAACGCCTCGTACCGCGGGGCGTTGTGTGCTTGTAGATCTGCTGTTTTCACTACTTTTGTGCGACTGCCTTGTATGATGAAGCAGGTCTTTGCTTTGCAAAACAATTTACAAATTTGAAACTTGGAGATACAAGGTTTCTGCCCGACAGTGACGATTTACTTTGTTGGCCGCCCAGCCCCCAAAATGGAATGAAGGCCGATATTTTATTTTAAATTTTTTCCTAATGGCCGGCCTGGACTGGCCGGGAATGAACCGGCCGTTTGGGAGTTGTCCCGCTTTTCCCAATGGCCAGCATGTCCCTGGTGCTAATGATCTGTGCTGCTTTCACACTAATGCAAATCACAAGTGGTTGAAGAAATATCTTGACTTAAGTAAAAGAAGATACTTTGTTGAAACAGTGTATGCCTATTTAATTAAAAAGGACAATGATATTGGCAGAATAGGCTTAAATATTGCAAGGAAATGTACTCATTATGCAGAATGTTACATTTCATAAGTAAAAATAAATAAATTAAATGAATCTACAAGCTTACAATGTGTCACATAACGTAAACTTAGAGCGGTCAAACAATTGGAGTGGAGTAAAAGTACATTTTGCCTCTGAGAGATGTAATGGAGTAGAATTATAAATGATTCATGTTTAAGAAAAATGGAAATCCATCTGTTAAGTAAAAGTACCTCAGGATTGTGTGTAATTACACTACTTGAGTGAATGTACTTTGTTACTTTCCAGCAGTGTTTGTAAATGTGAAACATGTCCAGTGTTCGGTTCACGTTAGGCTGTTTAGACCAGGGGTCTTCAACGTTTTCCTAAGGACCCCTTAGTTGAGAGAGAGATGAAGCAGGGACCAACACAAACTTTTCATAGATTCCACATATTTCATTGTTTGACAGCACGATCATCAGTGTATTTTGGATTCATGTCAATTGTTTTCAGATATTTAACCACTTGAACCGTCAATACTTAATAAACCTGACCTTTCACTCTGTACTTAGTCTGCTCTTTTTCCCCAATAGCCGAAGAAATAGAATAGAAAATAGCCGATCTACAAGCTCACAACGCCTTGCACTGCGCCTGTGTGAGCTCAGAATATGGACGCTAGGGTTCAAGTGTTTAATATCAAAAAGGAGGAAAGAAAAGATTCTATCACACAAAGATTGAATGGAGGACCCCCTTTAGTGACTCTGAGGACCCCCTAGGGCAGGGGTTTTCAAAGTGGGTGACGGGGCACCCTTGGGGTGCCGCGAGATCATTTGGTAATATTTGGAATTTATGTCAACACTTACACAAAATAATATTTGGTATCATTTTAAACTTATGGTACAGTTATTTTCAGTAGGTTTTGACCAAAATGGTAATTATCTCAATGTTTTCCTTGCGACATAATCCCTAAAATATGCCATGAATATAAGGTACTGGGAGTGAAAATTATGAATGTCATGTAGGTAATATTATAATAATGTAGGGCTGCCTCGGATGAAAAATATATTTATAGGGGTGCCCTGAGCCAAAAAAGTTTGGGAACCACTGCCCTAGGGGTCCCGGACCCCTGTTGAAGACCCCTGTGGTCGGGGAGCCACAGGCCAAAAGCTCAAAGAATAGGGTTTTACCTGTGACGTCATGACATACTTTTTATTTTAGTTTTTTCTATTAATTTGGTCATTAAGGTACACAGAATGAGAGGCCTGCTCTGCTGGAAACATTGCGAAAAAAAAGTCATGGAGATTTGTATATTTTCACTGTCCCACTGACTCATGCACGTGTGTGTGTGTGTGTTCAAGTTTCCCCCTGTCAGAGATAAGCCCCACTGTCAGATAGACGCCTCTGTTTGCAGTGAAAACAAGTGTGCAGCATAGTGGCATTGCTGTACATGAACAATGCTGTAATACAGATAGAGCTCCAACTTTTTGAACCAAAACAAAACTTTTCTTTTATCACTTACATCAGTCTTTCTCAAACTTTCAGATGTTAAGGTCTCCCCTTAACTCTGACAGTGTACACATTTGTACACTGTCAGAGTTACAGACTTAAGGTCTTTACACACCGGTGGCGAATTGGTGAATAGCGAATTTCGCTTTTTTTAAAAAACCTTATAAAGTCAATGCAAGCTCCACACCGACCGTACATTTTGAAAAAGCAAAAAAGTTATTTATTCGCTCTTGTCTCTCTGTATCAAATCAAGCTCACTCTATCCTAATTAAAGAGAGAGAGAGAGGACATGGGGCTGTCAGTGGTGGAGTGTAGGCCTACTTGAAGTTCTTACTGGTAAAAGTATGGTTTAAGTAAGGTATATGTT
>NC_137810.1:78702786-78822786 GCF_963921795.1 Nannobrachium achirus | reverse complement strand
CTGATCAAAAAATCTTCTTCGTTTTAAAGGAGTAGTTCACCCCCAAAATGACTTTTTTTCTATTGATTACTCACACCATCGGCTATTTTTGTCCAAGAGGTTTTGTGAAAGGTAAAAAAAAGAGCAGACCAAGTACCGAGCCAAAGGTCAAGTTTACTATTGAGGGTTAGGGTCATTTAATGTCTATAAACACACATCCAACATGAATCCAATATGTAGTGGGAGGGACACCCCAACCTCACAGATCGACAGATAAACATTTTGAAAATAGCCAAACTACATGCGCTGTGACACGTTGTGAGCTTGTAGATCTGCTATTTTCAGAGTGCAACACCCGAGTGCAACCAAACATAAAATGACTTGTCTTTTAGTTCTACTGGATCTCTTCTCCACTTGTCCCTATACCGTGAAATTTTAGTCTAGTTTTTATTTTTTCATTTTATATTTAGTCATAGTTTTAGTCATCATAGCTTAGTTTTTATTTATTTTCTATTTAGTTTTCGTTAGTGAAAAAAGTAGTCGACAAACATTTTTCGCTCTGGGAACCACTGCTTTCTGGTTCTTGATTTACCTGTGATCCTGTCTCTCTGCATTGCATCTGTGTTTACCTTGCTTATCCCATTTAGATTGGGTAGGCATTATTGCGTATTATTATTTTGTGCTTTAACTATAAAAGAAATAGCAGATCTACAAGCTCACTGCGTGCTGCGCTGCGAGCTTGTAGAGTTGCTATTTTTGAAAAATTGTGAACATTTGAATTTTGACCCGATTCTATAAGTGCTAACTCCAAAATCCCTAAAGGTTTTTTGAAAAACACATGTTTCTATGTCAGTGGTTCTCAAACGTTTTCATGTGAAGGACCCCCAAAATGATGGGCTACTTATTTGGCCACGGACCCCCATCTCAAAATATTTATTTCCAGGGACCCCCCAGAAGCAAAATTTTAGTTACAAATGTTCGCTTAAAAAATACATATATTCAAAGATTTGGACACATTTTCATGATTTTTCAAAAATAGCAGATCTACAAGTAGGGCTGTCACGCGTTGTGAGCTTGTAGATCTGCTATTTCCACTATTTCAGACATTTTTCAACATTCACAATTATGACGATTATGACAAAATAATTGCGATGATGTCAAATAATCACGATTAGACGATTATGTAATAATTGTGACAGCCCTACCTACAAGCTTGTAGATCTGCTATTTTTCAATAGCTAAAGTATAAAATAGGCCCCTCCACCTTTGGCCCTAGTAACTCAGTCCCACTCCCCCCACCCCTAACCCTAACCCACTAGTTTAGATAGGACAGTGAAGGATGACAGGAAACACATAGAGAGACAGGGAATGACACGCAGCAACGGTCAGCGGGCTCAGGAATCAAACCTGCGAAGCGCTGTCAGGCTGCATCAGAGCCTATATGATGTGGTATGCGTCTTAACCACTAGGCCATGGCCATGGAGAATCATGGAACCTTGGGTTTCAGTTGAATATAGTCCCATCATTTTAGGGTTAGGGTTAGGGCCTAAGAGCCCCTTTCCTCCACAACGTGTGTGTGTGACTGTGTGTGTGTGTGTGTGTGTGTGTGTGTGTGTGTGTGTGTCTGTCTGTCTGTCTGTCTGTCTGTCTGTCTGTCTGTCTGTCTGTCTGTCTGTCTGTCTGTCTGCCTGCGTGCGTGTGCGTGTGCGTGTGTGTGTGTGCGTGTGTGTGAGAGTGCTCTGCCCTGCACCAAACACCAATTGGTCCCACTGTGTTTGTTTAAATACAGTAGGGTTTGTCTGTATACCATTGTTACCCAAACACAAACTTATTTTTTTCTGACTTTTACTTTTCTTTTTACTAAGAGAGTATTAAATTCAGCGGCAGCTCCAGAGAATTGTGACTGGGGGGGCTATGGGGGAGCTGGCTTTTTTAGAGCAGGGGCTAATGAATTTTGGCAACAAACAATAATGAATAGTACTAATATATGACAAACGAGATTCTCTTGCTTAGGGTATTGATAACTGAACAGACCAGTTCCTTTAGCAGTTTCCATATCCAAATCTGAGGACTGTAGGTGATGGGAAATGTTTTTTGTGGGGCTAAAGATATATATATATATATATATATATATATATATTGCAGTATTTATACTTTTACTTAACTCATTTGTAGCCAATCCCGAGAATACTTGTGAAAAGTACTGTATATAGAGTAACGGTGGCGTTCCCCTAGGGTCCGTTGGAAACGATTGGCACGATTGGACTCGCAGATTCATCATCATCACGGATGCACGTGCACAAAATAGTAATCCCTTAACATGGAGGCCGACGGCCGATCTCATCTTTAATGTCCATTATCTCCAAACAACACTTTTAAAGCCAAGGATGGCATTAGATTCTCGCTAATAACACACATGTTGAAAAGCATCGATCCGCCATTACACAACCGCATGTTGACGATGATCGCTTCCGGTGAATGACGTCATGACGTCAAACCGGAAGTGTTTACGCTATGGACTTCTGGCCTTCAAAATAAGACAACGGTCGTAGATGCAGCCTGCAGGAGGCACGCTGGACATGTTAACCCGTTAATTTCTGGTGCACTAAATGGGTTAAGTAAAACAGTAAAAAAAAAATCCACCACTGCTGACAGCAGTGTTCATTTTGTCGACTGAAACTATGGCGAGGAATGTTCGTCGACTACCTTTTTTCACTGAGGAACAAAATAAAAACAAAGCTATGATGACTAAAAGCAGCCATTAAAATATTATTGGCAATTTTAAAATCTTATGGAGGGGCTAGTGTAGAAGAGATCCAGTAGAACTAAGTTATTTTATGTTTGGTTGTGCTTCGGTGCACTCTGAAAATAACAGATACGTTGTGAGCTTGAAGATCGGCTACTTTCAGCATGCAACCAGGTGTAATAGCCATCAAGGTCCCGCCAAAATACATTATTGACAACAAAATCGACTAAAGTCGTATGATATTTGGTCAATTAAAACTATAGACTAAACTAAAACGTTTGAGGTGGCTAAAATATGGCTAAAACTAAGTGTAAATGTATTAAAAAGACTGTGGCTAAACTAAATAAAGTACTTTCACTACTGTAACCATATTGTATGCTTTAACTGGAGGTATACAGACCAAAACACATATAGGGTTAAATCTGCCTTTTATCATAACCCTTCATACCTGCTTTAGTCGATTTTCTTCATAGCTGCCCCTGTTGCTAGATTTCAGCTGCCCCCAGTGGCGTCAGTTCAGAAAAAGCTAAGGTATGGCAACATGACTGGTGTCTTGCAAGACACCAGTCATATTGCCATACCTTAGCAACAAGCATGATACATTTATTTTAAGAAGTACATTCTATTTTTCCCCCGTTTCTACGGTTTGTTCAAGTGCAGCTAAACTTGGCATAACATAGTAAACATGCCACAATTAACAAAAATGAATTGCACCTGTGCAGCTGACCTGCAGAACCTGGGAATATACCATTTTGTCAAGATTGGGAGAATGCAAGTGTGGAGAATATAATTATAATACCTTGTTAACTAATTTAGTGCTAAAACCGAACAATTTCGGTTCTTTTTTTCAATACAATACTTTTTTTTTTTTTTTTTTGCCATTTTACTTATCCTGAGCTGCTTGTAGCGACGTGGGTGGTCCTGGCTCGTCCATCGCTTTCCAACGAGCCATTCTACGTGTCCCTACGATTTATTCCATTGAAAATGGTTTAGAATAAATTTTAGAGCCCCCCCAAAAAAACTATTTTTGCAAGACGTATCCGAGGTGCCGAAAAACCGAACAATTCCGGTTTCTTTAATAAAATGAATTAAATAATCGGAGGCCTCAACGAAGCCCCGGTCTAATTCTTGATCCAAGCCACCTACCGAGCTCTCTTTCCACCGGCCCGTAATCGGGTAACGCCGCCAAAATGCGCTGCCTATCCAATACATTCTCACATCTTTAGAGCTCATTTTCTCTGAACTGTGTTCTTAGGGCAGCGTAAACGTTTTTTTTTGTGGCTAAATAATCGGGCTTGTGGCTAAAAGATCGGGCTTCTAAAAAAAAAATAGCCGATAGCTAACTGTTAGCTCTCGGCCTCCATTTCACGTTCATAACACTGTTTGCAGAGAAAACACAAGCCACTTCTTCGTGGTTAACCGGATGTTACTATGAAGCCTTATGGAGGAATGGCTGGCACTCTAGCGGCACCTTGTGGCCCCTGGCAGTTAAAAGGTTAAAGTGACCATGTTGTGAAATGTTGCATTTGTAGTTATTTTACTGTAATTTAACAACATAATAACCAGCACAGATAGACAAAGAGACATTCATGGATTTATATTTAAAGGTAACATTTATTTTCACCCCTGGACCCAGGGTATGGCAGCTGCATACCCCTGCCATACCCAATTGACGCCTCTGGCTGCCCCTGTTGCTAGATTTTGTGGGCCCTCTCATAACTAACATAATGGATTGTCCTCAGGCGAGTGTGCGGTTATTTCTTTAGCTTCAAAGTTAGTATTTTTCTATTGGATTGTGTTTATACAACGTTCTGAGACCAACCAAACCGCTGTTTTGACCTCACAGGCACCCTTACTTGTCAAACAGACGAGAAGATCCTCTGCTCCTCCCCTCCCTTTCTAGGCTCTCCTCTCTCTCTGCTCTGGTGCAGAGCAGAAGCTATAAACCCTCTATAATTGGTAAAACGGACCTGGAAATAATGTACTTGATTTTTTTTTTCACTCTTTACCAAATCTCTTTGGTAATAGCCGATCTACAAGATCGCTTAGATCTGCACATTTTTGGCAAATGTTCTGCCCAGGATAATGGACGCTGGGGATGTTTTGATTATCGCGATAATATCGTACGGTGGGTCCCACTCCCCGACCCCCTGTTGAAGACCCATGGACTCGCTGATGAGTTGGAACTCTCTTGGGATTCATGTCAATTTGTGTTTTCAGATATTTAACCACTTGAACCGTCAATACTTAATAAACTTGACCTTTCACTCTGTCTCTGTCTTTGAATATGTCTTTTTTAAAAGCAAACATTTGTAACTCAAATATTTGCTCCTGGGGGGTCCCTGATACAATATTTTGACATGGGGGTCCGTGGCCAAATAAATATCATTTTGGGGGTCCTTCACTTGAAGTTTGAGCACCACTGACATAGAAACATATCTTAAACATAATAATAATAATAATAACTTATAAGGATTCAGAAGACACTTATAGAATTGGGTCAAAATATCCAGAGATTTGAACAAATTGTCAAGATTTTTCAAAAATGGCAGATCTACAATCGGTGCCACGCTGTGAGCTTGTAGATCTGCTATTTTTTAATAGCTAAAGCATAAAATGATGCGCAATAATGCGTACCCGGTCTAAATGGCTCAAGTACATTTAGATGCCAATACTTGTGTGCTTTTACCCAAGTACATTTTTGCATTCCAGACTTTTACTTGTATCAATACTGCAATTTACATTGCAGTATTGATACACAAATAAATAAATAAATACATATATATATATATATATATATATATATATATATAGACTATATATATATATATATATATATATATATATATATACTTTTTTTCCACCACTGAGTAGGCCTACAGTACTCCAGTAAATGTACTTAGTTACTGGTGACAGGCCATGTCAACAGTAGCTCATTTTATAAAACCCACTCATTGTATCCAACTCTAATTTACTGCTCTTTGCTTTTATGCTGCCGCAGTTTACTTTATAGTCTCATAATCTTGGTGTGTGTGTGTGTGTGTGTGTGTGTGTGTGTGTGTGTGTGTGTGTGTGTGTGTGTGTGTGTGTGTGTGTGTGTGTGTGTGTGTGTGTCTGAGTTTCCATAAAAATAAGGAATCCTGTGCACACTCATTTCACCTCTGCATTGACGTTTGGGTCGACAAGACCTTTCTCAAGAGCTCCAGAAAGGTGTGGTCGATGGACAGAGGCATTTAAAAAATCCTTTTGATTTTTTTACGATTGTTCGTTTTGGGGCTTTGGGCCATGGAAGTGAGCCAAGCACTTTTGCTCGCGTGTTGCAGTGTTAGAAGAACTATTTTTTTTCCCCGGCCTTTATTGATAGTACTGATATACAGTAATCAGACAGGAAATGGGGAGAGAAAGACGGGAAGTGACACACAGCAAAGGTCGTCGGGAATGGGACTCGAACCCAGGGGTGTAGTTGTCTCGATTTAAAATGTAGCAACACAGAACTGAAAGTTCCTATGATTCCATTAATTTCCCCCAAACTTTTACATTTGATTTTCTTATCTTAATAAACATTGTCATAAATACTTTATGGTTCCTGTCGCTAGTTTAAAGCCTCGTTTCAATCACCATGATATGCGTTTTGTGGAATTATGGTCCATTTTATGTTATAATTGATTGCGACCCTCAGGTCGCAGTTACTATCAAAACCTCAACCGGCTGTCTGTCAGTCAGTCAGTCAGTCAGTCAGTCAGTCAGTCAGTCAGTCAGTCAGTCAGTCTGTCTGTCTGTCTGTCTGTCTGTCTGTCTGTCTGTCTGTCTGTCTGTCTGTCCTTCTCGTCACACTTTTCCCCTACTTATATTTCCGCCACCGCTGCCCCGATCCATGCCAAACTTTGCACACTCCTTGGCTGCCAAACCACAACCTCCACCCACACTCATTTCTCACATGGCCCTCTTCTAGCACCACCATGAGGCCGACACATTTTTGGACTCTGCTCCTACAGATTTTGCCCTAAAATCACGCAAATCGGTACACATCTCTACAGTCATGTCATCAACATGCATCGGTCCCATCTAGCACCACCATCTGTCTGATTTTTGAAAAACACATTTTTGGACACTGCTCCTACAGATTGTGGCCTAGAATCACGTAAAGCGGTACATACTGCATGTACACAGTATCTCTAAAGTCAACTCATCAACATGGATCTGTCCCATTTCCCATATTCCCTCCTTATTGGCTACCAAATTTGTGTATGCGACCTGGCGGTGGCTTATCTCTCCCGATTTAGGGAGTTTTACTTGTTAAAACAGGGTATGCTGTAGGAGGGGCTTTTGATCATAGGCTTGTGATGGTTCTTCTTCGTGTGCTTTATTTGGCAAGCTCAACACCACATTCTCCCAAGCATCCCTGCGGTTGCATGTGACCGTTGGCAGCCAATAGCATTCGAGATGGTACCATTTCTACCAATGAACGTTGATGTCTACAATGATGGTGGCACCCGTACAAGGGCCAAAAAAGCGTAATTTTTGCAGCCTAGAAACCAATGGCTTTCCACTGTCCATATTTTTTTTACAGTCTATGCTCGAACCCCTGATACGCTGTCAGACTGCAATGAGCCTATGTGCCCTTTTTATGCTGGTTGTGTTTGGTCTGGCTGTTCTTCTATTGAGACATTTAGCTCCTGTGTTGAGGTCGGACGCATCCTTTGACGCAATCCCGTTTCTGGTTCCACACTATTTCTCCCCAGAGCAAGCAAGCAGGCTCTGTCAGTGTTCTGTCAACATGTCATGCGCAGGAGACCCGGGTTCAAATCCGGGGTGGAACATGAACGTTTCCTAGCTCTAAGTTAACACTTAACACTCGACCAGCGCAACACTTGTGGAATACTTTCAGCCATATGTAAACAAGGAAATACTTTGTTTTGTTTTTAGTTTTGAGACAAGTTATTAATTTTATTTAGTAGCCGGGTAATACGCGGGAACCCTGTCGGGATTGTTATTTATGGAGAACCACCGCTGAGCCAGTTGTTATCCCTTACTTATGGGACATTCTGTCTGTGGCATTAGTTATCTCTATCCATGGAGTTCCGTGCTCATACAGACATTCCGTGTTCATACCGTGCGCATACACACAAAGCCAGGCGTAGGAGCGGTTAGCACCGCTCAAAAAAAACCCTCAGAAATCAGAGTATGTATTCCACCACTGGTTTCAGGGCATCTTGACTTTGAGAACAGCTGCTGCATGTCTGCCAGTGATGAGGAGTGACAGCCTGCTACTGTTGTGTGTTGGGTTAGCGGTCTGGGACAGTCAAGTTAAACCAATACCACACGCGTGTTATGTAAGGCAGTGTTTCCCAAACCTTCACATTCCAAGGTCTCCCCTTAACTCTGACAGGGTACAAATGGAACGGGTTCATTTGGTTCCATTTGTACCCTGTCACCTGTTTTTTCTTAATCCTTGAAGGGTATGTTTTAAGATTCTGCCAGGTTCTTTCTCCCATGAGAAATATGTTCTCATGGGGTTAATTTGTTATGATTTCTTGCACCTACCCATTCCCTTACTATACAGGAAAAACCCCAGTAAACTGTGGAAAGTGATGACTCATCACTTTTCATCACAAAACCATAGTTTTGTGGTGGGTAGGTGCAAGAAATCCTATGCGCGCAGACGCCCCTGACCATCTAGACTATTTGGGATGTTCCTTTTAGGCAGGGTGTTTAACTGTACTTGTACTGTACTACATTTATATTGTATTGACTTGTACTGTTCTCCATTTTTGTCTAATAAAATATTCAATCAATCAATCAATGTATTGTGTAGGTCAGGTCACTTTAGACCCCCCCTAAAGCAACCCACAGAGTGCCTGGAATCCACTTTGAGAACCACCGATGTAAGGGCTAACGTCTGGCGCAGCGGTCATTATGGCGGTGGTGTTTATCAGCCTGAAGGGATTTTATGTCTTGATAATGACCGCTGAGCCAGACATTATCCCGCTTATTACACGGCTACTTAATGAATAAATTAATAATGTAACTCAAAATTAAAAACAAAGTATTTCCTTGCTTACAGTTGTGAAAGAATTCATTAAGTGTTGCGCTGTGTTTCCCCCTCAGCGCAACACTTGGAAAACAAGGATGTGTCGACCAAATAGAATCCGTTTTCTGTTACTGTATCATCTATTTCTCGCTTCAAATGTTTTAAAAACATTCTTGAGAGCAATGTTTTGTTGTAAATGACATGTTGTTGGCTTTCATGTTGGATACAGCACTGAGCCTTTGATTAGAAACAAATTGCATTTTAAACTAGTTTTAAATTAGTTTTAGCTAGACGTCTAGTTGACGTTTTAACGGTTAAATTACGTCATTTAGCCCTCAACTTGCTCATTGGGTACTGTTTGTAACTTAGGCTATATGTACCCATAATCCCAAATTCTGTTACCCCTCTCAAAAATAAAAATAAAATAAAACTATGAGAGTGTACCAATGGGGGGACTGAGCATTGGTTAGACCAGGTTATCATTCACCAGGTTAGCATTCACCAGCGTCGGCAGGTTAGCTACTCACCAGCGTTAGTGTTACTGAGGTTAGGGTTAGGGTTAAGGTTAGGTTTAGGTGGTCTAACCAAAGGGAGGTCTAAACCAATGCCATGTTACCACAAATGGAACTAAATGGACTCTTAAGCCTCTATCAGAGTCCAGGGTGAAGAGCTATTCACTTAACCACATTGTAGTTTCCTAGCTATCACCTAGGCTTTGTTAAGTATTTTTAGGTGATCGCTAGAAAACTACACCGCGGTGAAGTGAATAGCTCTTCACCCTGGACTCTGATAGAGGCTTTATACAGGCCTGTAACTCTGTCAGAGATGGAACCAAATATTTGTATCCATGTGTGCACTCTCAGAGTTACTGTAGATTATCACTGAGGACTTTACAGTGTACCATTATTAGTTTGGACTGTGCTTCTCAAAGTGCATTTTAATGCTGTGTGCAGCCATGTAATTTTATG
The DNA here is from genome assembly GCF_963921795.1 of Nannobrachium achirus. Classification (NCBI taxonomy): domain Eukaryota; kingdom Metazoa; phylum Chordata; class Actinopteri; order Myctophiformes; family Myctophidae; genus Nannobrachium; species Nannobrachium achirus. The sequence goes on along the minus strand of NC_137810.1, from coordinate 78,813,062 downwards.
GTACCATAAAACATTGTGGAAAACACATTAAATAATACAGATTAAATCCCAGAGTCTTTTAAGAAGCTGTTTTGCCGCTTTTTTTTTTTTTTTTTACTAGAACAATGTTGGATAAAGGTTGACGGAGCATTTCAAGCTGGAATACATAACCTTTTATGTCCTGGATTTAAATGGCTGGTTCCCGCGCGAGAGACCTCCGCTCAGCAAAGAGGGAGTGCACAGTTAAACAGGGGAGACATCGGGGCCTGTGCACTTCAGACTGCAGCCTATTACTTTGGAGCAGGGGCGTCACAAGGGGGGGAAAGTGGGACTGAGTTACTAGGGCCCAAGGTGGAGGGGCCCTAATTATTTCATACTTTAGCTATTGAAAAATAGCAGATCTACAAGCTCACAGCACGGCACCGAGTGCCGCGCTGTGAGCTTGTAGAACTGCTATTTTTGAAAAGTCGTGAAAATGTGTTCAAATCTTTGAATATATGTATTTTTTAAGCGAACATTTGAAACTCAAATTTGGCTTCTGGGGTGGGGGCGTCCCTGGAACTAAATATTTTGAGATGGGGGTCCGTGGCCAAATGCATATCACTTTGGGGGTCCTTCACATGTAAAATATTTTTTTTCAAAAAACCTTAGAAGGATTTGAAATATTCAAAGACTTGCACAAATGTTCACGTGAGTGCCGCGCTGTGAGCTTGTATATCTGCTATTTTTCAATAGTTAAAGCACAAAACAATGCGTAATAATACGTTCCCACTCTAAATGCGCTAAACCCCCTCCCCCTATGAAGAACATTCATGGGGGGCCCGCAGTGAATCCTTGTACCCAGGGCCCAGAATTTGGTTCGACACCCCTGCTTTGGAGGCAGTGGTTTGGGAGGTAGAGTGGCCTCTTGGGAACCAGAAGGGTATTCCCCAGAATCCCTTTCATGGCCATAATATGGAGATCCCTGTCATCAATATTAAGCCCATATCTAACAGGACTTCATATGGGAATGCCCATATAATTATGTGTGCCTGGTTCAGACATCAGGGATCTCCATGTATGGGCATAAAAGGGATGCACCATATACATTACATAGATCTCTATATATGGGTAGCAGGGGTCTCCATATATGGGTATCAGGGGTCTCCATATATGGGTAACTGGTCCAAAATACATCACCTGCCAGAAAGGCAGGGCCGCCGATAGGGGGGGGGGGGCGCAAAGGGTACTGTTGTCCCCCCTCCCAGTCTAGTTTGTGTAGGAAAGATTTGAGTGACTGTGAAAGAACTTTCTCCCAAGGTAAGATTAAGACATCATGCTTTATATGAACCTTATTATATTAATCCTAAACGGTTCTGCCGCCGTGTAGAACTGTTTTTAACATTTTTTTTTTTTTAAATAATAATTTCTCGTGAAAAACCTGCATTTTGAAAAACCGAGGGGGGCCCACGTGGGGCCCTCGTCTTGTTCCCCCTCCCAAAAATCTGTACCTCACCCTCCCAAAAATCTGTGCCTCTTGTCGCCCTGAGGTGTCTTACTAGTTATTTTGAATCTACCGGTCATCACATTTTTACCTTAGGAATGCGATAGAATAAAATTAAAATAAAAAGATATTCCTCAGTTATCAAAAGATGGCTGAGGAATGAATGTCAATATGGCATAACATAATCCTCGCTGTCAGGTAGATCGGCTATTTTCAAATAGCCACGGTATAAAATAGGGCTAAAGTTTGCAAGTAAATGTACCGGTACTTAATAGTTACTTTACACCACTGAACTGATGTTCAGAATGCAATTAAATTGCTCTTCTTCTTCATTAAGGTGTACAGTATGAGTATTATCAAAGCTCATAGGCTACTATCATAGTGGCATAAGAAAAAGAAAGAAAAAATACAATATATTCGTCAATCGCAATTATTTAGTATGACGATTAATTGTCTCCAGAAATTCCTAATCGCGACAGCCCAGTGTGTGTGTGTGTGTGTGTGTGTGTGTGTGTGTGTGTGTGTGTGTGTGTGTGTGTGTGTGTGTGTGTGTGTGTGTGTGTGTGTGCGCGTGCGTGCGTGTAACCTGCATCTAAGTGTGTGTTATTGTACCACCTGTCTGCACTCCATAGATTTCAGACCCAAAAAAAAGCACGAAGAAATTGTGCTCCAATGGATCCAATCACAAGCTCCAGTTCAGTGGTTCCCCAACTTTTCAGGTCGAGACTCAAAAGAGAAATTAGACGCTTGCTCGGGACCCAAACTAGTGAAAAATCTACAAAGACACAACATGTCACTTTGTGCCGCGTTGAGATCTTGTAGACAAGCTATTTTCACAAATTACTGGAATTTCTTATTTATTTATTTTTTTAGATAGGGAAACAGTGCTCGAGTCTATAGTTAATTCCTTTCATTGGTTCAATATTTATAAAACCCAATACACTTTGCCACACTTACGTATCTGCCCTGCATTTTTTGGTCGTCATGTGTTTGTTTCAGAGAGAGAGAGAGAGAGAGAGAGAGAGAGAGAGAGAGAGAGAGAGAGAGAGAGAGACAGAGACAGAGAGACAACGTGTCGTGTTGTTTGTTTTAAATAGCCTGTAGAACACGTGCAAAGAGTTGAGAATAATCTGTCACTGATATGTCTGCCAGAGATTCATTTACACTCCATTGGTTTACGGGTGTCACTTGCTAAAAAGAAACCATTACATTGTTAGCATGTGGATCAGTTGCATTTGGCAAGAGTATGAATGCCAGGGGTCTTCAACGGGGGGTCTGGGACCCCTTGGGGGTCCTCAGAGTTACTACAGGGGGTCTGCCAAATCTTTGTGTTATATATAGTATTATTTTTATTTTTATTTCTATTCTGAGGACAACTTTAGCCAAAAATAGCCGATCTTGTAGTTCGGCTTTTGTGTGCCAAAGAGATTGTGGTGTAGAGGGGAAATAGACCGGAGTCAAGTTTACTAGGTATTGACGGTTTAACTTGTTAAATGTCTGAAAAGTACATATTAATATGAATCCAAAATACACTGATGATCACGCAGTCAAACAATTGAAACTATATGGAATCCAGGGCAGGAATTTCATGGAGGCCATGGCCGTCGTTGCCCCTCAGTTTGGCCTTGTGCCCCCACAAAAAAATGTCATATCTGAGGCCTCAGTGGCCTTCATGCCCCAGCTGACTGTACCAATTTCTCCTCTGTCTCTGTCTTATGTAGACACCAGTGTCTTTCTTGTCATGTAGACACCAGTGTCTTGTTGAGTCCCCATTTAAACCAATCCAGTATCTTTGATTGGTGCAGGGCTGAGCATCAGATTGTAAATACCCATTTATTTATTCCACAGCAGATGTATTAAATGTAAACCTTAAATTCAATCAATTATTTCAATGGACAAAAATCTTGTTTTATTTGATGGCCTTCCTGTGCCTTTGTGCCCTAAAAAAATGGACATCCCCAAAGGCCAAGTGGCCTTGCCCCTAAAATGATGAAATCCCAGGCCTGATGGAATCTATGACAAAGTTGAATCTGCAACATAATTTCATACAATATGTAGTCCCTGCTTCATCTCTGTTTCATCTTAGATAGATACCTTTAATATCCCACGGGGGAAATTCAGTTGCCCAGAGGCAGCACAGCAGTTTAAGGTTACAAGTTACAAAGAAGTAAGAAAAAAAAGAGTACTGTAGTGTACAGTCCAAAGAGCAAGCACAAAAAAGAAGAATATAAACATAAAGTGTAGAAAAGCTATTGCAAAAAAGAAGAATATATACATAAAGTGACCACGAAACATTCAACGATCATAAGTGACATGTCACACACACACACACACACACACACACACACACACACACACACACACACACACACACACACACACACACACACACACACACACACACACACGCTATACTCAAAGCACAACTTAACAAACAGTGCCAAACAAAAACAAAAACATAACATAACAGTCACTGCTAGTCAATGCAACACAAGTATCACACCGCCATATCAACACAGCAATAGTACTCAGTTCAACCAATCTTATATGAGTCCCTGCTTCATCTCTCTCTCTCAGCTAAGAGTTCCATGGTCTGAAAAAAATACTGAAGACCCCTGATTTATAGCCTTCAGCCTTCGTGCTTCAAAGTACTGGCTTTACTGTCCTATTAATAAACGCAAAAGGCATTTTAAAGACGGTGTGTAAGGCTAATGTCTTGTTTATGACCAGTTGTTTGAACACATCCGCTTCTGGAACTCACAAGCATGCAGTGGGTTCAGTTCAGAAAAAGCTAAGGTATGGCAACATGACTGGTGTCTTACAGTCATGTTTGCGTACCTTAACAACAGGCACGATACATTTATAATACCTTGTTAAAGTGACTGTTTTGTTACATTTTACTGTAATTTAACAACATAATAACCTGCACAGATAGACAAAGAGACATTTATGGATTTATATTTAAAAGTGACTTTTAGTTTCCCCCCTGGACCCAGGGTATGGCAGCTGCATACCACTGCCATACCCAATTGACGCCCCTGCATGCATGTCCCTTTAGCTGGCCTGTCTTCTCTAACCACAAATAGCTGATCTACAAGTACATCTTGCTAATGAAGTCGTTGTAGACTGTCTGTTGGTCTATTTTTGGTGCATCGCACCGTTGTGTGATAGCAGGGGCAATGTGGGCATCTGTCATACTGGGCATATGCCCGGTGGGGCCGACTATACAAGTATATAGGCCAGTGGACCTTTTTAACAAATGTATTTTGGATAGTTGGATAGAAGGAAGCTTGAGGTCAGTCCGTTGCTCTCCCCAGGTTGGCAGAGGGAGTGTAGCGCCCAGGATTGCATTAGATAATTGGCACAGGTGAAAAATTGGTTACAAAATCGTGGTATAAAAAATTTAGTAAAAAAAATGAAATAAAATAAGCGCAGTCCCGACCAAACAAACAAGTTAATATTGAAAAATGTACAGTGCAGAAAAAGCAACATTAACACATCTGCTGCCGTTGACATATGAGCTTGTCAATGAAAGGGTTAATACCATGACGTCGTTGACGGGTCACCTCGTCACTATTACTGTAAATACATTAAAAGTATTATTACTTACTGTACGTCGCTTCGGTCCAGTCCGCATCGTTAATGTCCGCGATTTGTTTACAACGCACGCCGGGCGTGCACGCGAAGTGAAGCTCCTCCATAGCAAATCCATTGAGAGACCCATAAAGAGACTTCATTTACTCAAAAAAAGACTTTTTAATCCCAAGGCTGGCATGTTTACTAGGGGTGTAATGATACATTTAACAGTGAGACGATACGCATCACGATACATGGTTAACGATATGATACATGGACGATATTGGTTCATTAATGGCGATACGATAGGATTCGATTCAATGATTTTAAATCGATATACCGGTAGTAACAATTTAGCAAAGAAATTTAATCTGTGTAAAACATGTACAAAATATATTATTACTAGCCCTTACCCGTTCAAAGATATGAGCTCCGAAATGATGTGCAGTGTGTGGGTTATGGGGTGTGCACTGTGCACACAGTATATGAGGGATGGAAAGTAACTTTAACTGGTGCTTGCATGATAATATGTAGGAGCATCAATGTAAGAAATACCCGTTTCGTTTAATGGCTATAGAGATACTGTGTACCGATCTGCATGATTTTTGGACAACATCTGTAACAGGGCCAGACAACCGCCCACCCACCTGCACACACACACACACACACACACACACACACACACACACACACACACACACACACACACACACACACACACACACACACACACACAGCTGGTTAAACATGTTGCCTCATGCTAGAGGCAGAATAGATATGCCTCATGCTAGATGCAGAATAGATATAGATACACCATAAAAATGCTAATATACAGCATATGATTTGTGAAAGTGACAAACGGGCTTCACAGTTATGTCAGGTGTGTTCATATGCTAATGGTGATGCGATTTCAGATCAATTGCTCCAGCCACTGAGGAGAAACGCTGTGACAGACAGACAGACAGACAGACAGACACTCACTCAGACAGACAGACACTCACTCAGACAGACAGACAGACAGACAGACAGACAGACATTCGCAAAATTATATGTTTGATGGAAGTAAACACTGTGATTATCTAACAAATACATGGACATTATATTTCAACACATATTATGGACAAACCCACCTTGACATGAACACAGAGATTGCACACATTTATCGATAGACCAAGAGTAGCTACATGGAATGAAAAGATAATTAGACCCCTCTTTTTCATTTTCCCTCTTAAAATTGCTAAATACAAGGCACACATACTTAGTTACTTAATTATTTGCATTGCAAAACGATTCGATACCGATTACCGCATTTTAAAACGATACGATACAAAGCCAAAACGGTACGATATTTTGCTTTTAGTAGATCATTGCAAATTAAAATCGATTTTTCGATTCAGTTGCTATATCGTAACACCCCTAATGTTTACAGTACAAACTGCACTCGGCTGGGCGCGGCCATGACACTTTTCTGGGCCCACACTGTCATGTGACTAGAGGACGTAAACGCTGAAGTAAAGTGATAATCCATCGGCGCAAAAACAACCCCGTCCGGCCCTTCAAAATAATAGCAGCGGCCTACGGAGGAAGCGGCGTGGCACCAATTAAGGCACCAAGCATCCCTTCAAAGTAAGAGGCAGCAGGAAGTGTTAATGAAGGAACATCTCCTTTTATTTCCCCAGATGGAACAAGGTGGTGGAGACAGGAAGGCTCTGCTCCCGACCATCACCTGAAGAACTGGAAGGTGAGAATGCAGGAATATATGTACATCTATTCTGTGTGTTTATTCCTAAAAATCCAGGCACGTGCACACATCGCACTGACCTTGGACGCTGCACTATTAGGTTGTGTTAGTAGTTTTTGAGTATTTCTGCTTGTGTTTGACATGATGGTGAGATACTTGTTGCACTAACTAGCTTTGTTATGGTCACTTTGATTTGGACACTGTATTATTATATTGATAGTTGTGCTTTAGGACACTTTATGTATATACAGTAAATATATATATATATATATATATATATATATATATATATATATATAATTTGTTCCTTTTCTTGATGTACCTTGCTCTTTACTGTACTCTGTTCTTGTTTTTCTTTTTATCTTTTTCATACTTCTCTGTAACTTTGTAAATAACCTTATACTGCTGTGCTGCCTCTGGGCAACTGATTTCCCCCCTTGGGATAATAAAGGTATCTATCTATCTATCTATCTATCTATCTATCTATCTATCTATCTATCTATCACATAGACATCAAAGAGGGCTTGAGCCCCTGCCCTTTTACTAATCTGTAAAAAGTGCCCTCTCCAGACCATGCATGCAATTTTCTCTATGGTGAAATAAATGCAAATGCCCTCTTTTCATGCCATACCTGAAGGCAGCATTCAAGAGATTTGCCTTGTCCAAACACTCCTGAACTTGAAAGCAGCATCTTACAGTATAGGCATGTTTTCATTACAGTTCCGGAATTTTTTCTGCAAAATAATTAGCATAACATACTGAATGTTTTGTTTTTGGGGTGTTTTCACATGCCCTCATTGGCAGCAAAAATGCTGGTATAGCCGTAAAATACATCGTTTTCATTAGACCATTGTGGCGGCATGAACATCATAGCAGTAAAGAGACCAGTGTTGCCAGAGATTTTTCAAGAGAAATAAGCAACCAGTGTATGAAAATAAGCCCCAAAAAAGTGATATTATCTAGGCCACGTTATAGAAAAATATCCATCCATTATTTCCAAACGCAATCTTTTGTAAAATACAGTCGTATCTGTCATCTGTCAAAACAGACGGCAGGGAGCAGCCATTTGCAAAGAACGAAGCTCGCAAATGTCCCTCGCTCGCACCAGTTGTTTATATTATAGAAATAGAGAAACTAGATCCAGGCATAGAAAACGTCCAGAAACGTGATTACGCCTCCATTGTTGTTTTTCCCGGGTAAAGAACGAACGAACAGCGCTCGTTCATGGACCTGCGCTATTTGAATAAACGGACAAGCCTGCTTGTTCATAGCAGTAAAAGAGTTAATTAACCCTAACCACGTAAAGGTACCAGTAAGACGCCTAAGGGTGAAAAAGCAACCTTGCCCTAAAGGGTGAGGTCACGACATCTGTCTTGGCCATATATGGATTCTGTTAGTATGGTTCTCCTAACAGGGCATGATTTGGGATACATTCCCTTTTATGCTTATATGGAGATCCCTAACAGAATCCCTTTTATGGCCATATTATATGGGGATCCCTGCTCTGAGTATCTGACATCACTGTGATGTCACCTGTTTATGCCCATATATGGAGATCCCTGCTCTGAGTATCTGACACCACTGTGAGGTCACCTGTTTATGCCCATATATGGAGATCCCTGCTCTGAGTATCTGACATCACTGTGATGTCACCTGTGATGTCACATTGTCACAGTGATGTGTCAGGGGAACCACAGTGTCAGGCGGTTCCCCTGACATCACAGTGATATCAGGCTCAGAGCATGATGTCAGAGCGACAAACCCATAGACCATAAAAATGTGTACACGTCCAGATGGACGAACACGGACAAGCTGTGACGGTTCTCATAGTAAAACTGCAGTCGCAATCAATACTACAACATACCAGTAAGACTCCCTAATCGGGAGATAAGCGACCGTTGGTCGCTTATCTCCACAAATAGGCCAAAAGTTTGTTTTACCAATTATTACACTCTATGTGAACATTTACATCAACAAATCCCAAGTACTATGCAGAACGACCCATTTCAAGTTTTTAATGTACAACAATATTTAGAAAATAGGTCTACAAGCTGACAGTCCTCGTCCCTTATATTCCCATAGGTTATATGGAGATCTCAGTGTTTGTCAGTCCTTGTTCATTTATGCCCATATATGGACATCTCTATATCTACTGTAACAGTCCTTGTCCCTTTATGCCCATATATGGAGATCTCTTAACTGTAAGTCCTTGTCCCTTTTATGCCCATATATGGATATTCCTGATGTCATCAGTATATGAACATATATGGGCTTTCTGATATGCCCATATATGGAGATCTCTTAACTGTAAGCCCTTGTCCCTTTTATGCCCATATATGGATATCCCTGATGTCATCCGTATATGCCCATATATGGGCTTTCTAATATGCCCATATATGGAGATCTCTGTATCTCCATATATGGGTATAAAAGGATACTTCAGGTCTGACATCAGGTTTGTTTATATTGGGTTGCTAGGTTTGACATCACAAACTCTATGGGCCATCTGACCTAGAAATCTATATTTGGGCATAGATGACTCATCGTGACCTCATCACACGTCGACCGCACGTGTGACGTGCGGTCGACCGCACGTGTGACCGACGGACGGCCGGTGGAGGTTTTCATACTAAACTGCGACCTTACGGTCGCAATAAATACCCTGTTACAATTAAAGGTCCGGAATGAAAAATGTACTTGAGTCAAAGTATGAAAGTGTTGGCATAAAATTGTACCAAAAGTAACTACAAAATGTTTGATGTGCACTCGTGTGTGTGTGTGTGCGTGCGTGTGTGCGCGCGCATGTGTTATTGTACCACCTGTCTGCACTCCATCGATTTCAGATCCAAATTCAATTAAAAATATATTAACCAAACAGTTCATTATGCCCTTCAAGTTCAATTATGTAGCAATTAAAATGCTCACTTCCTGAAGTACCTTAAGCTACAATAGGATCAAATGCCTCTAATTCCCCTGTCTCCATTACAATGTTTACCTCTCAGCTTTCCTACTGTCTCCCTCTCAGCTTTCCTATACTGTCTGTCTCTCCCAGGGGCGTCAATTGGATATGGCAGGGGTATGCAGCAGCCATACCCTGGGTCCAGGGGGGGAATATAAAAGTTAGTTTTAAAAATGAATCCATGAATGTCTCTTTTTTCTATCTGTGCAGGTTATTATGTTGGTAAATTACAGTAAAATAACTACAAATGCAAAATTTAACAAAATGGTCACTTTAACAAGGTATTATAATTATATTTTAGGTATACAGGTATATAATTATATATGATATGTACTTCTTCTTAAAATAAATGTATCATGCCTGTTGCTAAGGTATGGCAACATGACTGGTGTTCGCGCGCGTGCAAGACACAAGGTATGTTGCCATACCTTAGCTTTTTTTCTGAACTGACGCCACTGGTCTCTCCTACACTGTCTCTCTCTCAGCTGTCCTACTGTCTGTCTCTCCTACGCTGTCTCCCTCTCAGCTGTCCTACTGTCTGTCTCTCCTACGCTGTCTCCCTCTCAGCTGTCCTACTGTCTGTCTCTCCTACACTGTCTCCCTCTCAGCTGTCCTACTGTCTGTCTCTCCTACACTGTCTCCCTCTCAGCTGTCCTACTGTCTGTCTCTCCTACAGCTTTCATATCGATAGAGGACATTATTGTGATAGTGTTGCTTTGAAGTGTTTGTTCAGCAGGGACATGCAGAGAATTTTAGAGAGGCAGAGGCTGAAATTTCTAAAAGGACCTGGCCAAATAGCAGGCCTCCAAGCTCACAACGCGTTGTGCTGCGACACATTTGTAAGCTTGGAGGTCGGCTATTTCCAGTGCTTGATAGCACACTGAACTAAGCATAATCAAGTCATTACTGGAGATGTGGTGTAACGGCATGGATTTCTACACAGAGAGGGCAATTCTTAGAACATAAGATGATGCATTTAAGTTCAGGAGAGTTTGGACAAGGCAATTCATTCTCTTGAATGCTGCCTTCAGGTATGGCATGGAAAGAGAGCATTTGCATTTCTTTCACCAAAGTAAAAACTGCATTCATTGTCTGGAGAGGGCACTTTTTACAGACGGATAAAAGGGCAGGGGCTCAAGCCCCCTGTGATGTCTATGTGTGCACGTGCCTGAGAAGTAGGTCGACGGTCTGAACCCTAGCAGTTGCGGATACCTTTCAGCCTCATGTGTACGCTTGCACGGCCAACTGGAACTGTTGTGTACCACGTGCCTGCAGGACAAGTGCCCTTAAAATATTAACCCGACTTGAGGCCCTGGCGACGAGGGGGGGTCGTGTGTCAATTAAGTAATTATTGGAGCTGTGTGCGTGTGTGCGTTGTGTTACTATCCCTGTGAGGAGCAAATGTTCCCAGGAGTACAGTAGAATTTGAGAAGTAGACGTTGCAGGGACCATTTTCCGGGTTCTATTGAGAAAACTGTTGTTTTATAGTTTTGTGAAAAAACTGGGGTTCGTGAAGGATTAAAGCTCTTTGTACGCTGCTGCTATTTTTCAGACGATCTAATTTTGAAGCACGTGAATAAAAAACATCAACCTAACTTCCGAGCTCCAGTGCTACAGTCTATTAGCCTGGCGGAGCCCGACGTTATTATCTGTGTTCATTCTTTCCACAGTATAACGTCTGGCCTTCGGCCTATTGGCAGCTTGAAAAGTGGGCGGGAGTACTTGCCTTGACAGACAGACTCCTCTAACCAATCAGCGTAGCATAACATCTCTCAGCCAGTCGGAAGAACGTCAAACAAACACGTCTTTTCGGCCGATAAACTCCACTAGCGCATCTCCCGTGTTCCTTTTTAATTGTTGTAATTGATTCCAACTCTGAAATAACTGCACTTATTGCTTGTTTTATGGTTAGAGCGTTAACTGTTACAGTTGTTGCATCGTGAGGGCAGCCATTGTTGTTTTGAAAATGCTGCAGGCTGCAGCATGCATCTACGTCACCGTCTACACATGGACCAATCAGGGAAATCTTTTCACTTGTTGTCAGGAAAGACAGCTACGTTTGTTGTGCGGAAGCAGTCACTGATTGGCTCCGATCAGAAAATAATCATAATACTCGCTGCCAATACCTGGAAGTCCAGACGTTATACTGTGGAAGGAATGAGTGAGTGAACGCAGTATGACGTCGGGCCCCGCCAGGCTAACAGTCTATGGGGAAAACACAGAACCGGCTGACAAAATGAGCAATATAAAATCTTTATTTCAACACGTTGCTTCGATTTTCGATGAGAGATCCGCAGAAAACCTTCACCTTTTGTAAAGAATGTTCACCAAAGGTAAGAAGTGATCGCTAATGGCGGATCTTCCACCCAGCCGGAAGATTCTGGTTGACGACAGGGGGGAACCTCATCTGCATAGCAGCGGGGGGAGAGATTCCGAAAGCTAGTTTACACTTAGTAGCGCACTGGTGTCACACACTGGGGGGAAAGTCCGGTTTACGGTTCGAAAATTGCAACAAAACAACATGGTAGAAGTGGCAATCATAAAAATGTTGTCCTCACACAAGTATGGCAATACCAACCTTGTGTGTACGTGTGTGCAGGCCCGTTGTACAGATTTTTGGGAGGGGGGTCAAGATCAAAAACCTGGCCCGCCCTCCACATGGGCCCCCCTCGGTTTTTCGCCCGTGCATAGCGCGGGCCGAAAAATACGGGTTTTTCACAGGAAATTATTCATTTTAAAAGTTAAAAACAGTTAAGGCGGCAGAACCATTTAGGCTTAACTCATTAAGAGCCCCAGAAATTAACAGATTAAAATATCCAGTGCCCCCCCCCGCTCCATAAACGGCCGTTGTCTTATTTTGAAGGCCAGAAGTCCATAGCGTAAACACTTCCGGTCTGACGTCATCGCGTCCTTCACCGGAATCGATCATTGTTTACGTGGTGTTGTGTAATGGCGGAACGGAGCTTTTCAACATGTGTAACATAAGCGAGCATCTATTGCCATCTGCGCTTTGAAAGTGTTGTTTTGAGATAATGGACATTAAAGATGAGATTCCCCGTCTGCCTCAATGTTATGGGATTACTATTTTGTGCTCGTGGATCCGTGATGATGATAAATCAGCGACGGAGATCGGCTCGGGACCATCCGCCATTGTACTCGGTAGGATAACCGCCGTTACAGTAATATATTACTTTTCGTGAGTATTCTCGGGATCGGCACTCTGGATACTCGAGTACTTTTCGCGAATATTCTCGGGAATGGCACTAAATCGGTTAAATATAATAGGGTTTATATAAAACATGATGTCTTAATCTTACCTTAAGTTCTTTCACAGTCACTCAAATCTTTCCTACACAAGCTAGACTGCTCCTAGCATGTGCGTGCATGCGTGTGTGTGTGTGTGTGTGTGTGTGTTGGGGGGGGGCAGCAGTCCAGTGAGGGAGCATGGGACAGGAGGATCCATTTACCCACGCTGGCTCTCAGTTTCTATAGCAGTGGACACCGTGTCTCTTAGGCCGCACTCAGACTGGAACGTACTGTGTTCAGTGCGAGTCGTGTGTTCAGTCAAAGTCTGTTCCAAAAAAGAATACATTTCCCACAATGCTTTGCGGACGTGGGCCGTCCAGCGAGAGGCGGACGTGTAAGTGGATTTCGAGCGTGTAGTCTTTTTGGAGTTGGCGTCGGTGGACAGTACTGCTGCTGCTTGGTGACACCTGTTGGGCAAAATGTTGTTTAGAGGACGCAAAAGGGCGCTTGTATTGGCGGTGTTGGTGGCGAGGAGAAGGAGAAGGAGGGAGAAGCGGCTTGAAATGGCCAGGAGAACGAGGGAAGAGGAGAGACAGCGCGATGATCACTGCAGACCGAAGGCTCAACGCACTGTAGTGTAGTGGACTACAAGTGTGCTCTGCCCAGTTTCGCCGCAGAACGGTGGTTCTCTCCTATTGGTTGGCAGCTGAACCCTGCCTTCTGTCTCATCAAGTGCAGCTTGTCTGCTCCCTACTGCTCGCCTACAACTGTCTCTGTGCGAGTCGTGAGCAAGTTGGACGCAACCACACAACACCACACGACTCGCACTCGACTTCAAACCACTCGACTTCCATCCGGAATGCATTGTGCTGTGTCTGCCCCCCGCCTCCCCCACACGAACCGCACTCGTTTTTGTGCTAGCAGATGTGTAGCCGGCCTTATGCAACACTGGCACAGAGCACAGGTAAAAGGTGTGCTCAGATCCCTGCCAGGCTGAGTTGGAGGAACGGAAGCCGGGTGGCTTTTGCCTTTTCATTTTCTTGTAGCCTCTTATGGCCTTTACCAGTGGTTCCCAAACGTTTTTTGCTCAACACCCAAAAGAGAAAAAGAGAAATCTCTCCCCGGGAACCCAAACTGCAACTTTCATTTGTTTTGAAACTAGTGAAAATATCAGATCTACAACGTGGCGCATATTGGCTATTTTCACTATTCAAAAAAATTTTTTTTTTCATGGAATTCGATTGTTTTTATGAATTTATTTCAGATTTTCTTCCTGAAAATATTTGCCTTTGAAATAATTAAAATATTTATGAAAAAAAAATAATATATATATATATATATTTTTTTTCTGGCGAGTGGCGACCCATACAAATGTGTCCGCGGCATTTGTCCTGACCCACACATTTGTCTTTACCCAATTTTGGAAATTGGGTCCTTTCCCTTCCTTACTTGCTTCACAGGTATTACCAATGATACTGATGAAGGCTCTGTTCCATTTAGGTGTAGCACAGTGATGCTCAAACTTGTTAATTTCAGCGACTCAAAGAGTGTTCAAATGGCCCTCACCATAAGCAGGGATGGGTGTTTTTAATGAATCCATGGTTAAAACGAAGTTTGACGTTACAATGAGTTCATAAAGGAGGCGTAAAATGATAATGTGAACATCAAATATTGAAACGTTGAATCAAGCAGCTTATAGGGGTCATGCCATCAAAAAAATATTCTTTTTGTGGCTTTTTTCATGTTTCCTGACCTCAATTACACCCAAATAAAATGAACATTCAACATTCAGTGTTTTTTCTGTAATCTGTATTTTCTTGGAATATAGGCTCAGAAAAGTGGGTTCATTTGCCTCTGGACTAACGCATAATCATCCAGGGGAGGATGTGGTTGTAGGTGAGGGTGAACACAACATCTGAACTGGTAAATGGTAAATGGTGCATTGGAACGATACAAACACAGTGGAAAGTAACATCAAAGGTGATACACCCTCCCCTACAACCACATCCTCCCCTGGATGATGATGCGTTAGTCTAGAGGAAAATTAAGGACGGGGTGAAATCAAAAACATGTTTTTCACACTTTTAGAATATGGCCATACCTAACACTAGATGCCAAAAAAATAGAAAATAAACAATTTTTGTGTATATTTATATCAAAGGTCCCTAAATAGGCCATTGTTAATTACTTCCTGTGAACAGAAATTCAAAAAGTGATGACATAGATAGAGTTTTTGAATATAAATGAACCTTTTATTACATTCACCTGTTTGTTTCCCATTGCTGGCTCCCATTACTCCCATTACTCAGATTTTAAATCCCATCGCCTGAAGGGCTGGTCCCCTCGGATTGGTTCAGAAACACACAGGCTTCCTTTTCAAACTGAAACTTCAAAATAAAATACCCAAAATAGTCATTGCATTGTGTCTTTCTTAACTCACTTTTTGTAATTGGAAACATAAAAAAAACAAAAAAAACAAACATATATATATATATATATATATATATATATATATATATATATTATGTCATGACCCCGGAGAAAAACTATTTTTAAAGTCTACTCAAGCAAGTACAATGTGTGTGTGTGTGTGTGTGTGTGTGTGTGTGTGTGTGTGTGTGTGTGTGTGTGTGTGTGTGTGTGTGTGTGTGTGTGTGTGTGTGTGCGCGCGCGTGTGGTCAGGTGATGCTCTGGGTGGTGGCCAGTCTGGTGACTCTGGTGGAGGGAGTGTCCCCAGAAGAGGACAACAAGGACATGCTGTCTCGTCCTCTGCCGGGACACCGCAAGTCCTCACAGCCTCCACACGTCCACACCGGGGGACAGAGACTGTCCTCACATCACGACCCCACTGAAGGACAGAGAAAGCCTACACATGTCCAGACAGATGGACAGAGACTGTCCTCACATCACGACCCCACTGAAGGACAGAGAAAGCCTCCACATGTCCACACAGAGGGACAGAGGCTGTCCTCGCAGCATGTCCACACTGAGGGACAGAGGAGGCCTCCACATGTCCACACAGAGGGACAGAGACTGTCCTCGCAGCACGTCATCTTATTTCATGTATCATCGTCCTTGATCCACACAGAGGGACAGAGACTGTCCTCTCAGCCTCCACATGTCCACACTGGGGGACAGAGACTGTCCTCACAGCATGTCCCCACAGAGGGACAAAGACAGCCTCCACATGTCCCCACAGAGGGACAAATACAGCCTCCACATGTCCACACTGAGGGACAAAGACAGCCTCCACATGTCCCCACAGAGGGACAGAGTTTGTCCTCTCAGCCTCCGCATGTTCACACAGAGGGACAGAGACTGCGGGGACGAAGCAGCAGCATTCTGGCCTCCCAACCAGCTGTCTATGGTGAGCATTCCTTTACACTGCTGGCCCATGTGGAGCGGTTATAGCCTGTGTCTTGTTATAACTTTGACCCATTAAGACCTGAAATTGTTTTATGCTTTAACTATTGAAAAATAGCAGATATACAGCGCGACACCGAGTGCCGCACTGCGAGCTTGCAGCTACTATTTTTTTAAAATCTTTGAATACAAACTTTTGTAACTCAAATCTCTGCTTCTCGGGCTCCCTGGTACAACATGTTTTGAGATGGGGGTCTGTGGCGATACAGTAAATGGTTAATGGTGCATTTATATAGCGCTTTAATCCAAGTCGTTTTACAGAGATTGTGCATAGTCGGGGAGCCACAGGCCCAAAAGCGCAAAGAAAAAGTTTTAACCTGTGATGTCATGACATACTTTTTATTTTTGTTTTTTCTATTAGTTTGTTCATTAATTAAGGTACACAGAATGAGAGGCCTGCTCTGCCGGAAACATTGCGAAAAAAAGGTTATGGCCATTTGTATATTCACTGTCCCATCGACTTCTGCTTTAAGTAGCATGTGAGGGGTCAAACTAGGGTTCTTCATGATTCTGAATCCATTGCAAACATTTGTTTTGCATGAAAAACATTCCTTGGGCCAAAAACGGCCCCAGAAAACTGTGAAAAGTGATGAGTCATCACTTTTTTTGATGAGTCATCACTTTTCACAGTTTTCTGGGGCCGTTTTTGGCCCAAGGAATGTTTTTCATGCAAAACAAATTCTTGCAATAGATTCAGAATCATGAAGAACCCCTAGTTTGACCCCTCACATGCTACTTCAAGCAGATTTCTTTATTTCTTTAATAATTGTCTATTCCTGTATAGTGAAGTTGATGGGACAGTGAATATACAAATGGCCATAACTTTTTTTTCGCAATGTTTCCGGCAGATCAGGCCTCTCATTCTGTGTACCTTAATGACCAAATGAAAAGAAAAAACAAAAAGAAAAAGTATGTCATGAAAAAGCATTACATTCACCCATTTACACATTCATGCATGCAAGGCACTAACCTGCTCACCGGGAGCAACTAGGGGTTCAGAGTCTTGCTCAAGGACTCTTCCACACTAACTCTGAGGGAGCCCGGGATTGAACTGGGAACCCTTCGGGAACCCTGCGTGTTCGAATGGCGGTTTCTCTACCCCTGAGCCACTGCCGCCCCAAATACATATAATTTAATTGATTATTGACATGAAAAAGTAAAATAAAGGTTAAAGCAATAATGCGTTCCAGATCTATTAATACGGCGGCATACTTCTGTTTATTGCACGGCTTGTTTGAATACTTGATTCTGATTGGTCAATCGCTGAAATCAGCGGTGAATTATAGGTGAATAATGACCGCTCTGCTCTATAATGCACTGCTGCCTAATCAAAGGCTCAGAACACCTGCTGCACTCAGGCTGCACTGTGTGAATTTAGTGCTGTATCCAACATGTCAGCCATGTAAACAAACACATGCAGCAACATTTAGAACTAAACGTTGCTCTCAAGAATGTTTTTGAAAACATTTGAAGCGAGGAATAGACGATGCAGTAACCAAAAACGAATTCTATTCGATCTCGCTCAGCGGTGATTATCGACTGATAGGAGCCCTTCAGGTTGATAATCAGCACTGTTATCCCTTACTTATTACACGGCTTGGTTGAATGCTTGATTCTGATTGGTCAATCGCTCAATTCAGCTGTGTGTTATTTCTGGATAATGACCGCTCTGCTCAATAACAGACTGCTGTCTAATGAAAAGAGCAGAGCGTTGCTTGATTGTTATGCTGTATCCAACATGACAGCCATGTAAACAAATACACAACGTCATTTACAACTAAACGTTGCTCTCAAGGATGTTTTTGAAAACATTTGAAGCGAGGAATAGACAATGCAGTCACCAAAAAACGTATTCTATTTGATCAACACTGCCTTGTTTTCCGAGGCGTCCGTGTTGCATCGGCCATGCAACACTTATGGAATACTTTCATTACCGTAAGCAAGGAAATGCTTTGATTGTTGTTACTTCTGGGTCAATTTATTAATGAACATATTATTTAACCCATTTAGGCCTAAAATTATTGAATGCTTTAACCAGTGAAAAATAGCAGATATACAAGCTCACAGCGAGGCACCGAGTGCCGCGCTGCGACCTTGTAAGATCTGCTATTTTTGAAAAAGTTGTGAAAATGTGTCCATATCTTTGAATATATCTATTTTCAAAGCAAACGTTTGTAACTCAAATTTTGCTTCTGGGTGGTCCCTGGAACTAGATATTTTGAGATGCGGATCCGTGGCCAAATAAATATCATTTTGGGGGTCCTTCACATGAAAAGGTTTGAGAACCACTGACATAGTAGTCTCTCAAGAACAGACAAACTGAGCTCCAGTTAAGTGAGAAGGACCTTTTCTTTGACGATGGCTGACATAGAAACCTAGGTTTTTCAAAAAGTCTCAGAAGGATTCAAAAGACACTTATAGAATCGGGTCAAAATTCAAATGTTCACGATTTTTCAAAAATAGCAGATCTACAAGCTTACAGCGCGGCACTCGGTGCCGTGCTGTGAGCTTGTATATCTGCTATTTTTCAATAGTTAAAGCATAAAATAATGCGTACCCGTTCTGAATGGGTTTATTAAATGTTCAAAAATAGCAGATGTACTGTACAAGCTCGCAGTGTGGCACAGAGTGGCGCGCTGCGAGCTTGTAGATCTTCTATTTTTAAATAGCCAACGCTATGCTTTCACGGTTTTAATGGCTTGCTGCTGTTTGTGTTTCATTTCAATTGCCCAATGTCGTGCCGTGGGACTGAGTTACTTGGGCCCAAGGTGGAGGGGAAATTGAAAAATAGCAGATATACAAGCTCACAAGTATTCTGCGGCACCCCTTGACTGGCGTCATGGCAGATTGGCACCCAGTTTGAGAAACCCTAGAGTATACATGGGCAACTGGCGGCCCGGGGGCCACATGCAGCCCTCACCTTCACTTAATGCGGCCCGCAGGTTCATACCGGAATACTGATATATTATTGATTTCAGCTGTTACAATTCCTAACATGACCTGCTTTAATTCCGTCAGTCTATAATATTAGTAGCTTAATGACTAGTATAGTAGTATTAAAATGTATGTTTTATTTCCAATGTATTTGTATTTGGGTTCATAAAGTTAACATGAGTATATAACTAAATGCGTTAGAAATTAAATCAACATGTTACATTTCAGGATTCAAAAGAAGAAAAAAAAAGAAAAAAACAGGATTCCAATTCAAAAGAAGCTAAAATAGCCGATCTACAAGCTCAAAACGCATCGCGCTGCGATGCGTTTTGAGCTTGTAGATCTGCTATTTTTGCTTCTTTTGTTTGAGACGCTAGAATGACAAAGTAGGACGTAGCAATATGCAATGTGGCCCTCTGGAGTGAATGTGAAATATATAGGCCCTCACCATCATCAAAGTTGCTAGTACTTTTTGGCATCGTGGCATGCCCTGTTCATGGAAAATATATTTTGGAAGTGAACGAGGGCTTGCTGCCTTTAACGCCGTTCTAAAATTGGAGCGCGCCTCCTTCGATGTTATGGAATAGTTGCATAATTACACCAAATAATGCTAAGCCCTCGTGGCTTGTTTTAACACGGCTCAATGAAGAATCGCCCGAGGAACATTTCTAAATGCCTTTGTCTTTCCTGTCTTGATTACAAGCGTACCGCTCACAGCAGCCGGCGTGAGCTGACACGCAGACAGACACGACCCGTTCCCCAAAACAACAACATACAGTACTGTACATTGATGGCTGTTTGAAGTGTATAGACCATGGGTCTTCAACAGGGTGTCCGGGACCCCTAGGGGGTCCTCAGAGTTACTACAGGGGGTCCTCCAAATCTTTGTGTGATAGAAACCTTTTTTTCTCCTTTTTTATATTAACCACTTGAACCCTAGCGTCCATATTCGGAGAACTTTAGCCAAAAATATCAGATCTACAAGCTCACAACGCCTCGCGCTACTTTTTAGTATGCAACCAAGTTTAAAAGTTTAAAATCACGCCATCGCGACACCATCAAGGCCTGCCAACATTTTTTTTTGTCGACAAAATCATCTGTAGATTTAGTTTAGTCTAACATCTTATATTTAGTCGACTAAAACTAGACTAAAACTAGAACTTTTCAGATGATTAAAACATGACCAAAACTAATTACAAATTTGCTGTCAAAATTAACACTATTTTTGGTGCCCGTCCAAGTGATTGGCATGTACACTTTGCACTCCACTGATAACCAGAAGTGGAAGAAAGTTTCTAAAACGGCTAGTTCCCTTCTTTGATTCTGATTGGCTGGTTCCCCTTAA
Source organism: Nannobrachium achirus (assembly GCF_963921795.1). NCBI lineage: Eukaryota > Metazoa > Chordata > Actinopteri > Myctophiformes > Myctophidae > Nannobrachium > Nannobrachium achirus. The sequence continues at coordinate 78,792,376 of NC_137810.1, read as the reverse complement.
TTGCTGTGGTACATGAGACTATAACCCACACCTTGAATCAGTTTATATCAAACCCAGGTGTGCTATTTCTTTCCACAGTGTTCCACAGTGCACCAATTATCTACACCTGTGTTGTTGGCAAAATCCTGGGAACTACTTTCTTGTAGCTGGGGACTACTTTCTTGCAGAGCAGACCTTATAGTGAATTATTAGTGAAATAGAACAGTTTTAATTGGTACATGTCTATGATTTTTCATGTTGCCATATTGTAACCATTTTAGAAAAGCAATAAGCTACGCGAGGCTTGTGGTTACCTGTATTTTACACCGGCTGAGAGGGTTGGAGACACTCGGCTGCACCTCGTGTCTCCCTACGCCTCTCAGCCGGTGTAAAATACCAGGTAACCACTCGCCTCTTGTGGCTTATTGCTTCATTAGAGTAAAAGTTGAGTAAAAGTAAAACATTTACCTTATACACTTGTAAAGTCAGTGTTGGAAGAAGTATTCGGATCTTTTACTTAAGTAAAAGTAGCAATACCACAATGGAGACACACTTAAAAGTAAAAGGCATGTGTTCAGATTGTTACTTGGAGTAAAAGTACAAAAGTATTTTGCTTTCCAGCACCAGTGCCTGTCCTACACTTTGCAGCACACTCAACTGATAAGCAACCACACGCACGCACGCACGCACGCACGCACGCACGCACGCACGCACGCACGCACGCACGCACGCACGCACACACTTTTTCTACGTCCATATCTGCTTCCAATTTAACACCACCTCCTCTCCCACTGCTGTGGTGCAGAGATCCACACAGTCCCACGCCACTTGTTAAACTGTGAGAAGTCTTTCTTTTTCACTTTTTTAAAAGGCCAGCGCAAACATCTGGCACGCATTGGGAAGCCTGCATATGATTTAGCATGACGGCTGCTTTTCGTGCCGGTGCCCTTTTTAACGCATCAAGAACGGGAACGCATTATTACGTTGCCCGTTATTTTATGCTTTTACTATACAAAAATAACTTCTAAAAGTTCTTTTTTTTTTACTTTTTTTTTATCATCAGTGTTTCACAAACTTTTTTCATATCAAGGACCCCCAAAATTATAGGTATTTGGCTGCAGACCCCCATCTCAAAGCTCAAAATATGTTCTTCCAGGGACCCTCACTTACAAAGGTTTGCTCTGAAAATGATATGTTCAACGATTTGCACACATTTGTCAAAAATAGCAGATCTACAAGCTCGCAGCGCTGTGAGCTTGTATATCTGCTGTTTCTCAATAGCTAAAGCAGAAAATAATTCCAGGCCTTAATTGGCTAAAGCACTCTCACTGCAGGGTTCACGGGTCGGAGGAAAGTAACTAAGTAGCCTACACTTATTCGAGTACTTCTGAGGTACACATATTGATGTTTTATTTATTTTTGACTCTTTTACACAATTGGACATAAAACCAATCCTTGTTTGTATACTTTGGCTGTCCCATCTTGAAAACAGCTGATCTAAAAGCTCACAAGCTTACAGTATCAAAGGGCCACAATGGAAACAAGTCAAAAAAAAAAGAAAAAAAAAAGAAAAAACATTTTGTGGAATAAAACCCTGTGAAATGGGACATTCTTCACAAGGAGTAGCTACTTTTACGTTTTATGATACTTTAAGTATGGTCAATACCTTTGTACTTTTACTTTGAATACTGTTGAATCCACCCTCATACGTAGAATAAAAGTGTGGTGTGCCCTTACTAGCGAAACAAACTTAAAATGTCAAAAATATCCTTGAGGAAAAGCACAAAGTAGGGGTGTAACGATATAGTAACTGAATCGAAAAATCGATTTTAATTTGCAATGATCCACTATATCGATATGCAAAAGCAAACTATCATACCGCTTTGGCATTGTATCGTATCGGTATCGTTTTGCAATGCAGGTAGGAAAATAGGGGTCTAATTACAGTATCTCACATAAGTGAGTACACTCCTCTCATTTCTGCAAATATCTAATTATATCTCTTCATGGGACAACATTGAAGAGATGACTCTTTGATACAATGTAAAGTAGTCAGTGTACAGCACGAGAACAGTGTGATTTTATTGTCCTCTCAAAATAACTCGACATACAGCCATTAATGTCTAAACTGCTGGCAACAAAAGTGAGTACACCCCTAAGAGAAAATTTCAAAATTGGGCCCAAGTGTCAATATTTTCTGTGGCCACCATTACTTTCCAGCACTGCTATAATCCTCTTGGGTATGGAGTTCACCAGAGCTTCACAGGTTGCCACTGGAACCCTCTTCCACTCCTCCATGACCTCCATCCCAGAGATGGTGGATGTTAGAGACCTGGCACTTCTCCACCTTCCGTTTCAAGATGCCCCACAGGTGCTCAAGCCTGCTGGTTGGTCTGTCAGGAACCAACCAGCAGGCTGACAAAGGGTGCACTCTTTCAACATAAGATAATGCATTCGAGTTCAGGAGAAATTCTCTTGAATGCTGCCTTCAGGTATGGCATGGAAAGAGGGGCATTTGTGTTTCTTTCACCATAGTAAAAACTGCATTCATGGTTTGGAGAGGGCAGCTTTTTACGGACAGGCAAAAGGGCAGGGGCTCAAGCCCCCTTTGATGTCTATGTGTGCACCTGCCTACTCAGACTCCGTGCACGTTCTCCTGCTCGCGCTGCGTCAGGCGCTTTGCTCTCACGCTACTGGCGGCCGGCCAGCTCGCTGTCACACCACAAACATTACGTCCTCACAATTACACTCGCGTTGATTTATCCCGCCGTGTTTACACACGGCAGGAATTTGACCTCGACTCGGGTTCATCGGGTACATCGTCCTCTGCAGCCGAAAGTTGACAAACAAAGCATCGACTCACACAACACGGAGGATAGTGCCGTCAAAAAAAAAAAGAAAAAGTCTAACCCTATCTATGAAAAAGAAAGTTTAAACCCTCTGGTGTCTTGTCTTGTTTTTGCATTAAGGCTGATATAATGTTCGAATTTAAAGGACAACTTTGTTTTTTTACAACAAGGGTTCATATTTTAGATTGTAATTAGAGAAAAAAAAGTGAGTGTTAAAATGTTTCCATTTGCTTCGTTCTATTGTTTTATCACGTTTACCGTGCTAAAATGTGGGGCATGCGTACGCATGGAGGCATGCGTACAAGTGGCTAAATATGTATTTTTAGACACAGTAAGCCAGCAGTTTCTTTATTGCTATTTACAGTAACACTTCTAGCCCCCATAAGTCACATACAAACATGAAAGGTTGCATTGTATTTTGGGAATGGGCTTATTCTGTGTAAAATGACACATTTAGCCACTTGTATGCATGCCCATATGTCTGCCTGCATGCCTTTTATACCCATATACGGACATCCCTTGATGTCATTAGTACATCTGTCGGATCGGCGATTCTGGACAACCGGTTTTCCTTATCATGCCTACGTCAGTTTTGGAGGAACATGATATGTTTGCCTCAATCAGCTCTTCATTACATTGGCCTATATTCTAATTAAGTGGTTTGCAAACTTTTTCATATATCAAGGTCCATTATTTATTCTGCAATTGAGCTACGGCCCACCATTCGTTGAGATTTGAGTATTTTGTTATCATTGGATAAGACTTCTGTCCACTATTCCATGCTGTATTGATTGTAATATGTAATGGGGGTCCTGGCCTCATCTCTCTCAGCTAAGGGGTCCTTAGCCAGAGAGAAAAAACAAAAACAAATGAAAAGAATTGGAGACCCCTGGTATAGGTGGTTATTTAACCTGGTTTCTTTTTATTTTCTTCTTTTTATCATATAGTAGGATATATTTATCATAATAAACACTCATTTCATCATATAAACACTGGCCCTCTGTCCAGTGATGTATATCGGCCCAGTTACCCATATGTGGAGATCCATGTACTGTATATGGAGATATGCTGTGAGACCCCAAACATGCTTACTCAGTTATTCCTTATGTGAAAGTCCTATGACGTCTATCACATCTGACATCATACATACAATCCCTGTTGTGCCCATACATGGAGATCCCTGTCTGAATAAGCCACACAGATATGGGCTGTCTTCCTCCATATATGGGCATTCCCATATGAAGTCCTGTTAGATATGGGCTTAATATTGATCACATAGGTTCAGACAGGGATCTCCATATATGGGCATAAAAGGGATTCTGTTAGAGTGGCTCCCATGACATCACAACATACAATACATTTTATGCCCATACATGGAGATCACTGTCTGAACCAGCCACACCACTGTGATGTCAACTGTTTATGCCCATATATGGAGATCCCTGCTCTGAGTATCTGACATCACTGTGATGTCACCTGTGTCAGAGTGATATGTCAGGGGAAACACAGTGTCAGACTGACAGTGATACGGACAAGATGTGCCGGTTTACGATGAATGCAAGGGTTAATTTGCTGGTGCCTACCTTCGAGGTCCTGGTGGAAAAAGTAATCCGAGCAAATGTAATCCAAGCATGTCCTGTTTATTTCGCGAAAATCTTTTCTTTCAGTCAGGACCGTTTTTTAACAATCCTGCGCCACAGCGTTTGTGTGACGGCCGCGTTTTGAACGTTAAAGTGATTTAAAACCTGGATTAGCAACTTTGCATGCATGTCTATTAGCGAGACAGCACTTCCCAGTCACGTGATCCCGCGCTGCATTTTTGGAAATGGAGTTTGTTTCGTCACCGCGGTAGTACAGTACAAGTGCTACAGTACAGTAGTTTACTTTACTCACTGTATGACGCGTTGAACGCGTCGATGGGCACACGTGGACATCAAAGAGATTGACGCGTTGACACCTTGTGGGCATCTGATGAGTTAACTGCGACCTATGGTCGCAATTACACTATACTATGTAATTCAACATACCCTCTATACCTGATAAAACCTGTGTGTGCGTGCGTGTGCTTCCTCTCTCCCGTAGAGGAGGCAGAGGATGACCGGTGGGGCGGCCGGTGGGGTCGAGCTGCTGCCGACGGCACCCCCTTCAGGCCGGCCAGGAAGAACCGCCGGCGCTCCAAGCAGCAGCAGAGCAGCAGCAGCAGCAGAGACTGTCGCATGGAGAGGAAGGAGATGCGCGTACGAGACCTGGGCCTGGGCTACGACTCGGACGAGATCGTCCTCTTCAAGTACTGCGTGGGCACCTGCCACAGCTCCCGCCGCAACTACGACCTGGCCCTCAGGTAGAGCTGGGTCCAACATGCATTGTAGATCTGATGTTTTTATTTTATTTTATAGAAACTATAATCAACATACTTGTCAAGTAATAATATAAAGAAAGAGGCAAACATTTTTGAAAATAGCCTATCTACAAGATCACAACGTGAGGCGTTGTGAGCTTGTAGATCATCTATTTTCACAATGTTTATCTGTGGAACCGAGTCAAACAACATTTTATGCCTCATCTTCTACAATTTCAGGTTGTGCTTGTCAGGGTGGGGGGGTCCCCAGTTAAAATGATTGGTTTGGGAGGGATCCCCAGTTAAAAAATGATTATTTTGGCACAATCTCCAGTTCAAATATAGGGGGATCCCCAGTTCAAATATGATTAAAATATGATTATTTGGGTGGATCCCCAGTTGAAATATTGTTTGGGGAGGTGTGTGGGGGGGGGGGGGGTCACGGCCTGAAAAGGTTGTGAACCACTGGCCTAATGTATATTAAACTGTTGGGGTCCTTGCAAAAAGGATAAGATCCTAACGATATATGCGCCTTGCGTCCCCCCTTCCCCCCCACCTTTTCCTCCAGGGCTCTGATGGCGAACGGGAGCGTGGCGCTGGCGGCGGACCACCGCGCGGCAGTGAGCGCCCACCCGTGCTGCCGGCCCACCCGCTACGAGACCGTGTCCTTCATGGACGCCCAGACCGTCTGGCAGACCATCAAGTGGCTCTCGGCCGCCAACTGCAGCTGCGTGGGGTGACTGTATTACCCGCCCCCCAAGAGAGAGAGAGGGGGGACGTCCATCTCTTATCTAAAACGCAGAGAGGACCCCTCCCCACCGTACCGCGGCGCGACGGATCAGCGGATCAGTATGGAGGAGGAGAGGGACGTCGGGTGAGGGGGCTCGTGGGAGATTCCGGGGGGTCCGTAAGCTGGATGGCTGGCTGGGGATGTTCGTCTCTCTGCGGAGGTTTCCGTCGAAAAGAGCGAGCATGGCTGCCGGGAGATCCAAGGCAAACTCTCCTACCGGATCGATTTGCAGCACGGAAGTCTATCAGGAGAAACGGACGAGTTTCGGCACGTCGAAGGTTCAAGCCCTTCTCTGTGCCGAGCAACAGGTTTCGGGGAGGCGAGGTCGTTTGGCGATCCTGGGCTTGGTGGTGGAAGAAGTACTCCCATTTGAAATGAAAATGTAGCAATAACGCAATGTGGGAACATTCTGGTATGAGTCAAATAAGGCCTGTAATCAAACTTTTACTCCAGTAAAAGTATAAACGTGTCGGCATTCAAATTTTCTCAAAGTTCCAACATTAAAAGTTCTCATTATGTCGAATATCCCTTTTTTCGGAATTTGTCAAACCAAAATTAGCAGATCTGCAAGCTTGTAGATGTGATATTTTCAAGTATTAAGTAAGACTTAATGATTTGTTAATATGATTTTTAATGATAATGATACATTACACATATTACATTACATACGTTTATTTAGTTTTTTTTTTACACACAATCAAATATTTTATGGTCATGATCAACCAGGATCCTGGATGGGTCGATTCTAGGCTTATGTAAATATTTGTTTAATCTCTGTGGGGGAAAAAATAATTTATGGCAGATTATTTAGTGGCACCAGAAAACCACTCCCACTGAGATGCCCTATTGAAACATGGACATACTCGCGTATGCTAACCTCAAGTTTGTACTCGAGTACTAAGTATACGTAAGCCACTACTGGCTTGGAGAGCCTCCCGGTGACGACAGGGTCACCAGATCCCCTGTGGATGGCTTTGTTGTGACAACAAGCAACGGCACAAGCTGTGAAGACAGCAGCTGATAGCGGCGTTCCTGATAGCGCTCCACTGCTCCGTTTCTGAATGCCAGAAAATCTGGTTTGTTTCTGCCAGTGATCAGAGCATCATTATGTAATAATCTGATCGGAAATATCAAGTTCATGACAAAGTGCACATCGGCCATCAGTGTGGGAGTGTCTATACTGAGACACGTTGGTTTATCAATCCGATTTGATTTACAAATCAACTATAAATGTGGTTCAAATCGGATTAAAAAGCAGTTTCCATATTTATTTATTTTTTAGGCTGTATGATATACTATCTTTAATAAATACCGCTAGTTTAGCAGTTTTCAAAACCTTTTTGAAATAAAATGTTTCATGGTCATGAATCACCCGTAGCCCCGGATGGTTGGATACCAGGCTTAAAATAATGAATATAAATACTTTTCTGAAAGTCTATGGGCTTGTAGATTTGCTATTTTTCGGCTAATGTTCCCCATCAAATAACAATTTGCTGGACCCCCTGTAGCAACTCTGAGGACCCCCTAGGAGTCCTGGACCCCTGGTGTAGACCAATGTTTGATCCCATCATGTGATGCATTTACATGTTTTCTTTGATTGATTGATTGATTGATCTCTTTTATCCCTATTCGGTTGATCTTTACCAACAGTCCAAAGCATAACACACGCACGCACGCACGCACGCACGCACGCACGCACGCACGCACACACAGGCTCTATGCACTGCAGCCATATTGGAAAGAATTTGGGCATTTTCCTTACTTTCTTCACAGGTGTTACCAGTGATACTAATGAAGGCTCTGTTCAGGGACGTGCTGGCCATTGGGAAAAGCGGGACAACTCCCGAACGGCCGGTCCAGGCAGAACATTAGGAAAAAAAATAAAAATACAATGTCGACGTTCGTTCCATTTTGGGGGCTGGGCGGCCAACAAAGTAAATCGTCACTGTCAGGCAGAAACCTCGTATCTCCAAGTTTCAAATGTGTAAATTTCTTCGCAAAGCAAAGCTCTGCTTCATCATACAAGGACGTCACACAAAAGTAGCAGCCGATCTACAAAAGAAAGTAGCAGCCGATCTACAAGCACACAAGTGCTTGTAGATCGGCTGTTTTCACTAGTTTAATTCATTTTTTAAATGATAAATACAAAATAAATGGTTTTGGACATACAAGGTTTCCACCCGACAACGACGATATATAACTCATGTAATTGACCCACTGGCTTGTCACTAGTCATGATCTGAAATGGTGAATCTTTGAGTAGCAGCAGCGCTATAGAGAGAGATCTCTCTCTATAGCACGCACCTCTGCAACTCTTTTTCCCGGGCTGAATCAGGGGCCCAGCACGTCCCTGGCTCTGTTCCATTCTGCTCAAACAGAGTCAGGGTGCTGATATTGTTCATGTTGGCTCACTGGAAACACTGATACACCAGTGGGTCTCAAAGTGTGGTCCAGGGACGCTCATGGTTCCTTGAGGGGGTTCCATATGGCCCCTTACGGGTGTGTAACTCTGAGAAAGTACAAATGGAACCAAATGGACAGGTAAGGGCCCATTTGGTTCCATTTGTACACTGTTATTATTTAACTCATCCCCTGCTTATGACGAGCTTGACGAGCTATATTTATGGGTCCACTCTGCTTATGACGAATATGACGAGTTATCAATTAGCTTTAATAACTATAAAACAAAAAAGTATGATCGCCGATTCGCCGTCCATAGCGCTCTATGGAACGGCCCTATTCACAAAAAACGGATCTGGATGTTCCAGACCGGAAATGGGGGGGCGGGACAACAACGCCTGTATCCTGTCTGCCGAAATGCCATCCGGTTCAATGTTACACAACACCAGCGTGGCGCTCCGTCAGTTTCGCTTTGAGCAATGGAAGGCTGTAGTGTTTTGTTGCTTACCGTGCCTGGATCGTATTGTGAATGGAATCGGTGAACCATCGCGCAATGGATTCGCGCGCGCGCCCACGTTAAAGGTAGGCAAAATCCTGGCGGTGTGGACCATTAGAAGGGTCTTAAAAATAGCGGTGGGTGAGTTGTCAGTGCACACATAAATCAGCTAGGCAAAAAATAAAGTCAAATCTCTGTGTATTAGTAGGTTATATACCCACATAGTACTTTTATATGATGATGAGCTGTTTATCATTAAACAATGTACAAAACAGATGAAACCAAAATCGCAGTTCCAATGTCACACATACCATAGAGCAGTGAAGTCATGACGTGACTGGCTCATCCCCCGGTTCACAGAAGTAATTCTCAATGGAGAATAACATTGAGTCATCTTAAAATCGTCTCATATATAAGCATTGTGGTCCAAAAATAAACAAACGGTCTCCGCGATATTGTCGGGGAGGTGGCTCTGTATGGTTTATGATAGTCAGTCACTCATATGTGATAGTCTGTTAGTAGCGAAAATGTAACTAATTCGGCGACAGTAACATTAGCGTTTTCTCACCATCAGTTGATTCTTCATATCCATATGAGTCAAACCGTTGAGATCATTTGTTTATGTTTATGTTTGGAACACAGTTCTTATATGACGCGATATGAAAAAAGTCTATGGATATTCAGAATGGGGGGAAGAAAACCACAAACCAGGTAGGATGTGAAAATGACGTCAAACTTCACCACTCTATAGTGACATTTCATTTAATGTTGTGTTGCACATGGTAGTGCATCACAGTACAATACAATTCCTATCAGAAGATAATTCATGTAATAATTCATCTGACTATAACTTGGTTATTTTTTATGATAGTGTCTTTGTGCTTGGTGAGAAGAACAATCACAGACAAATATTCCAAAGGTCACAGCGCCAACTCAAAGTGTTCCACTTTTCTTTCTTTTTTGTAATCTCAGAAAGATGTCATGTACCTGAGAAGGCATAATTCTGTTCTGCTATGATGCAATAGTAACAGAATATTTCTGGTCAGATGCTATGCATCACATTGTACAATTGTGTTGTATTTATTATTGTATTTATTTTATTTATTCTTATTTCACATTAAACATTGTTCTTTAAACATGGACGATTGTCATTCGTGTAAGCCTTTTGTTTGTTTTGTTTTCTAGTACTGAATAAGAAGGGTTTTTAATCCATATTGTGAAAATCCATAATCCATAAAGTTCATTAAATGTTACATACACACCAATACACTGAAAGAGAAATTAAACGTTTGCTCAGGACCCAAACTCGTGAAAATAGCAGATCTACAAGATCACAACATCTCCCCTTTAATAATACCAATTTGTATTGTGTGTTATATCATTTTCTATCGTTGATTAGTTACCTTTACAATGAGGTACAGCTTGTAACCATCGGGCATTTGTGGAATGAGCAACACAGCCAAACATGTTGCCAAGATTCGGCCCATTATATCTCCCCTTTAATTATGCCAAATGGTATTGTGTTTGATATAATTTTATTGTTGATTTGTCACCTTTACAACGAGGTACAGCTTATTTGAATCTGGCATTCGTGGAATGAGCAACACAGCCAAACACGTGGGTAGCCCCCCTCCAAAAAAGGTCAAAATGGCCTGGCAGGCCTGCAATAGTGTTCTCTTGGTGTTCACCTTTGTTGCTTGGTGCATTGAATGATTGCAATCTCCCACAGTAATAAGGAAAAGACAAAAACAACACTTATTGGCCATTTTTACACTTTGTTAATGTTAAGCTCAGTGTCAGGGAAGCCCAAAACAAGAGCGAATGCCAGCAGAACAGTATTGCAGGCCATTTTCGCAAATGTTCGGCGCTACCCACACATTTAGCTGTGTAGCTCATGCCTCAAATGCCCGATGCTTAGAACCTGTACCTCGTTGTAAAGGTGACTAATCGACAATAAAAATGATATAAAACACAAACAAATTGTGCTCGGTTTATGTAGGAAATGTAAAAAAGATATTTACTCAACAACCCATAAAAATGGAACCTGTTTCTGCTGTTTTTGGCAAATACTGTAATACCCCTCCCCAGAAGTGGTTAAAGACAATAACTAATTGGAAGCACTTCACACATAGCATTAGGGTGATGACAGCAATAAGCAGAGTGTGTATGTTTGAATCAAACTTTGTCTGTTACTTCCAAAGGTCAAAGATTTCATTGGCCACACGCACACACGTATGTCCACTGCAATGTTGGTGTGGTAATGTGCAGCCGACATGCCACCAGGTATGCTACTGTACATGTTAGAATAAAAGGAATAACTAATAAGGCCAGATATATAAGTATATTATGAATCTGGAGAAGACGTCAAATAATGCCGCTGTCGGTAACAGTAAGGGTATTCAGAAGTGCAAAGTATCTTAGACTTTGACTGCCTAGTTTTGCCATAACTAATGTAGATTACTGCAAAGGCTTTTTCTTGATCCGTGTTTAAGTCCGTAGAAAACAGGCGGTTTTGACCAAACACGCGATAGGCCTATTTGAAAAGAAGCCGAGATATATCCATTTTTCTGGATGAATACAAGTGAATGGACGGCCGGATGTCGCCGGATGTGTATTTCGTGAGGCATCACGGGAAACTGAGTATTTTCCATTTTTTCCCTCACTCTCGCCGACGGTATCGCGCTGGCTGGTAACCAGTTAACACGTCCCTGGATGTTAGCCTACATCACAGCAGTTTATAACGTCTACTTTCAGTATGACATGGCTTGCCCACTAGAACGTGTCCCGTGGTGTGTACCATCTGGCTAGATACAAGCCAAGTGATGACTGCTTGTCTTGTTGACACCTCTACTATCACTGGACACGGGTGTCAGACACAGCCGCACACAGCCACTCTCTCAGCTGTGCATTCCTTGAAGGAGCTATAGCCTAGTCAACTTTTTCTTGAAAAGCGGTCGCTAAAATAAAACTAATGTTTCGAAAATATAAAAAAAAAGATTAAGCTTCATATATGTTTCTATTCAAAAATGACCACAAAAAGCGTAAAAAAATAATCCTTTTGGCCATTGTCAGCCTGACTTTGTTTACATCCCTCTTCTATTCTTTTATATGGATTGATAAGGGATGTAGACAGTCAGGCTGACAATGGCCAAAATGATTATTTTACGCTTTTTGTGGTCATTTTTGAATAGAAACACATATATGAAGCTTTAATCTTTTTCTTCTTTTTTTGAAACATTATTTTTATTTTAGCGTTTGTTTTTCAAGAAAAAGTTGACTATAGCTCCTTTAAAGTCAGTAAAAAAAACATATTTTGTTTTATATATAAAAAGTTCCTAAGCCAATCTTATTTACTTCCTGTAAAAATGTGCTGTGTGATGTAATAGATAGACCTATATGAATTAAAATTAATCTTGATTTTGTACAATTGTGTGATTCCCATTGCTGCATTCCTCCAAACACAGCTCATTTTAATTACAGAAGTAGGCTACTCTGTTTTGAATCCCATTCAAGATGACGTTCAGACTGAAAAGGTTGCTATATCCCAGTGATTCTCATTCTCAACCAGTGGTCCTGGGACCACCAGTGGTCCTTGAGGGGGTTCCAGGTGGTCCCCAGCTAAATGATGGAGACTTGGTAACCAAATGGACCCTTATAGATCTTTAATCTTGAGAGTGTAAAATGAAATCAAATGGAAGCTCTGAAGAGATTTGCATTCCAAATATGATCAAATTAGGCTACTCTGCTGCACCGTGCTCTCACTTTGAGAAACCCTGCTCTATACGTGCCTCGTCATACATTTTTTGAGTGATATAACCCAACATTACTATTTTGTTCTAAGATCCATGTGTTTATTAATAAAGCTACAGCTGAAATATGTAGACTTCTCAGGGTGACTTCTTTTTAATTCCACTGCCTATGTCGCCCTCATGTGGACAATGTGAATATTGCATTACCCCAGTCAGCCATGATTCATGTCCTAAATATTGTTGAATTTTGTCAAGACCAGAAGTCAGGGGTGTCGCACCAAATTCTGGGCCCTGGGTACAAGGATTCACAGCGGGCCGCCCATGAATGTGCTCCATAGGGGGAGGGGGTTTAACCCATTTAGACTGGGGACGCATCATTACACATTATTTTGTGCTTTAACTATTGGAAAATAGTAGATATACAAGCTCACAGTGTGGCACAGAGTGCCGCGCTGCGAGCTTGTAGATCTGCTAGAAAAAAGAAAGTCCTCTAGAAAAATCGTGATTTTCTTTGTCAGTGGTGCTCAAACCTGAAGGACCCTCAAAATGATATGTATTTGACCACGGACACCCCCCATCTCAAAATATTGAGTTTTTTTATATATAAAACCAGAAGCAACAACATTTGAGTTACAAATGTTCGCTTAAAAAATACATTATCAAAAGATTTGCACACATTTTCACAACCTTTTCAAAAATAGCAGACCTACAAGCTTGCAGCGCGGCACTCGGTGCCGCGCTGTGAGCTTGTAGATCTGCTATTTTTCAATAGCTAAAGTATAACATAAGTAAGGCCCCTCCACCTTGGGCCCTAGTAACTCAGTCCCACTTTCCCCCGCCCCTGCCAGAAGTCAATAACGTTGTTGCACCAACCAAAACAACAGTCCAGATGAAGATGCAAAAACAAGTTTATGATCATTTGCAGTCGTTTGTTTTACTTAAGTAAAAGTAATAATACTATTATATAATGCAAAAGTCTGGCAGTCAAATTCTTACTTGAGTCAAATTACCAAAGTATCACACTGCTTAAAGTAACTATATAGGCATGATACGATTCAAATCATTTGAATTGTGACAGGCTTAGTCACAAGTTATTGTTGATAATTGGCTAAATATTTATAAAATACAGACACCAAAAGAAGCAACAATAATTATAGCCAATCTACAAAAGCTCCTATCATGTCGCAGACTCTGTAGTGTAGCATGACAAAGTAGGTTCAATTTAATTCCTTTTTTTTTTTTATCCCATGGGTTTAATAACCCATTTTTCACCCGGTGTCAATTATCAGACTGACCTCATGCTTCCTTCTATAGTTTCTTCTTTTTCACCTGACGGGGGATTTCCCTGGTTGGATATAACGCATGGAAGAACATGTTATTCCAACCAGTTGGCCATGGCTGGCCAGGGGGAGGCATTATAGAGACCAGGATTACTGCATGTTTTTTGTTTGACGGCACCTATCCTAGGAGACACAGTGAGAACATGCAAACTCCACCATGGCAAGCCAATCACTTGGTGATCATTGCATGTACCCGACATTAGAAATTACGGGAAAGATGCTGACTAATTGCGTTTCTTTTTTTTCTTTTTTTTTAATACAATAAAAGTCAACAAGCAATAGTGGTAAATTGATTAAAAATTATACATTACATGAGATCACATTTGGAAAATGGCAACTGCAATGGAGTAATAGTAAAAAACAAACAAAAAATATATGGATTGTGTATGAAGAACAATTACAATCAGGATTTAGTTTGACACACTTAAAAACACACACACACACACACACACACACACACACATATATATATATATATATTAGAAATGTATTATTAGATAACCTTGGTGATTTAGATATTCTATCCACCTGTTTCCGCAAGAATTTACTGTAGAATTATGTGTGGGACACATCCGGAGAACAGCAGACATACAAGCTCACGTCGCGTCGCAGATGCAACCGCTGTGAGCTTGTAGATCACTCTCGGCTGCGACGTCGGAAACTGCTGCACACCTTCTGCGCAACGCACGATGGGACGCTGGAAACTTGAGGAGAGCAAACTTCCATAAAGAGAGAGAGGATATTTCAGGCTCAGCCTAGTAAGCCATAGCTCTTTTGAGTAATTGACATATAGCTATCTAACAGAGTTAGTTGTTGCTTACCACTGCTATGGCCACAGCCAGGCAAGTGACATAATGTAAATCAACTCATTCTAACAGACTATGGGCCCAATTTTGAACCAGGTCTTATGCCTTATCTTCTTTACCTTTTTTTAACTATTTTGAAAAACATTTTTAAATACTTCAAATGCTGATCTACATCTGCACGTTGTGAACTTGCAGATCAGCCATTTGAAATATTTAAAAAACAAAAACAAAATAGTAAAAAAGAAGAAGTTAAGGCATAAGACCTGGTTCAAAATAGGGCCCTATATGTTTCCACCTGTGGTTAGGGCCGTCAAAATTAAGACATTTTACATGACGATTAATTGTCACTCAAATAATTGCGATTAACGATTTAATTGGGTTTTTTGTCGTTGACAATTACATTTCTGTTTGGCTTGTAGGCTTTGAAGTTGCACATGGTAGATATGACACATAACCTAAATATACAAAGAGATTACTGACACATTTGACAACTTTATACTTTAAAAAAGAACATTAATATCTACAAGCTCACAACCCATCGCAATGCGACGTGTTGTGAGCTTGCTGATCTGCTATTTCCAAATTTTTTTACTTAAAAAAATATTATGAACATTTTTCAACATGGAAACGATTATGAAAAATAATTGCGATTAGACAATTATGTAATAATTCTGACAGCCCTACCTGTGGTGGAAACTATTAACTAAGTACATTTACCCAAGTGTCTTTATTTATTTCACTCTCAAGACAAGTCATGAACTTTTTACTCCACACCAATTAGGCATATTTGATAACTTTAGATCCAAGATACTTTGTAGATTTAGATTTGAGCTCTATTTCATACTTGGACTTAGGGTCCAAGTATGAAAGCTTATCTACAAGGTTAAGTCTTGTGAGCTTGTAGATCACTTATTTTTTTCTCTCTTTTTTAAAATGTATGTTTACTCTGGTTAAACTTTGAATAGCATATTGTTTTATATTACTAGGTCCTACTTTCACTGAAATAGAAAAAAATACTGACAGAATGATCAGTTTATGTACAATGTTGCTTTTCAGTCTAGTTTTTATTTGTTGACAAAATTGTCAATATATTTAGTGTCAATCATCATAGCTTAGTATTTATGTAGATTTTGTCAGATTTTGTCAGTGAAAAAAACACGCGTTTTTAATCATAGTTTTAGTCAATGAAATTAACTGCTATGAACAAACTTACATGTATGATTTTTACTGCTAAGTTGTCACGCAGAAACCTCTTAACCCCACTTGGACATAACTAGTAAGACGCCTCAGGGCGAAAAGCAACCTCGCCCCACATCCCTGATGTCAGGGATCAGGGATCTCCATATATGGGCACAATGAGGTTTCCACCTGACAGCAACAATATTCTGCCTAATTCTATTTTTGTTTTGGCTGACATGGACTGATTCCATATCTGCTGCTAATTATGTGTTGCTAAATGTTTTCTCTACAAGCAACAGAGAGGCATATTCTGCCTCATTCAATTTGTATTTGTATTTAGACTTTGCATTCACATGCCATATCTGACATTGCACCTCATCCTTTTCCCTTCTCTAATCTTCCAACTTTCTCTTATACATGTTTTAGATTTCTTTCTAAATTTTTTTTTAAAAATAGTGTCCATGAAGGCTTTATTTATTTTTCAGCCTCCGGTAGCATGCTATCGCCAGTGGATAATGTATGGACTTGTTCATCTTGGATTTCATTAATGGTGGTGGAGTCTGAAGACGACAAAGATGACACAACATCATTTAAGGGATTTACCCCTGTATGAATCCTCATGTGTTTGCTCAAATGGCCATTTCGGCTGAATCTTTGACCACACACTGTGCAACTAAATGGCTTTTCTCCTGTGTGAGTCCTTATGTGTCTTTTGAGCTGGTCATTTCGGTTGAAGGTTTGTTCACAAACTGTACAACTAAAGGGTTTCTCTCCTGTATGAGTCGTCATGTGTCTCTTCAGGTTACCTAAATGCAAACAGCCTTTGCCACAGATCTTGCAAGTAAAGGGCTTTTCCCCTGTATGAGTTCTCATGTGCCTTCTCAAATTATCAATGTGTAAACAGCCTTTACCGCAGATTTTGCAACTAAATGGTTTTTCCCCTGTGTGAGTCATCATGTGCATCCTCAAACTTCCACTGTGAATGAAGCTTTTGCCACAAATAGTACAACTACAGGGTTTTTCCCCTGTGTGAGTCCTCATGTGGACCTTGAGCTCACCATTGCGACAGAATCTTTTTTCACAAATTGTACAACTAAAGGGTTTTTCCCCTGTATGTGTTCTCATGTGCGCCTTCAGTACGTTGTTTTCACAAAAGCCTTTGCCACAGACTGGACAAAGATGGGGTCTTTCTCCTGTATGAGTACTCATATGCGTCTTAAGTATTTTCTTACGATTAAAGCTTTTGCCACACACTGTACAACTGAAGGGTCGTTCCCCCGTATGAATCCACATGTGCATCTTCAGTTGACCATTTTGACTGAAACTTTTATCACAAAGTGTACAACTGAAGGGCTTTTCCCCAGTATGATTCCTCATGTGCATCTTCAGTTGATCTTTCCGATTGAATCTTAGTTCACAAACTGAACAACTAAAGGGTTTTTCTCCCGTATGAATTCTCATGTGATTTTCCAGATCACGAATTTGAAAACAGCCTTGGCCACAAACTGTACAATTAAAGGGCTTGTCCCGTGTGTGGGTCATCTTGTGTCTTTTTAGACCATACATCTGACCAAAACTTTTACCACAAATATTACAACTAAAGGGTTTCTCTACATCAGTTTGTAAACTCATGTGTTCAGTTGAGGTGCTGGCTTGAGGCTCTGTCTCTGTGTTTTCATCACTATCATCGTTAAATTCACTTTTCACTAACACTAAGTCCACTGCTGACCCATCAGCTTCCTCTGGTCTTTGAAGTAGCTCCTCCTGTTCCTCTTTTATCTGTGGCGGTTCCTCCTGGACGAGACTGGAGTCCCTCTCCTGCTGTAGAGAGGAAACCTCTTTACACACAGGGAGGTGCAGGAAGTCTAAGCAAGACAAAATGAGAACATTCATTACATGTTTGAAATAAAACCCCAACAGTAGGAGTGTAACGATTAGGGTTGGAGGCGGTAACCGCCGTACCGCCGTACCGCCGTACCGCGGTATACCGAGGTCTACCGCGGTGTCATTGTGCTTACCGCGGTAAAAAGACAAAAAAAAGGGTCTATTTTTTTATTGGAAAACAAGCGAGTTTTAAAACAGGGGAGAAGCAAGGACCGCATGCGCTCCATGCCGCTCTGCTCTGGGCCGTGTACCACACGTTGGAAGCCACATACATCACTCAGACACAGACCTGCACACAGAGTGCAGGACAGTAGAGTACGGAGCACAACTCTATGACGGAGCAGCATAAACTTTCTCTGTAATCCACTCGACACGAGGATGTTAATACATACCTTGTGTTGTGGCATATCTTTTTTTATTCATACGGATTACTGGTGGAGCGCGGGCCGCGTGGACTAAAACCGAAAATGAAACTATTTTACTTTTTCCACCGCGTCGCACGTTGTGCCCCGTCCAGCGGCGCGTCGGCGATTTTATAACCTTTTCTGTCAAGTCTTGTAACTAAAACCTGTATATAGCAGCACTCAATCACTGCGATTTGAGAGTTGAGACGTGACGTGAGTTTACAGAATCACTGTACAGGATCTGACTACCCTTCCTCTTCTGGTTTGTTCACACAGCTGTTTGTGTCTGAAAAGCCCAAGTAGCTAGCCTACGTTACTATGGTAACCCGACAGTGCAGATCTAAAAGCTCAGAACGCGTCGCGGATGCGATGTGTTGTGAGCTTGTAGATCTGCTCCTTTGAAAGCCAGACTGTGCTGTACGGAGAAGTATAACTCGGGCAGTCAGGCTGTGTCGCCTCTCCACTGTGGAGAGGCGACTTTTGGGAAGATGATTGCAATATTTTGGCTTATCGCCGAACCTTAATTAATAGATACGGGGGTGCGGTAATTACCGCAGTACCGGCGGAAAATGGGAAGACGGTAATCGCGGTAACAAAATGTCCATACCGCCCCAGGCCTAGTAACGATACATTTTAACAACGATACGATACATGGACGATATTGGTTCATTCATGGCGATACGATTCGATTCAATGATTTAAAATCGATATAGTAATTATTTAGCAAAGAAATTAAATCTGTGTGAAACGTGTCAATAGTACACGTTTTAAGGGAAAAATCTATCATTATGGATATAAATAAGTAAACACTGTGATTCTCTAGCAAATAAATGGACATTATATTTCAACACATATGGACAAACCCACCTTGACATGAACACACCTTATCGATAGACCAAGAGTGGCTAAATAGAATGAAAAAGTAATTAAACCCCTCTTTTTCATTTTCCTCCTTAAATTTGCTAAATACAAGGCACAAATACTTAGTTTCCATACAATCAATTGTGTCCCAATTTGGCTGGGAGCCAGTCATTGGATTTTTATTC
Organism: Nannobrachium achirus; assembly: GCF_963921795.1. NCBI lineage: Eukaryota > Metazoa > Chordata > Actinopteri > Myctophiformes > Myctophidae > Nannobrachium > Nannobrachium achirus. Next base: position 78,773,116 of record NC_137810.1, on the reverse strand, counting down.
ATTTTCATTTTTTGAAAATCATAGCTGGGGGTCATAGCTACAAAATGATATATTGGTTGTGGAGATTGACCCAACAGTTTTGAAGATATGGCTTATAGAATGATGCCATGCTGAAATACTACTTTTGAGATATTCAAGTTCTAAATAAATTTCTAACCTGCAAATGACCTGACGATCTCTCACATTAATTAAAAAAAGTCTTATTTACATGCAGAGTTAAGCTCTGGCGTTTAAGTGAAATGTAGCCTGAAATTTATGAAATGCATTTAGTGGCTTTATCACATTTTAGTGAGAAAAAAAAAAAAAGTTATTTTCAGTCCCTGTCTAAAGCTGTACTTTCCGAGATGACTGGCTCTCAGTGAGATTGGGACACAATTATTTGCACTGTAACATGCTTTGATACCGATTATCTGCATTGTAAAACGATAACAATACAAAGCCAAAACGGTACGATATATGCTTTTGCATATCGATATAGTAGATCATTGCAAATTATATCGATTTTCCGATTCAGTTACTATATCGTTAACCCCTACCCAACAGTATTTTAGTTTTGTAGAGGTTTTCCTTAATGTATTAAATATTTGAAAATAATTTCTGTATTTGGATGCATCATTCTTTTTTTTAATTCTTGCACAGCCACATATGTACACACTAGGGATGCGAAGATATACCGGTACGGATCGTAATCGCGATACAAACGTCCGCGATACGGTTGAATCGGTACATTCAGTGTGTACCGGTACAATAGACGGCCGAAATCGTGATGGATCGTACCGTGAGTGTCTGGATCGGTAAATTCCGCGATTGTATCGATTCTTCCATATAGTATATCATTCTATCCTGTGTTTCCGAGGCGCCATGAATGCACCATCATCAGCCGTTCAACCCCCTCCCCAAAAGCCAGTCTTTAACGTGAGCTGCGACTGCAGCGACACGGACAGACGGACAACATCTGCACTCTGCATGCAGGCAACCAGGGAGACAGACAGTGCAGCGAAATGCGAGTGAATCAACAGACGAACTAGCAGCCCCACGGGTTAAAAAGATGCAAGATTAGTTGTACAGTACTTAGCTTTATAACATCCAAGTCCGCTGCGCTGATTGTTGTCACAGAGTAGCACAGGCTGATCGAGTGATATGTAATCAACAGCCGTTTCTTAGCGAATCTCCGACGGACAATTGAATGAGATCATCTTCTGCGCTATATTAACTGCACACACACAACAACAATGTTGCTGGGTGTTGTAGGACTACTGCTTGCGTTTAAAACAAAGTATTTGTCTTTCCTGTTGATGCAAGCAACTCTCTCACTTTCTCTGCTGCTAGTTCTGCTCTGCATGGGAAAGAAGCCTAATTTATACATCGCAGTACAAGGGTCCCTAAAATAGCAGACCTACAAGCTCACAATGCGTCGTGGATGCGACGCGCTGTGAGCTTGTAGGTCTGTTTTAAATCATTTTGTCTATAAAAATTGCATAATCCTGGATTAAATATAATATAATATAATATAATATAATAATACAAACCAGGGAGGGACTTTATTGTTTTTCAGGTCAAGGACCCTTTAGCTCAGACAGAGATCAAGCAGGGACCCTCGCTGTAGGCTAGGCATTATAGCCTACTGTATCACACAAATATTTGGCAGGCCCCCTGTAATAACCCTGGATTGGGGTCCCTGACTCCCAGTTGAAGACATATAGGCCTACTAATAATGACATAGGCCTTCTATATGATTAGTTATGAAACAATTCTACAATAGCCAGCAGCTTTGTGTTCTCCCAGAATACTATAGGCCTATGTTGGGTTGTTAGACAGAGCCTAGTACTACAGTGAAACAATAAATTGCCTTGAATTTAAATTTCATAAATTTTTAGTCGCTATGTTTTGTAAATTTTGGGATTTGGGCTTGAATCGTGGTGAATCACGAATCGTATCGCATCGTATCGGGAACAGGGGTGGATCGCGATGTATCGTATCGGCAGGATTTCAATGTATCGCAATTATATCGTATCGCTGGCAGTGTATCGAGGTCCGTATCGTATCGCCTCAGTGGTCGAGATTCGCATCCCTAGTACACACATAGGTGGCAAGGGGTGTATATGTTTTTAATATGCTCCCATATTGATCTGTTGACTGGAGGTGTCCCCTCTGTGGCCAAGTGGTCATAGTGTCCTTGTAAGTAAGTAAGTAAGTATGTATGTATGTATGTATATCAGACAGATTACCTGTTCCCTATTTGGACAATGCACACAATATAAAAACTTAGCACAAACTGTACTGAAAGGACTTTCACCTGTATGTATCCTCATGTGTGTCTTCAGATGTCCACTGTGACTGAAGGTCTTTCCACAACCTGTACAAACGAAGGGTTTTTCGCCAGTATGAGTCCTCATGTGAATCTTCAGTTGATCGTTCCGACTGAAATTTTGTTGACAAATTGTACAACTAAAGGGCTTTTCCCCCGTATGAGTCCGCATGTGATTTTTCAGATCACTCATTTGACAACAACCTTTGCCACAAACAGCACATGTAAAGGGCTTTTCCCCCGTATGAGTCCTCATGTGGATCTTCAATTGACCATGTCGAGTGAATCTTTGTTCACAAACTGTACAACCATATGGTTTCTCTCCTGTATGATTCCTCATGTGCACCGTCAGTTGATCCTTTCGATTGAATCTTCGTTCGCAAAATGAGCAAATAAAGGGTTTTTCCCCAGTGTGAGTCCTCATGTGGGTCTTCAGCTCACTTGCTTGGGCGCAGCCTTTGCCACAAACAGTACAGTTAAAGGGTTTCGTCTTGTTATGAATCATCTCGTGTCTTTTCAGACTTCTAATTTGGTCAAACATTTTACCACAGACGTCACAACTAAACTGTTCCATCTCCATCTCTGTGTCCTCAACTTCAACTTCGACTTCTGTGGGACTAATGGATGGAGTTTGAGCGGATGACTCCAGGTCCTTGGACAAGTTACTCCTCAATGACATTCTTTTTCCTTCCGTGTTTTGTGTCTTGTATGATTTCAGTGTGTTTAAAGCAGACTGACCATCCCTCGTCTCCTCCCACTCGTCGCTGTCTTCAGTTCCAGATTCAGAACAGTGTGAAGAGGGGAGCTGGTCCTCCTGGTCGTCATCACTAGTTGGTTGTGAGGCGTCACTGTCCGCTACGTCAGCTTGCGTTTCCATGTGTTCAGTTGAGGTGCTGGCTAGAGGCTCCATTTTCATCGCCTTCACGTTTCAGTTCTATTGACCCATCAAGCCTCCTCTGGTCTTTGAGCTAGCTCCCCCTCTTTAATTTGTGGAAATGTGGTTCCTCCTGGACCAGACTGGGGCTCCTCTCCTCTTCAGGGGACACCACCACTTTACACAGGGTACAGGAAGTCTAGGCAAAAGATGACATGAGAGAAAACCATTAAATGTCTTTGCCATACAGCATGGGTCTTCAACAGGGGGGTTCAGGGCAGTGTTAATTTTGACAGCACATTTTTATGAGTTTTTAGTCAGTCTTTTGAATACATTTTAAATTTGTTTGTCATCTGAAACGTTTAATCAATTTTGTCGACAACAAATATATTTGGCAGGCCTTGATGACGTCATAATGGCTCATTTTACACTTGCATGTTGCATGTTGAAATAGCCGATGTAAGTTCACAATATGTCAGAGTGCGACACCTTGTGATCCGTGCGCAGCTAAACATGAAATAACGTCTAACTAGTTCTACTGGATGTCTTCACCACTAGTCCCTACCTAGCATTTGTCTAGTCTTTATTTGTTCACAAGGTTGTAAAGATATGTAGTTATAGTCATCATAGCATAGTTTTTATTGAGTTTTAGTCAGTGAAAAAAGAAAGAAAAAAAAACTAAAGAAAATAAATGAATAAAAGAATAATTGAAAAAACATTTTAAGAGAGCAGTATTAGTCAACAGAGCCAAGGATGGGTGTTTTCGATTAATCTATTATCTTTAATTATGGTTATCATCTTTTATCATGGTTAAAATGGAGTTTGAAGTTACAATGGGTTGGTACAAAATGGATATCAAATATCTAATGGGTTGGTACAAAATGGATATCAAATATCTAATACTGAATCAACCATTTTGAGAACTGTCTGAGGGGTTAAAAAAAAAGCCTGAGTAGGCGAAAAAAGTGAAATATCCCTTTAAGTCAGGGGTTCTCAAACTTTATGTATACCACAACCCCATATTATGATGCAAATTGTTTGGCGCCCCAGCAGCATTTCGCTATTTTACCCAATTAAAAAAGGTAAAAGTAAAACCCACCAGTAACCATAACAATAATAAAGTTCCCTATTTGCACATTAGAAACAACAATACAACGAGGAAGAAGAAGAAAAGGATACCAATGTTTTCTACAAGAAAAGTGTTTTTTGCAGTACGGTAGGATTGACATAATCACATCTGTAATCAAATGTAACGCGTCATGGCTCCAACAGCAGCAGCGAGACTCGCGAGCCCTATAACAGATTAACTCCCAATGTGAACAGGATCGATGGGTGATGGGGTCTGTTTTTGAAAATCAAATTTTTGCTGTTTGTTTCCTGATGAAGAAAGCTAGTGTCCCCGTCGGGAAGAACTCATCCCTCTTTTCAGCGTGTGGAGGACACTGGACAGTTGCATGCATGGATGTTACACCGACATTGGTGTCGGGAGCTGACACAGAAATGTGTGACCGCATCACATATAGCTGCATGGGTGATTGCGACCGTAAGGTCGCAGTTTAGTATCAAAACCTCCACCGGCCGTCCGCCACGTCCGTCACGTCACACGTCACACCTTTGCCCTGCTCATATCTGGGCTCGTTTGTGTATTGTATGACATCACGCCACATCATCGGCTGAGGACTGTGTGATGTCATCATATCTCCATATATGGAGACATAAGTTGCTCATGCCCAAATATGGGCTGGTGAGGTCAGACTTAGTGTGATGCGTAGGTTATCTCCATATATGGAGATTCAACTTCAATGAGTAACCATGGCAAATCACACCGTACACAAATGACCCTTATATAAGACCGGCATTATCTACCGACAGCTGCTATAAGCCAACCCTGGCGATAAGGTCTGAGTCGAAGAAATGCTTCTTTCCTGGCAAGAATTGCCCCTTTATACTGTAGGGCTCGTTTGTGTATTGTATGACATCACGCCACATCATCGGCTGAGGACTGTGTGATGTCATCATATCTCCATATATGGAGACATAAGTTGCTCATGCCCAAATATGGGCTGGTGAGGTCAGACTTAGTGTGATGCGTAGGTTATCTCCATATATGGAGATTCAACTTCAATGAGTAACCATGGCAAATCACACCGTACACAAATGACCCTTATATAAGACCGGCATTATCTACCGACAGCTGCTATAAGCCAACCCTGGCGATAAGGTCTGAGTCGAAGAAATGCTTCTTTCCTGGCAAGAATTGCCCCTTTATACTGTAGGGCTCGTTTGTGTATTGTATGACATCACGCCACATCATCGGCTGAGGACTGTGTGATGTCATCATATCTCCATATATGGAGACATAAGTTGCTCATGCCCAAATATGGGCTGGTGAGGTCAGACTTAGTGTGATGCGTAGGTTATCTCCATATATGGAGATTCAACTTCAATGAGTAACCATGGCAAACTGTCAACTGCCCGTATGTCTTGATAATTGGTAAAACAAACTTTTGGCCTATTTGTGGAGATAAGCGACCAACGGTCGCTTATCTCCCGATTAGGGAGTCTTACTGGTCTCCCGATTAGGGAGTCTTACTGGGTCGCAGTTTAGTATCAAAACCTCCACCGGCCGTCCGTCACGTCCGTCACGTCACACGTCACACCTTTGCCCTGCTCATATCTGGGCTCGTTTGTGTATTGTATGACATCACGCCACATCATCGGCTGAGGACTGTGTGATGTCATCATATCTCCATATATGGAGACATAAGTTGCTCATGCCCAAATATGGGTTGGTGAGGTCAGACTTAGTGTGATGCGTAGGTTATCTCCATATATGGAGATTCAACTTCAATGAGTAACCATGGCAAATCACACCGTACACAAATGACCCTTATATAAGACCGGCATTATCTACCGACAGCTGCTATAAGCCAACCCTGGCGATAAGGTCTGAGTCGAAGAAATGCTTCTTTCCTGGCAAGAATTGCCCCTTTATACTGTAGGGCTCGTTTGTGTATTGTATGACATCACGCCACATCATCGGCTGAGGACTGTGTGATGTCATCATATCTCCATATATGGAGACATAAGTTGCTCATGCCCAAATATGGGCTGGTGAGGTCAGACTTAGTGTGATGCGTAGGTTATCTCCATATATGGAGATTCAACTTCAATGAGTAACCATGGCAAATCAAACCGTACACAAATGACCCTTATATAAGACCGGCATTATCTACCGACAGCTGCTATAAGCCAACCCTGGCGATAAGGTCTGAGTCGAAGAAATGCTTCTTTCCTGGCAAGAATTGCCCCTTTATACTGTAGGGCTCGTTTGTGTATTGTATGACATCACGCCACATCATCGGCTGAGGACTGTGTGATGTCATCATATCTCCATATATGGAGACATAAGTTGCTCATGCCCAAATATGGGCTGGTGAGGTCAGACTTAGGGTGATGCGTAGGTTATCTCCATATATGGATATTCAACTTCAATGAGTAACCATGGCAAACTGTCAACTGCCCGTATGTCTTGATAATTGGTAAAACAAACTTTTGGCCTATTTGTGGAGATAAGCGACCAACGGTCGCTTATCTCCCGATTAGGGAGTCTTACTGGTACTCAGACATTGGTGTCCGGGGCTTTATCTGTGACAGCGCGCTGCCTTTTCTTTCGTTTTTTATTATTAGAGGTGACCATTATGATGGCTTCATGCTTGCTCTTGTTGTTTTCAACTTGTTGTTAATATTAAAGGTATATTAAGTGATTGTATTTCATTCCAATAAAAATGTAATTGGTCAATTCTTCATTCATTCTCCTCACTAGAATGTGTGCTGACCATATAAGGACTTCCACCATGGCCCGTGTTACGAGCATAGCTAGATTCGGTTTTCAGACGTGGCCAGCCAGTCCTCGACCAATTAGTGTAGAGTATGGCCGTAGATATGTTATGATGTTTACTTATGATGGTCAAAATAAAAGTTTTGAGAACCACAGTCGCTCTGAATTAAGAACGTCTGCTAAATGCCTAGATTGTAAACTACTGAACTCATAAAATGCCACAGTCTTGTAGTAAATCAGTATCATACATATCCTGAAGCTGGAGACGTAGGCCTACCGATATTCAGTGATTGTGGTATAATGATCAAAACAAGAACATTAAAATGGTGTAAAAAATATATATAAAAAAAATAAACATTTCCACGCTGTAAGGCCAGTAAGCGACAAGATGACCCCCGGCCACTTTCATTATCACTGAATACACCTTTAACACGTGTGTGAGGAGGAGTTGACGCTGCACTGGAGTGGAGCGAGGTGCAAGGTAAGGCCCGCCGCCCCGGGCCTGTGCTATCACCTGTGCTATCACCTGTGCTATCGAACAAGCTTCGAATATTATTTTTTTTATTTGGGGGGGGGGGGGGGGGGGGGGGGGGGGGGGGGGGGGGTCAGCCATAGATTGTAGTACTCTAGAGATGGTGCTTCCGGTCTGGGCCGGTAACTGTAACCGGAAGTTAATGTCAAGCCCTGGGATCTGCATTTTTTGGCCAGAACAACCCATTTCTCTGTGACCACTTCCTGCTCCGTTTATTCCTTTGTAATCAACGTGTGTTTCCTAAACCCACCAGGCTTGAGTTAAGACCCGCCTCGCGGAAACGGGAGAATGTCCAGGACTGGCTGAAATCCTTGCTGGACACATGGAGGGTGGATAAAGTCAGACCTAGTAAAGGCATGAAAGACAATCTTAAAACTTGTACTGTGAAAAGCCTGCATTTGCACAATGCACAGCTATTAATTTGTCACTACAGTGCTCAAAATAAACTGTGCTAAAAGGGAAAACTTTGTAACTTTGCTAAAGAGAAAAACGTACTGAGAAAGTTATTAATTTGTCACTAGTACTGTACTCAAAATAAAAACTTACTGATTATCAGTTAAATTGTTATAGTTTGGATAAGGGTCGTTTCATACCGTTATAAGGAGCCTAACTAATTTCGGTTCGGGAGTGCTCCCCGACCCGAAATTATTTAGGTTCGGGGGGAGTTCATCCATACTTTCTTAACGGCTAGTGCTGAAGTTGCTTGTAAATATTGGAGGTCCGTGGCATGACAACGTTTGTGGCCGATGAATGAGCATTGCAGGACGGATATATATTTGACTTGCCCTCGCGCTGCACGCTGATGAGTAGCAGCACCAGCGGGGTCTCCTCTCTCTCTCTCTCACACACTCACAAATGCTCGATCGAGCTCTGTCAAAAACATTTAATCTACAAGCTCATATTATAGACGTGCCGCCTCCCTTGCTGCATGCATGTCATCACCATCACACAGTCACAACTCGTCGTGGAAAACCTATCAACACGGAACACTAGCAAATAGCAATAAGCAAAGTTGTGTTTAAGCTCTTCTTTTGTCTTTAAAACGGTCGGCGACGCGTTAGCGATACACGCAGCAAAGGTGTGTGTTTGTGTGTGTGTGTGTGTGTGTGTGTGTGTGTGTCACTGTGTCTGTCGCGCGCGCGCCTCCCAGTCCACCACTCTTCGTCTCCAGACAGAGTGAGAGCCAGCTGACTTGTGTCCGCTCTGCGAAGGCCAATACACGGCCACACAAGCATTTGTAAGTCGGCGTGTCTCCCTCCCAAACAACCGCTGTTTCCTTGGATTCACAGCCGAGAATATGAACGTGAAACCGGGCTGAATGAATGAGAAGAAGACACCGCTGAGTACCGAAATTAAGTCGGGAGGTCACAACATTTCGTCAGCACCGTAGAGCCGAATTTAGTCGGTTGACGCCCCCCCGAACCGGGGGATGCGAACCATATTTGGGTTTGCCTAGTGCCGAACCGAAATTAGTTAGGCTCCTTATAACGGTATGAATCGACCCTAAGACTTTGGGCGTATTATGCTGCGTGTATTATTGAAATGGATCGGAGGTAGTAGCCTAGGTACAGTATTGCTTTGCACTAACAGCACTAACGTTCATATCATAGACTGTAAAAAGGTTCATATGCACTTTCATACTTAAGATTATTGAGAGGGGCGTTTCCGCGAGGCGGGTCTTAACTCAATCCTGGTGGGTTTAGGAAACACGCGTAATCAACACTGCTCCCAGCTCAGCAATGATAGCATGGGTTAAGATTAGGGGTGCAACGGTTCACGGTATAAAACCGAACCGTACGGTACGCCCTGCACGGTACCCGGTTCAATACGCCTTCATGAACCGCGGTCTTTTTGTGTTTGCAAATTAATTAATTTCTTACAGCTGGACAGCCACTGTGCATCGTGCACAAGACAATCTCCACTAAACCCTGCTCCGCAAGTAAACATGCACTAATGTCCCATCACCGTAGCCCTCACCCCCACCTACTCTGTAACAAGAGCTGACATTCACACTCGCAGCAGAGCAAAGCAGTTGAGAGTCCTCACAGAGACAGAAAAACAAAACGAAGCCAGTCTTGCTAGTCGCTAAGCTGTGCAGTGCGGAGCGCATAGTTGTTGTAACATGGAGAACAAGTCCAGGAGAAATCTGCTTGTTGTTGTTAGTCCCATACATCATTGTCTCCACCAGCCGAAGGCTTGGGGGAGAGTATGTTTTCCCCTTCGTCCGTCCGTGTGTGCGTCCGTGCGTCCGTCCGTCCGTCCGTGTGTCCTCGCAGTTTGTGTGCAGCTAATCTCAGTCGCCGTTGGCCCGGTCGCTGCCAAAGTGAGCACACACATTCCCTGGATGCCAATCTAGAACCTCTGCCCTAAAGTTTTCAAATGGGCCTTTTCTAGCGCCACCTAGTGGCCGATGTTCGCAAAACACATTTCTGTGCACTACTCTTACAGATTTTGTCCAAAAATCCTACAAATCGGTAGGCAGTATCTCGACAGTCATGTGATCGACACAGATCTGTCCGATTTTGCATATTCCTTCCTGATTGGCTAAGATTGGCTTCCAAAGTTTGTAGGATTGAGCCGTTTTGAACAAAATGCCTCAAATCCCAAACGCAAAGTGCAATTATCATGAAATCGCACACACACGTTCCCACTAGGCCGAGGAAGAAATGCCACTTATTTTTTTTTAAATCAGCCTCATGGTGGCGCTATAACAGGCCGATTTGTGGTTTTACCTATAACTCCACCGATCAGTTTCAAACTTTGTAAGCGCACTCCCTAGAGGCTAAGGATAAACCTTTGCCCTGCATTTTTCACATCAGCCTTTTATAGCGCCACCTTTGGGCCGACTTATGTAAAACACATTTTTGCATATTACTCCTTGAGATTTTATCCAAAAATCACGCAAATCGGTACACAGTATCTCTATAGTCATGTGATCAAGTCCGATCGGTCTGATATTTCATATTCCATCCTGATTGGCTAATATTAGCTTCCAAAGTTTGCAGGATTGCTCCGTTTTTGAACAAAATGCTTCAAATCATCAACGCAGCTTGCGATTACCGTGAAATTTGCCACACATATTCCCACTAGGTCAAGGAACAAATGCTACCTTTTTTCACATTGGCCTGTTATAGCGCCACCAGCAGGTAGAGTTTAGCAAAACACATTTTTGGAACACAATGCTTCAAATCATGCATGCAGCGTCCGATTTCCATGAAAGATCTATGGTGAAGAACATATGCCACCCTTTTTACATTGGCCTATTATCAGGGCTCCAGACTAACTTTTTCACAGGTAGCACTGGTGCCACCTACGTTTTAATTAAGTAGCACCATCAGAAATTAGGTAGCACCATATTTTTCTTTGTATAGCGTATTAGCGTGGTATTAATACATAGCCTTATTATACTGATGACAGTTGTGTTCATTTCCATACCATAAGCCATTTCAATTTGCCTTGATGTAAAGATTGACAATGACCCAAACTTGATATTTGCTAAATATTTTAATCTGAACTTTAGGTTTCTCTGCATGAGCAGCAGTAAAAATAGGTCAGCACTAAGGCTGTGTGATATTAGGAAAGCCTTTGATATTCAATATAATGTTGTTGAATACCCCGATAACAATATGTCTCATGATAAGTAAAAAAAAAGCTGTAGCCTAGTTTTTATGTATTTTTGCTTCAAGTTAATATTTGCAAACTAAAGACATTAATTCAAGAAAGATTTACGAATATCTCGGCTAACAAATGCAATATAGAACTATAACTTTAAACTTGCACAACGTAGACTAAATGCAATAGGCCTGCTTTCATGCATGATGGGAAAATAAAATTGTCCTTATGGTTTTAGAGTGAGATACTGGGAAGTAAGCTGCTTGATATCAACAGAAAACGTTCACTTGGAGACACACACACACACACACACACACACACACACACACACACACACACACACACACACACACACACACACACACACACACACACACACGCTACACCAAAGACACACACACACACACACACACACACACACACACACACACACGAGACACCGAGACAGAAAAGTTTACAGCTGCCGTTCATTTGAGCTAATTGGCTATGAAGTGAGAAGCGCATTTTGGGCACTGAGGAACTTAACGAGTCACACAGCTGTTTTCACCGCTACTCACCAGTTAAGAGTGGGGTGGCTCAGAGTAGATGACAGAGTACAGCAACTTGCAATGGGACTGGTGTACAAGATACACTACACCACTATGATACCCAAGTACCTGTCAAAATACTTTATAAACGTTAAGGATGTCCATAATTACAACACCAGAGGCAGTGCCACAGATCACGTTCAACCCAGAGTCAACTCAAAGAAAGGGTCGAACTCGTTCTTCTGCTATACCACAAAAATGTGGAATGCCTTACCGAAGGCCATAAAGGAGTGTGGATCACTAGCATCCTTTAAAATTGCCCTAAAAAACCACTTACAGGCAGCAGCCGTTCACAACTGGTAAAAACCTAGCCCAACCCTACCCTCCCTGCCCCTTCCTTGTATATACTGTACATACTGATCAGGGCCGGATTAACCATAGGCCTCGTAGGGCATGTGCCCTGGGGCACACATGCCAATGGGGCACAAAAATATTTTTGAAAAAAAAAAAAAAAATTAAGGTTTTTTTTTTTTTTTTTTTGAAAAAAAGCTGAGGGTTAAATAACAACTCGAAATGGATCAGGGGAGCATCAGGTACTTGTTTTATTTATTAAGCTTGCATAATGTATCTGCCACTGGCTTAGCTGTATGTGGAGCCCCATAGCCTACATTAGCAGGAGGAGGAGGAGGCTTCACAGAAATAAATCTTAATCAAACACACCAATGTTTACATTTACCAGTTGGAAAGGCTTAGATAAGAACTCGAGGTTGTGATGAGATCATTTGAGAAATGGTTCATATATTTATTATGGTGATATGGTCTGCTGCTTAGCTCTTTGACCTCACTGAGGCCCCATATAAAAATCATATAAAATCAATCAGTGGATTAAAAACGCCAAAGTTCATGGTCATGTTGGCAAGGGTTAGACAGCAACTCGACCTTGGAATTAGAGCATTTGCTCCATTTTTGAGGAATCTGTGATATCATTTCTCAGTTAGCCTGGATTAGCTTGTGGGCTACAAAAACGTATTTAAAATGTGGCAGAATGGGGTTGTTTTGGCTGCTGGGGTAACACTTACGTCTATTTAAAATGTGGCAGAATGGGGTTGTTTTGGCTGCTGGGGTAACACTTAGAAGATGAAAATGGCTTGGTTTGGGTCCAGGGTCTTGTGGCATATTTAAAGCATATTGTTCAAACATGTTGTGTCCATTTTAAGGGTGGAAAAAGTCATTCTTCATCATGTGGTGAAAAAGAAAAATACTCTACAGGTTGTGGTAGGCCTACAATGTATATATTTATAGTATTTTTTATATGTGTGTAGGCCTCCATAATGTAAAGAAAGGTAGCCTAGTTCTCAATCATTCCCACACTGAGTCTGTGCATTCACATGATTCAGCCATTCATTCACTGACATGACCTGTCACCTGCATGTGCCCCTCGCCCCTCCCCTCCCAAATGGGTGCTCCCACGCTTCCTGTATCCTGACCTGTGCCCACAATGCCCAGCTATTTTGGCGGCATTTCAGTGTAAACAACAATTCAACATGGGAAGGAGAAAACAGTTAAGCGGTTGTGCAAAAAGACAAAAAACAGCAGAAAAAAGCACGGCATAAAGCAAGATGCGATTCCACCAGCAGCGCAGCCACCGGCGCCGCAGCCGTGAATGAGGCGGCCTTGGCCCGCGAGACCGTGGCCGACCCGGCGTGGGGGGCACTTGAACTTGGTCGCCCTGGGGCACCACACAGGGTTAATCTGGCCCTGATACTGATTGTTTAGACTTACTGTTACCTGCCCCTTCCTTGTATATATTGTATATACTGTACTTACTGATTGTATAGACCTACTGTTTTCTTTTTCTTTCTTTTTTTCTTTACATGTCTACTGCATAGTACTGTGTTCTATTTGTCTGTCATTCAATGTTATATGAGATACTTAAATGGTTTCCTGTTGAAATAAGCTTAGTCTTTTCATGGATCTCCTTTTAGTAGACCTTGTACCAGTGAACTGTACCGTCATGAATCTGTACATTTTCCTATGCAAACTTCTAATAAAGCCTTCAATCAATCAATCAATTAACGTAACAGTAGGTTAATGTAACCAACGGTGGAAACATCCACGATCCACGATGACAACAGAAAAAAGCACGGTTATACAAAGAAAGGTTAGTATATATATGTGATATCTATCCAATGTGAGCGAGAGAGAGAGAGAGAGAGTCTGTCTGTCTGTCTGTCTGTCTGTCTGTCTGTCTGTCTGTCTGTCTGTCTGTCTGCGTGTGACCCACCAGCCACCACCGGACCAACGATAAAGTGTGTGTGTAGTACTGTGTGTGTACTGTATGTGAGTGAAAGAGAAAGAGAAGGGGAGGGGCCGAGCATAGCCTCTCAGGCAGGCAGCCAGGGAGAGAGAGAGACGGAGCGAGAGAGAGAGAGAGAGAGAGAGAGAGGCGTCAGGCGATCTTCGATTGAGGATTTTCTTTTTTCTTTTTTTCCCCTCTTTTTTTCCAACTCGCACCAGCGCGACCTGGTTACATTTTAACTCGCACTTTATGAAATTAAGTCGCATATGCGACTTAATAGGTCGCACCCTGGAGCCCTGCCTATTATACAGTAGCACCACCAGGACACACGGCCTGGTGGAGACCTGTGCTCGGAAGAGCACTGCTTCTAGTTACAGTCTGTTTTTAGACTGACCATAGCAGGCAGCGTTAGCAAGCAACAAAGCCAAACGTAGCGTAGCCCCAAGCCAGAGTGTCAGACACCCGCTAGTCTCACTGACTGACTGAGTGGAGGAACAACGCATGGTGAGTGTTGTTGCCATGTCTGATTATTATAAGCCACATTGAGCTTGTTTTTGTGTAAAGTTGCTTGTAGGCTAAATAATGGTGGATGCGGTGGTGAGCTTGTAGATCGGCTTGGCCACTTTCAAATAGCCGACGTGTATAGGTTTAACGACCTCACGTGGCCTATATTCACTTATTGAAGCATTGTTTTCATAGATCTGGTTGCTTATTCCTCTCGCAAAGTTTGGCAACACAGTGAACACACCCGTCTATTTTGGTTATAGTAATGAAAACTTACAGAGGCTATTTGCTCAAGCTTGTAGCCTACTATAGTATCTCTTGTTGTGTGCAAAACAATTTGTTCATAAATAAAGCACTTTGAAACTGAAGACGATGGCCAATATTGATGATAATGATAATAGAAAAGAAAATCATTTTTCCCCATTTTTATTTTATTTTATATTATTATTATTATTTAACCCACCTTAAGGCTAAGAGGCCCCCCAGACGAGATGCGATATTGCATGAGATCAGAACTCGGAGCCGGGGGTTGATCGGTGTTCATTTCAAACGACAGCGATCCTCTGTCTTGAATTCGGGCCCGGTATATCCCGCTGTGCCAGTGAAATATCTGATACCTTTTCAATCGAGCCAGATATCCTGGATGACCACCCCTAGCGATCTCGGGCCAGGGTTGAGTGGGGAAAAAGTTTTATTTTATTTTTTCTGGCAGTTGATTGAATAAAGAAACAAGGCTCCAGCCTCCACAGAAAGACTAAGTGGCAGCGGTTCTCAAACTATGTGTCCCGACCCAACGTGGGGTCGCGGATGGTGCCATGGGCTCGCACATTGCCGACCAATAGAATAAAAAATAAAGAATGAATAGGTCTATATTATAACCAAGAAACGCTAAAAGTGAAGTCGTTGCGACCAGCCTACATAATACTGTGTATAACGTGTATTTGCCCCTTTGCTTTTTTTTTCTTTTCTTTTTTTGCGCAGCCTCTTAAGGCAGGCATGGTGCTTTCATCAGTGCTACCAATTAAATATTAAAACGGC
This sequence comes from Nannobrachium achirus, assembly GCF_963921795.1. Taxonomy (NCBI): domain Eukaryota; kingdom Metazoa; phylum Chordata; class Actinopteri; order Myctophiformes; family Myctophidae; genus Nannobrachium; species Nannobrachium achirus. The sequence continues at coordinate 78,757,581 of NC_137810.1, read as the reverse complement.
GAAATTAAACAAATATATTCGCTAAAGAGTCTCTCTCTCTCTCTCTCTCTCTCTCTCTCTCTCTCTCTGTGACATTTTTGTAGCTAATAATGCAGTACTTTTACTTAAGTAAAGAATGGGAGTACTTTTACCATCACTGCTCAAATTAACTGTTCATCAGCGTGAAATTCCGTGAATGCTTTCAGGTGTGTATGTGTATCTGATCAATATAGCAAATTAACCCGGGATATATTATTGTGATTTCTCCTCCTATAGCTCTCTCCCTCTCCTCCTTGTGAGTTGTGAGCTTGCAGATCGGCTATTTTTCATACACTGAAACTTGTTGAAGGATGAGTCAGTGTGATGCCAGTCAGATAGACCTATTAGCCTGTTATAATATTTTGAAAGGGGCAGCGGTTCTCAAACTATATGGTTCCCGACCCAACGTGGGATCGCGGAAGGTCCCATGGGCTTTGCCGACCAAAATAAATAAATAATGAATATATTGTAGTAACCAACAGCGTGAAGCGAACAACGCGTCCTCTCCCTTTCCACACACACACACACACACACACACACACACACACACACACACTCACTCAATCAATCAAAAAAAAGCGTAAAAGTAGGCCAAACCAATTAAGATCCACAGCTGATTCTAGACTCGCTAATAACTTTCCAGCTCTGCTCTCCTCTAACTCCAAGTTACATTTAACTTATGGTTCTCACTCTCAGCAAATGTATGATTAAGCCTGTGCATTCTCCATGTTGCCACCTCAAAATACTGGATCATAATTCTCCATGTTTCCACCTCAAAATGCTGGACCCGACAGGACCTCTCTCTCTCTGGGACATTGGATTTGGATCTCCGTGCCGTCAGATTTTCAGGCCGTCGGAATATCGAGATTTATTAGCCACTTGCGCGCTACCCACTTTATAGCCAATTCAGTTATTTTAAACAATAAGCCTACAGATCACATCATATTCATATAGGTTGTCAGTTGTCAGAACGTGTCACTTTGTTGTCATGGTATAGCTCTGTTTTGGACCATTGATGGATAATGATGCGCGCACAGCACTGAACGGGACAATACAAACCGGGAGTGCGGCAGTGCGCTCGCTAGGACGCACAGTTTATTTCAGCCGTAGGCTACATCGTTATAACATAATAAAATTAATTAAAAAGGGAAGAAACATATGGACCATATGGAATAATAGCCTACTAAGGCGAACTCAACTGTCAAACCAAACCTTGCCGTTGTGACGCCGTAAAAGATGATTTGACAACTCCAAGCCAAATATATTATTAGCCTATCTTATATAAATATAATAAAGATATTATATATCCCCACGTGTTGTCGTGGGGAAAGGCTTTTTGTGAGGTGATAGAATAGCATAGGCTACACTGCCCTAGCCAAATCTGCGCAGCAAAAAAAAAGAGAGAGAGAGAAAAAAGAACGCCAGTGTCCACTACTAAAAGGCAGAAGAGGAGCAGCTGGTTTGATATAATCTGAAGCAATCCCGTGTGCTCATTCAGACGACAATAATTGTAAAGGATTTGTACCCGATGACCCGAGAATATCAAGCAAGTTTAATATTCTCGGAAGAGCTACCGACGAGTCCCGAGGCCATAAAAATACCATTAACATAATCCGATCGTGTCGGGGTACCGTACAAACCCAAGACCGAGTCCGGGGCCGACCGAACGATTTTCCCGGGGGGTCATCCCGAAATCTGATCGGGATGAATCGGCCCCGGGATCTGCTCAGTGTGATTGGGCCTTTAGAGGCACTGTCATAATTCAATTTGCTTAGAAGCAAAATAAAAATAGATTTTTGGAAAGTCTTTTTTTTTTCTTTTTTTTAATGCAAAACACGCACCAAACCGTACCGAAACCGTGACCCCAAAACCGAGGTACGAACCGAACCGTGGGCTAAACGAACCGTGGCACCCCTAGTTAACCACAGCGAGCGCACGGATTGTGCACGTGCAAGATGGACACGCACGTGCCCACATTAAAATGTATGAAACTCGCAGCAGGCAACCGCAAAAGTCAAGTTTTTTTTTCTTGCCGGTAACGGTAACATGATTTTCAGAATGGTAAAAACATTCTAGGCCAGGGGTTCTCAACCTTTTTTGCACCACCACACACACACACACACACACACACACACACACACACACACACACACACACACACACACACACACACACACACACACACACACACACACACACACACACACACACACGGGCATGGCGAGCTGTAAAATGCTACAATACCAATATAAGCTATGGAGTTGGTTCTGTACACGTGGACTGTTAACTGAAGCATTTAGCCAAATATGTTCCTAAAACCACAGACGTGTTTTCTTTTTACCATTTCCCTTTCCCATCTTTATTTACCCATTTACTTTTCATTAGTTAATTCAAGCTCACTCGGGTCTGCGTTGTGAGCTTGTAGATCGCCTATTTTCGCTACTTTTGCCTTACACTGACATATTATGAAGACAAAAATCGATAAATACATAAAAAGGATGTAATATGAATACAAGATGTATGCCGACAACGACAATACTGTATGTTACCACGGTGTACCCCAGTGGAGCCTGATTATTTATAGTCTGTCGTATGACAGTGTTATGCGCCGAGAATAGACAATCTAAAGCTCACAACGTGTAGTGACATGAGCTTGTATATCTGCTAATTTTGGGCATAGTGGTTAATCCAGGCCCAGCCCCACGGAGGTGCCAGAGGTGGCATGGCACCCTCAGTTGCAGATTCCGGTCCCACCCTAATTTACAGTACACTAATAAGACAGAATAAGAAATAGTGTGTTGGTAATTAGAACTAATATTTTTTTATTAGACAGAAAGACAAAGACAGAATAGCAGAAAGAGCGAATACATTCTCTGGCACTGGCACAGCCCAGAACAAACTAATTAGGGTCGTGCTTGTCTTCCTCCTCGAGCCCACCTTAACGATCATCACCACAAAAGCGTGGGGCTTTCGTGGGGTGGCTCAAAGTAGCCGACAGAGTACAGCATCTTGCAATGGGCCTGGTGTACAAGATACACTACACCTCAAAGATATCCATGTACCTGACAAACTGCTTCCTAGAGGTCAAGGATGTTCATGATCACAACACCAGAGGCAGCTTCACTAATCATCATAATGTAGATTTAACACTATAATGCGTTCTCCTGCTATACCACCAACATGTGGAACGCCTTCCACAACCCTTAAAGGAGAGCAAATCCATAGCCTTCTTCAAAATTGGTATGAAAAGTCACCTTCAGACAGCTGCTACCCGTGACATCGAAATAGATAGACTAAGCCCCATGCTCCCCCCACCCTTTTTTCTGCCTTTGTATTTGATGTTATGCTTTTTCTGCTTTTGAAATTGATTGTTATCCTAGATAAAGTACTATGTTCTATCCGCCTGTCTTTCCATGTTATATGAGATACGTAAAGTGTGGTTCCTGTGGAATTAAGCCGTAGAGCTTTCTAGGATCTCCTTTTAGTTGACCTTGCACCAGTGAACTGTACTGTCACGAAACTGTACTTTTTCTTCTATAGCAAACTTCTAATACATTCTTCAATCAATCAATCAATCAATCAAAACGAGAGAGAGATAGAGAGTGCTGCTTGGCATGGATTCTGTGTAAGGTTATTTAAATCAGTGAGGACACACAGGTTTATGGTTTCTTCACTATGACAAATAATCCTTATTGTGTTACTTATTTTTCAGATGCTTGCCTTGTTGAATCAATTTATAGGAATAGCAGCATGATACATATTACTCTGTATTAAAGAAAATTGTGCCCCCTTGCCATTTTCAACTGCCACCACAGTTTATCAGACCAAATAGGTTCAAGGATCCCTCCCCCTGTGGATCTGATGATGAATAATAAATATCAAACCTCGGTTCGAAGTGAAGCGGTGAACTTGTATTCCATGTGTTCTAGAGCTATGAACTCTGTGATCTATACATTCTTCCAATTCTGAATGAATTAATGATTGCCAGACCCATGAAATGGGTAGGCCTACATAAGCAAATGTCTGTCCGGGTTTTCTATATAAAGGGTATATATGATGATGACATGATGATGACATGCCTACAAAAGGCATGATGTCATAAATGATGATGACAGACAGGGGGTCTGGCACAACCAGGTTGACCTGGTCTAGTTTTATCTGGAGGGGCGAATTGTCATTTGTCATGTGTCATGTGACATGTGTCATGTGAAGCTTGACCAATCCTCAATTCTGGTCTCATTGGACATTTTTAATCATCCAATCATCAGACCGGGATGGACGTTACACACATATTTTGGATGTACGGGACAGATCAAACCTGTTCATTCTGGACTGGAATGACCATAATATGGACATGAACGGGACACTTCTTGGAAGCGGCTTTCACCGCTTCAAAAAAGTTCGCTTCTTGGTTGTTCAAAAGGCTAATTTTGGTCAGAAAGTAATTGATACAACCTCCAGTCAGCCCAGAAGAAACAGAAATGCTGCACATTAATCCTGCTTCATGGCTCAACAGAACTGCTCTGTTATCAATCGAATCACTGATTTACGTCACATTATTATTGCTTACTAACGGTCTCTACAATATGTTCTCTACAGCACAGCGCCAGTTGTTTAGTTAATAACATTAATTAAAGCATATAGTCGGGTACATTTGACACGTTCTGAGACGTTACACTGCAGTATCATATGAAAAGCGATCTACAAGCTCAAAACACATACTTTATCTATTTTTAAATTTGGAATCCTGCAAAGTAACAGTTTTGGACATAATGAGCTTTTCCACCAGACAGCAAGGATATATTCAGGCATATTTGACACGTTTTGAGTCGTTCAAACGGCGATTTCTCTCCCCCACTGCGGGTCTTTGTTTCTCTACGGATTGAAATCACCACCACGGTCATTAATTCAAACCACAGCAGGTTTAGGGTTTAGTCACGGTGTGTTGTTGGTACCAACCTGCGCTGTGTAGTGTGACGTTCTAGTGCTGTCTGTTGGGGTTTAATGTGTTGTTTTGGAGCAGAAATCCAGAATCAATTCAAAGATACAAATCGACGCTAAGCCGCTCTCTGTGTGCGTGACTCAACAATGCGATGAATCTACTTCCGGGTCAACAACAATGACGTCTCGTGCGTTACGTCCGTCAAAGTTGATCCTGGTGGTGGTGAGAGTTGCCATCTGCTGGTGAACGCGTGTACAGCTTTTTCTTTCTTTCTTTCTTTCTTTCTTTCTTTCTTTCTTTCTTTCTTTCTTTCTTTCTTTCTTTCTGTCTGTCTGTCTGTCTACTATAGTGAGACTGAGTTCACCTCTCTCCTTTATGAGTGGGGATGAAAGGAAGACATTCATGTTGCTGTTGACTGTGTTTCTGCTATGCTCCTCTTCACTGCTGGAAAGTAAAGTAACTCAGTACATTTACTCAAGTGTTGTAATTAAGGACCAATTTGATAAATTGTCTTTACTGGAGTACTTTTACTTCTATTGCACCACAACCCAGAGGCAAATATTGTACTTTTACTCCACCTCAATTAATTGATATGCTAATTACTAGTTACTAGTTAGTAGAGATCAAAGCTACACAGAGATCAAGTTCAGAAACCTCATGGTCTTTCTAGACTTGTCCGCAATCAGCCACTGCTTGCTAGAGCCACTACATGACTGAAATGATGATCCTCATTATGTCGATCAAGTAATAATCATGAATGTTAGATGGAAAATGTGTTTTATTATCATTGTCGTGTCCACTTTCATCCTGCTATTCCTATTTTAGGCATGACATTGCAGACAAAATTGTTAAAAGAATGTTTCAAAAGCATTCACATTTTACAACACATCAGAATGCAACCCGCTGTGAGCTTGTAGATCAGCTATTTTCACTATTCAACATTCTACATACTTTTACTTTTGGCAGTCTTAATTATATTTTGATCCCAATACTTTTGTACTTTTACTCAAGTCAATTGTAACAGAGTATTTCCACATGGTGGTATTGATGCTTTTACTCAAGTCAATTGTAACAGAGTATTTCCACATGGTGGTATTGATGCTTTTACTCAAGTCAATTGTAACAGAGTATTTCTACATGGTGGTATTGATACGTTTACTCCAGTAAAACAATGGGAGTACTTCTTCCAGCGCTGCTTGTCTTCATACTAAAGGTTAGATGTGAACATGTTCAACAATGTCTACAAGTGTTGTAGATGATGTACTATTTAGTTATCACTATTCATAAATGAATGTTTCTTCATTCAGATGCTGTATTTGTGTCATTATGTGACGTGGGAGAAAAGCAGAGGTTCAGCAGCCAACTCACCTGCAGCTGACAAAGAAACAAGCATGAACTGTTGTTTGAACTTCAGCCACGTCTCATATGAGGAGTTTTTGCGATCGGAGGTCGCAGTTCACCATGAGAAATGTCACAGCTTGTCCGTGTTCATGTAGACGTGTAGACGGTCTATGGGCAAACCCATAGACCGTAAAATGTTTTCATTATGATGTCATCATGCTCTGATGTCACTGTGATGTCAAGGGAACCACTACCAGAATGGTTTGCCGCTCTGACATCACGCTCTGGCTTCACTGTGATGTCACACCAATAGAATCCCTTTTATGCCCATATATGGAGTTCCCTGATGTCATCAATATTAATGATGCCCAGGTAGAGAGATCCCTGTGATGCCAGGGGAACAAATCCCTTTTATGCCCATATATGGAGATCCCCAATGTCCACATCCCTGATGTACACAAACCCTGATGTCCGCATCACTGTGGCGCGACCTCACCCTTAAGGGTGAGGTCGCTTGTCGCCCTGTGGCGTCTTACTAGTACTGCTAGAACCCCATTTTATTACAAGTACTTATAAACATCTTATAATCGATAATTGTTCGCAATGCTATTATTAAGACTTATTTAGCCTTATTCACATTTAATGAGATTAATAAGCACCTTTTAAGGACGTACAAGGACCTTGTTAACTGTTAATAGAACATAATACATAGTTAAAAAAAATCACCATTTAAAAAATGCAGTGGATTTGAAAAAAAGACAAAGCTTGTTTCCATTGTGGTTCACTTTGTAACAAACAACCATAAAAAAAAGAATCATTAATGGCAAATAATGTTAATTAATGCTTATACAAAGAACCTTATAACCCACAACTATTAATGGTATTATTATCAACATTCATATTTGTTTTGAGACGTTTTTTGATAGAAAAACACAACACGTTTCATGTTGTATCAACGAGGGGTCCCATCAAGGGAAATTCTTCAAGCACACTCACGAGTCAAGGAACAGCTAAAAAGCCTTTATTTCAATAGGGCTATTACATATAAAGAAAACATTAAAAGGGCCATTAACGCCATTAATGCCGACCGGTTTCGACACACTGTCTTCTTCAAGGTGTGGCTATAAGGGGGTGTCACCGTAGGTGCATGTCCTCTTAGGGGGTCATTACATGAGGTCGATTTTTTTGTAGACGATAGTTTTACTATTGATTCGGCCATTTTGACACACGGAGACGCGGTTTCATGACCCTAACCGATACTTTTCGGAATTCGGCTCTGAAAGTGCATTTCTGCGGTTTCGCATTGGTTTCGCACCGGTGTAATATAGGAAATCGGCGGCGAGGGAGAGTGCGATGATGTCATAGCCCCCTGCTCCCCCTCCCCTGCTGCATACAGTGTCAGTCTGTCATACTAACCGAAAATGTATTATTATTATTTGTGTTGTTGTAGGCCTAATTAAAACCCAGAAAATAGCCAAAACTGAACACATAGTGATCTATTAGCCCAAACCTCATTTGGAAAATATCAGGAGTAGGCTAGCCTATATGAAAGCCTTTTAAAAATGTTTATAGCCTACAATTGGAATCCTTCTCCAAACCAATCAATTACAACTGCCAGCAAAAGACGTAAAGATTATGTAGGTCCGATCAATTTAGTATTTAGCGCAGCTGGCTACTATACAGCTCGTTTGACAGGAGTCGCAAGCCCACTAGGCTACCAACAGCTCTCCTCTCATCAAAGTTACTTTAAACCAGTATTCCATTCTCAGCCAACTAATTATTAAATCCATTTATTTCCGAGTTTCCAAGAGACCGACCACATTTAATGATTATTAAAGCCCATAGTTGTGCGTCCCTCTCTGCCTTCATGTGCCGATCCATCCACTTGCAGTGCAGCCGTGCGCTGTTCTGATTGACAGCGAGGAGCTGTAAACTGTACACTTTATCATGTAACATTTATGGTATTCCAGGCAATAATGCATTCCCCTTGTTTTTACCTAAAAACTGGATTAATTCTTCAAAATGTGGACTACATCACGTCACAGATGCAGCGCACTCAAGGTAATTATTGTGACTTATCCAGATGCTTTGCAATTAGGCTACTCACACGAGTAATGAATATGCTGACAGACAGACAGACAGACAGACAGACAGACAGACAGACAGACAGACAGACAGATAAAAGAAACTGCTCATATCACAAAAAAAACGTCCTCCTATCGCTCCTAACTTTTACTGTCCAGTCAGAGTCCACGAATAGGCCACTCGCTCATAATGTCACAAAAAAAAAGAAAGAAATTCCTCCTCCTCCTCCTCCGGCGCTGCTGGCCGCCAGCAGCGTCAGTTCTGCAAATGCAAAGGTATGGCAACATGGCTGTTGTCTTGCACGTGTGAAGGCATGCATGCAATACACCAGTCATGTTGCCAATACTTAGCAACAGGCATGATGAATTTATTTTAAGAAGTACATTTTATTATTTCCCCTTGTAAACAAGGTATGGTAGACTACCATACCCATATGTGCCTCTGTAGGCTACTGCGTTCGCTGCCTCGCAGCATGTTGCGTTATAGGTCTACTTCTGTGTTGCAGATAGAAGACAGAACTCACTTTATATAGCCCATCCCCGTAGATAATGTCCAGAAATATGCTCCATAGGCTATAAATGTTCCGACCTTCATCTTCCAGGTGACTTTTGTTGGTGTTTCACTTCACCTCGCTAAAAACCTCCTTTTGCGGGACTCATTGAATATGCGAACAGACGATAATAATATGGATTTGGGAGCATAGCCTAATTACAAAGCATGTCTCATTAAAAACAATAGGTCTATATATTTTATAGTTGAAGGGTAAATACACAGTATAGGCCTATGTAGGCTGGGAACATGACACATTTTGCTTGAATTCATGCGTTGTCAACTTGTCGTATAAACACAGAAAAACGAACCAACAACCAGGTGTAAACGCGACGTTTTTTGGGTAATAAACCCAAAACGAGACCGGCAGCGTTTCCAATCGTCCTGGTATAAAGACCCCCTTATACATCCTTGTGGCCAAGGGAACCATCATGACCGGCACATACAGTATATCTCATCAGGCTCAGTGTAAGCAAAATAACACCATATACATAGTAAGTATTGAAGTTCATGTTGCCGACCTATACCTAAAAAATTAAAACATTCAGTATAGTGACAACAAATGATTCACCTATTTACATAAATGGTTCAAAATCTATTTCCTCATTTAGACCTGGATATACCATGGCGTGTTGGCGTCAAAAGTAAATATCCAGTATGTTTCTCTCTGCAATAACCTCTGTAATCTATTGCCACCTCAAGCTGTTTGTTCCACTTGTTCTATACCCTATACTTTAAGGAGGCTGTCATTGCCATTGTGGACACTATGGAAATTTTGTCCGCCCTATATAGAAACAGCCACAAGGGCATGTAAGGGTTAGTACACTATATAGGTGGAGTTGCAATTAATAAACTGTTTGTACTTGTACGTCTCCATAGTTTTTGTGTCTTTAAACTCCTTTGTTGTATAACATTATAACAGTGTTTACAATTGGTTTGTAAACATCTATATGTGCCTGTTGGTCTATTTAGCCAATGGCCCTCTCTCTTAGCTGGTAAATAACTTTGAGAGAGTTTGTCCTTTAAAGAAGGAGCTTTGTTCAAACAAAACGTCATTTAGAGTAGGGTCACTTTTGAGAATATCCCAATTAGATAGAACGATCTGTTTTATTTGTGAGAACTGTTTTCTGTAGGACAAAGAGAAATATACACCTGTTGTGTCTTTTTTCTTTCTGACACCTTGACGTCCGAAATAGAATGGTGGTTGGTAGATTAGCCGTGACATTTCTATTATTGTATTGTGATCTGAGACATAATATTATGTTTATAAACATGACCCCGCAGCCCCTCCATCTTGAACAGCGCCGCTGTTTTTTCTTTTTTTTTTCCCCCCAGGCCAGTAACTCACCATGATTTTCTCGATTTCCGTTGGGATAGAATGGGGGTTTTGGCCGATCGTCGATGTCCCCGTGCGTTTCGCGTGCGCGATCCTTTCACGTAAATGTCCCCGCAAATAGTCCATGTGTGACTGAAGAACAGAACTGAAAAGTTTCGCTAGCATAGCCCCAAGCATGGCTGCAGGAGGAGCTCGAGTGTGTAGACAGTAAACGGATGGGTGGAAGGTGCCTTGGAGAAGGAGAGGCGCTGACGTCACCTCTGCTTCATGCACGGTCTGCATGAGCTATCAGTGCACGAGTGGTGACTAGGGAAGGTTAGACGATCGCCGATTTTCGGATCAAAAGTTTTTATTCCGGTTTTAAAGACAAAGTCCGGGAATGTACGACGTGGCTGAGAGTCCCTGGGGGGATGTGCGATATAGTACGGTTTTAACATTAAGGGGCTCCCCTTGGCTTAGAAGGTGTTAAAGAAGGTTTAAGAGTTGTTGCCGTTCTAGGGAGCTTGCTTTATTTCAACTCATCTGTTGAGATTGTAGTTCAAAGTCCTGTGCCCCGTTTTCATAGAGCAAAAGTTCTGGAAGTTTTTTTCAAAAATGACGGCAATTTTGAAATTCACGCCATGTGAAAACGGCCACTTATTTTGTGTGCCGGAAGTTTTGGTGTCCGAAATGTCACGGCAAACTAGCTAGTAATTTTTGCTGAAAGTACCGGGAGAATACAAATTTCCCTGCAGTGAAAACACATACAGTGATTTTTGACAGTTTTTTGACAAGCAGGTGCATGAAAGGAGCCAATAATAACAGTTAAAGCATTGTATTTGGGATCGAAAACGATCTGAAAGTAAAGGAATATAGAGAAATAAAATCCAGCTTCACCTTGCATAAGGGGATTGATTATTTGAATCGCATTGCATTTGAATATAGGTCTATTAAGCCTTAAGATATTCATCCGTGGTGGGACCGGAGAATCGCGGAGGGTTCGATTTTAACCCGCGGCAGGACCGAGCATAGCTGAGGGTTCGATTTTAACCTGTGGTGGGACTGGAGCATCGCGGAGGGTTAGACAAAAAGTGCAACACGTTGCATATAGAGATCCTTTCTGAACCTTATGTGTTGTTGCATGAAGAATATGTCTTGTAACTAATTGTTAAAACTCCATTTGTGGGGTTCAGGGTGAGAGAGAGAAAGGCAGACCGAACCGAAGCTACTCGAGTAAGCGACTAGTGTGGGTCCGTTGCCATGTCTGTTAATTATAATAGACTCTGGTCTTGTTTTCCGTGAAGTTTCTTGTAAATATTGATAGTTGCCGGTTGCCTTTTATTTGTTGTGAGCTTGTAGATCGGCAATTTTCAAGTAGCTGGTGCGGTGATGCATATAGTTTTAAAGCTAGTGTGGCCTAGATAATAGCACTTTTTGGGGCTTATTTTCGTTCACCTGGTTGCTTATTTTTCTCGCAAAGTCTGGCAACTGGTCTTTCATGCCGCCACAATGGTTTAGTGAAAACGATGTATTTTACGGCAATTCCAGCATTTTTGCTGCTAATGAGAGCATGTGAAAAAAAAAACTCCCAGTAAGTTACTAATCATTATGCTAATTAGTTTGCAGGGAAAATTCCGGAACTAAAATGAAAACATGCCTCTGGTCACGAATTATTTTTACCCTTTGAAATTGTCCATAAGGGATATTGTTATTTTGGTGGTAAGGATGAAAGGACCCGTAATGTAACAATGAATTGCAATCTATAGGTTTTCTAAACAGAGTAGTGTGTAATTTATCATCCTCACTTTTATAGATAGTGAGGTCTAGAAAGTCGATGCTCTCTCTAGAGTACTCTAATGTTAATTTAATATTTTTGTTTGTGTTCGATATTGGTGAAACTCCAACAGATCAGCTTGTTTACCTCTGAATAATAAGAAAATGTCATCAATGAAACGACAGTACATTTTAATATTCTCTTTGAAGGGATTTTTAACACCATCCAAATACAGATTCTGCTTCCCACAGTCCTAAATATAAACAGGCATACACCCATACTTGTGCCTTTGCATTGTTTGAACCTCCTATTTTGAAACAGAAACACATTGTTGTTCAAGACCCGTTTCATGTTGTATTAAGTAACATGTTGTATATACTGTAGGTGCAGTGATAAGTTGAAACAGAAGAATAGCACACACTCAGTGTAGCTTCATTTACATACTTTTAATGACCAGTAAGACTCCCTAATCGGGAGATAAGCGACCGTAGGTCACTTATCTCCACAAATAGGGCAAAAATGTGTTTTGCCAAAATCTTCCTGATCCATGTTGATGAAATGAGTGTAGACATACTGTGTAGTGATTTTCGTGATTTTAGGGCAAAATCTGTAGGAGCAGTGTCCAAAAATGTGTTTTGCAAGAATCGGCCTCATGGTGGCGCTAGAAGAGGGCCATGTGAGAAATGAGGGGTGGGGTCTCCGCGCCGGCAAGGCGGACGAATAGGTACCGGCCCCGGCTGTCCCGGTCGCTCCTAGCCGGAGTTACGGCATTTTATGTGAGCTGCAGTGTAGGGGGTCCTCCACTGGGGGTGCCACCACTTTTGCATCCGTTCTGGAGCACCAGGAGTGGGTGGTCCCCGGGAATTCCCCGTGAGCAGCCCCGTTGGGGTGGTCATTTGGTCAGTTTAGCACATTTGGTCATTTTTTACATCTGGGGGTCCCCCAGGGACCTGGGGGTCCCCTGGAGCTCCGGTCCTTCGAGGTTGTAGTTTGGCAGGTAAGGAACGTGTGTGCAAAATTTGGCATGGATCGGGGCAACGGTTGCGGAGATATGAGCAGGGCAAGAGTGTGACGTGTGAGGTGTGACAGACAGACAGACTGACTGACTGACGGACTTACACTTTGTGCAGGGTTTGATAGTAAATGCGACCTACGGTCGCAATCAACATGTTGACAAGTGGTCTTCATCAGGTGTGTAGGCTGCTGTACAAACATTGACAGTGGTTTTAATGATGAAGGTTTTGAACAGTGGTCTTCATCAGGGAGTGTAGACCCCCCCCCACCCTGACAAGCACTTGGAATTGTAGGAGTTGAGGCGTTACATTTAGTTTGACTCTGTTAAACATATAAATATATATACAACGTGTTGTGAGCTTGTAGATCAGCTATTTTCACAACATCAGCCTCTTTCTTGGGGAATATTTTACAATTTGGCGAAGGTTTGAACATTTTTATAGTATCGTCTGTTCATTGCGAGGTATTGTGAGCTTGTAGATCAGCTATTTTCACAATATCTGCCTCTTTCTTAGGTAATATATTACAATGTGGCGAAGGTTTGATCATTTTTATAGCCTTGTTTGTTCATTGATTTTGATGCAGTAATGGTCAAAAGTAATTTGTGTCCAGATACACGTACAGATTATGGCATGTTGATTTGTTTACCGTTGAGTAAGAAAACAATGTTGCACATTAAGCAAATCATCTGGGGACCCCCTGGGGTTCCTGACCCACAGTTTGAGAACCATTGGTCTATCTGGGTGCGTCTCCACCAGCTGAAGTGAGGAAAACATCACAGAACATGAATGTGTGTGTGTGCCTGTTCACCGCTTGACCTGGTGGTCCCAGCAGGTGGGCTGCAGGTCCTCGTTGACACCACATTTAACCCTGTGTGTGCTGCTGACGTACTAATGACACACCTGCTGCTGGGACTCTGCTCCCACATCAGCACACATCACAGCTGCACAGTTCTCACTCTGATGAGTTGGACAGTTTTAGGTCTTTATCCTGCAGGATGTGTTGGAGCTGATAAATCTTAACTCCTCTCTGCATTTCTCTGTGAGGTCGTTGGCCGCCAACCTGAAACACATGAACACAAGAGAATGGAGAATAGAACATGATCATTTGCATATCCATGAAGCAAACAGAAGCTGAAAACACCGACATTATTAAAGTTATATAATAATGAGTCTCCGATCTACTATGTGGTGTGTGTGTGTGTGTGTGTGTGTGTGTGTGTGTGTGTGTGTGTGTGTGTGTGTGTGTGTGTGTGTGTGTGTGTATGCGTGTGCAGGAATGATCAAGTATCCCTCACTGCATCGTGCAGAACGGGGGCGTGGCGGGATCACTTACAGCCTGTACCATAGACTAGGCCTGTACCATAGACTAGGCCTGTACCATAGACTAGGCCTGTACCATAGACTAGGCCTGTACGGCCCGCTCCTCCCACATCAACAATATGATGTTGTGATTGGCTTTTGGCTTTGAATTGCTCTTCAAACCTTTATTGAACACGGAAACTAACATTCCCAAAAAATATAATGTTTGTTAATAATGAAAAATTACTTTTAATAATAAATATCAGTAGGCCTATTGCATTAATTCTTATTGCAGAAAATTCCTCTTCAAAACATTATTGAACACTGGAAAATAACATTACAAAAAAGAAAACGTTTCATAATAATGAAAAATAACTTTTACTAATATCAGCGGCGAGGGACCCCCGGGGACCCCCCCTGAGCAGCGGCGGTCAGCAAGAGGCACCCCGGTGGAGATCCCGGTGGAGGGTCGCCCGGCGACGGACCCCCGGCACGGTGGCTGTGAGTCGGCCGCCCTGCGGGGGTTCCTCGCCGCCGACCACGGGGCGACCGCAGCGGAGGTCCGCGAGAGGTGGCGTGGGAGTGTGGGAGGTTGACCCCGTCACCCCGGACCAGTAGAGGGTCACCGGCGACGGACCCCCGCAGGGCGGCCGCCGGCCACGGGGTGACCGCAGCGAGAGGTGCCGTGGGACCCCGGTGGTCCGTCGCCATGTAGCCGTCTCAAAAAACTACTGGGCTCCGGTGGCAGAAAACAGCCGATCTACAAGCCCACAAAGCGTTGCGCTTGATTTCAGGGACTCGTGGGGGGTGGGAGCTCGAAACACTAAACGGCCTACAATGGGAGGAGCGGGACGTCACGTCCCGCTCCTCCCACATCCCGCCATGTCCCAGTTCTGCACTCTGCAGTGAGGGGCTTCTCGGAATGACTGGGTGCATGGGAGCGACAGAGAGAGAGAGAGAGGGGGGGGGGGGGGAGAAAGAGAGAGAGAGAGGAAAACATTGTGTTGATCAAGTAATAATCATGATTGCCAGATGTAAAATCAGTTTTTTATCATTCTCTTGTCCACTTTCATCCTGTTATTCCTATCATAGGCTTGATATTATAGACACAATTGTTAACTGTTAAATGTTTCAAAAGTTTTCACATTTTCAAATTCCCCAAATAGTGAAATAGCTGATCTACAAGCTTACAACGCGTCTTGAGCTTGTAGATCGGCTATTTTCACTATTCGTCAGGCAAGAAAAATACAAAAGATTTGGCATCTGCAAAAAAAGAAGAAGAAAAAAAAAAGAAAAATACTCATTACCCAGAATGTCCAATATCACTCTTCTGTTGTTTTTCCTCACAATGACTTGAAAACATTCAGTAATGGCAGATCTACAAGCTTAGAAGCCCAGCATCACAACATGTTGTGACATTGTAGATCTGCTATTTTAAAATAGCCGAAGTATAAAGTAGGGTTTAACAGTACTTGAGTAAATGTACTTAATTATTATAATTATTTTATTTATTTATTTAATAATTCAGCCTTTCTCTACTGGACCAATCTGCAACATAGATTTACAAGTCAAAGAAAAGCCACCAGGGAGAGAGACAGACAGGCTTGAAGAAAAAGACAGGACTGTGATAAACTTCAGGACTACTGACTTGAGATCCTTCAGTTTACAATGTGGACTCTGCAGTCCAACACAGAGACGCTTAACGCCTGCATCTTGCAGCTTGTTAACGTCCAGGTCCAGGTGTGTCAGACTGGAGGAGCTGCAGCTGAGAACTGAGACCAGATCTTCACAACATCTCTCTGTGAGTTCACAGCTCCACAACCTGAATGGAGATGAACACATGGAAATGTTATTCTGTCTTTGGTCAAGTCCATGTTATTTGCAAAAGACATTTCATACCAGATAAAATGTAAATCCCATAATATTTAGGACCTCCCCACCACGCGCACCACGCACTCACTCACGCACACCTGCACACGCAACATATTTGCACACACACACACACACACACACACACACACACACACACACACACACACACACACACACACACACACACACACACACACACACACACACACACACACACGCACTATAACCTAGTACCCCCCCCCCCCCCACAACCACACACACACACACACACACACACACACACACACACACACACACACACACACACACACACACACACACACACACACACACACACACACACACATTTGAAATGTTTATCTATGACCAATTGATGAAGTATCTGAGTTGTTTGTTTTGTTTGTAAGGGTCTTCTAAAAACTTCTAAAAATGTAGGGCTGACTTTAGTCACAGAGGATCGCACACACTCGCAGATTTTTTTTTCATGTGATGATTCTTCGAAAGTAGGGGCAAAAACAACCATTTTGGGCACTGAATGTTTTTGCCACATACACAATTAGTGGGACAATAAAATGACCAGAAACACAATGAGCTAGATGACTATAACAGGTCTGTAACTCTGAGAGTGTACAAATAGAACCAAATGGAACCTATGGGTACATGTGGTTCCATGTGTAGACTCTCAGAGTTATTGTGGTCCTTGCAAATAAAACATTTGAGACCCACTAGTAGTAATGGACTCCTAATGTGCCATAAAGAGAGAGGGCGAGATCATTTAGCGACCTACAACCGGGTTGCAACGTGGTCGGTAGTTTTCAGAGACCGGGTCGCTAAAGCGTCCGACCGGGCCGTTAAATCACCGACCGAGCCGCTAAAACGTCCGACCGGGTCGCTAAATCATTGACCGTGCCGCTAAAGCGAGCGACCGGGTCGCTAAATCGAACGACCGGGACACTAAATCCACGGACCGGATCGCTAAATGCACCAACCGGGACGCTAAATCCACGGACCGGGTCGCTAAATCCACCAACTGGGACGCTAAATTCACGACTGGGTAGGTAAATCCACCGACCGGTGGTCGCTTATCCACCGACCACCGGGCTACTAACCCTAACCTTAAACCTAACCTCAGTATCCTTACCTCAGTATGCTAACCTGCTGACGCAACCTCCCGACCGGGTCGCTAAATCACCGACCGCGCCGCTAAAGCGAGCGACCGGGTCGCTGAATCGTCCGACTGGGGCGCAAAATCTTCCGACCGGGTCGCTAGACGTACCAACCGGGTCGCTAAATCTACCGACCTAAAACTGCAGGCAGGTCGGTAGATTTAGCGACCGGGTCGGTCGATTTAGCGGCGCGGTCTGTGATTTACCGGGCCGGTCGGTTGATTTAGCGACCTGGTCGCTCGATTTAGCGACCCGGTCGCTGAAAACTACCGACCACGTTGCGACCCGGGTGTAGGTCGCTAAATGATCTCGCTCTTACTGGCCATAGACGTAGTAAATCAGTGTCATACATATTCTAAACAAAACCTGGAGATTGACATTCAGTAATTGGGTATTATGATCAAAATATATTATAATGGTGGGTAAAAAAGAAAATCTCACATTTGCCACAGACAAGGCCAAGTCTTGTCATGGACACATTTGTCCAACTATGGACATATTGATGACCTCTGTTGATGGATGGGAGATGGTTGTACAATGTTCTGCTTATTAACCCTTGTATAATGATGAGGAGATGAAGGCAAGGTGCAACAACTGGCCAAACATGACCAACATGTTTCATTTCACTGACAAGTTTCATCATTACATCACATCAGTGGTGGAAGAAGAACTCTGACTTCATTTCTATCAATTATCACCCCATGAAGCCTTGAATGAATGGAGATGTTTTTTCTTCACTCCTAAGCCAATACTTTGATGATAGAACCTTATCCAAGGTGGTTTACAATGATTCTGCATCATGTTGATTTCATAGACCAAAACTATTATGAAAAATGCTTGTCGACTACCTTTTTTTCACTGACGAAAACAAAATAAAAAACAAATTAAAACTAATCTAAGATAACTAAAACTAAGACTAAATGTACTGACAATTTTGTCAACAAATAAAAACTAAAATGTGAGGGAGGGACTAGTGGAGAAGAGATCTAGTAGAAGTAAAAGACAGGTCATTTTATGTTTGGTTACGCTCGGGTGTTAAGCTCTGAAAATAGCAGATCTACAAGCTCACAACGCGAAGGATAGCGAATGCATTTTCCAGCAGCGGCACCTGCCGCGACGTTGCCAGAAGTGCTGACAACAGCCATCCAATGATTCCTATGCCGCTGCAATTATTCCTAATCAGTGGCACAGCGAGGGGGAGGGGGGAGGGACTCTCTCTGAGGGAGGGAGAGAGATAGATAGATAGAGAGAGAGGGAGCGACCTGAGGGGCGCAACAGAGCAGCATCATGTCCCAGCCAGCAGTCAGTATAGGGCCTATATGTCAGTGTTTTCCACCAGCCACAGTGAGAGAGCGTAAAATGAAACCAAACCACGGGTCCATTTGGTTTCATTTTAGGCCTACCCTCACAAAAGTTAAAAGATCCATAAGGGTCCATTATAGGTTATCAACTCATTTAGCTGGGGACCACCTGGAAGGCGACCGCCATTGGTCCTTGCTCTTTCTGCCTCAAGGACCCCCACCACCTCAGCCGGTCCTATCCATTTTACATATAGTTACATAGTTAACTGTTTTGCGCGCGGGTCCATTTGGTTAAATTTTACGCTCGCAAGAGTTAAAGATCTATAATATAAGGCACTATTTGCGAAAAAATAAACCATACATTTTCTTTTCTCCTAAATGTATGTTTCATGTTTCAACGCATATCTTCTTCATTATTCATCGTTTTTCTGCGCCCGTCATGCGTAATTCTCGGTCCAGCATTCTGGATAAATATTATTCACCACCACGTCGGGTTTAATAACCAAAGAACAAACATACAGCCCACATAATGCTTTAATGACCCGTTCTATTAAGTAGCCTACACTTTAATCAGTGGTACTTTGGGGTTTTCTTTTCAGGGGGGACGGCCATTTATTGACGTCACATGCACGCACGCCTTTAGATGTGTGTGCCTACATGTGCACATGGATCAAATAAATACATGGATATTATAGATCTTTAACTCTAGAGAAACAAAAAGTTTGCTTTGAACAAATCTTGAACATGGAGTAATGTATAGCCTATGAGGACGCACGCACAACATTGCACATACAGTCACTGCTGGAAACCTAAAGTAGACTAGGTGTTGAAGTATACAGATATATATTCACTTTATCCAGAGTCTGTCTTGCCACATTAATAGCGCAAATTTGTGTGTTATAAACAAGCACATTTCTGACTTTATTAACTCAAATGTGTTGTATTTAAATAGGGCTTCATATCACTTTGTTTGGATCAAAGCCAATAATCACCCACTTTGCGATGTATGTCCTATTTAAAAGATACTTTACAGTCGGTTTTAGCAGTATAAGGAACTATATGCCTATAGGCAACTCTTTAATTAAGTTGATCAATTAATCAAAGCTTTATAGGCTATGGCTTTGGATAGCTCACCGAAAATAGCAGATCTGCAAACTCGCAAGCATCTTGTGTAGACCCACCAGTTGTGAGCTTGTAGATCGGCTATTTTTCGCTGTTTGGCGACCAATACCGACCCTCCACGGGGGTTTCTGGGGTCTGTCTTGCTATCAAATGATATTGTCGGCCCAAACGCACAACGCACGGCTGGCTGGCTGGCTGGCTGTGCGGGGACTGAACTGGACCCTGTCCTGCTGTCTATAGGCTACTTTCCTGTGTGTCTTTGACCTACCAACCACAGCAGCCTACCACACACACACTCCCTGAGTAGGTCTGTTATTGAGCTGGCCAGTAACAGTAAAGGTGCCTCCACACCGAAAATACTACAGGAGACTTGTTCAAACTGTTCACAGACTGCAAAGAACTGCAAAAAACTGCAAAAAACTGAGCACATAAAATTTTCCAGCCGACTGTATGCCGACTGTAATTACTGTACAGTTTTGCGCATGCGCACTGTGTTGCCATATTGGCTCGTTACAAGCGACTTTGATCCTGTTTTCCTATAATGTTGCTAGTTGTGGGTTACTTTTGTTTGGGCATGTTTCTGAATTGTAGTTGCTTATTTGGCCTTGCTTTCAACATTCTTTTCGAAAATAGCTAATGTAATAGAGCTCAGTAGGTGAAATTGGACGCTTCTTTAGGCCTTGTTTTCATAGACCTGGTCGCTTGTTTAACTCACAGAATCTGGCAACCGGGGAGCAGAAGCGGAGATGCTTCCTGTCCAGTGTTTTCTTCTCCTCACACCAAAACAACACACATCACTATTACTAGCGTTGCCTTGGAGTTGATTAGTATAGGAAATTGAGAGTTGAGATTGTGAATATGCTATTTAGTAAAAATGTGCAACGGGAAAATGTCTCTGGCTTATTTAGGCTTGGTTTTGCTGCAGCAGTAGCAAACTAATGGTCCATTACAACTCACTACAATTCACCAACGGCTAGGGGCGACTCAACAAAATTGAGCAAGTCCAGTTTTTCCGTCGATAGCGTTCCAGACCCGCTGCCGAAAACCTGCCGATGAGCTCCCGTTCGGCAACAGACGCTTTCCGCCTTCCGCCGCCGATTCGGCCACGAATCAGTTTGGTTAAAAGTGGCCTTAACACATTGTCCTTTTTCTTGGAGCATTATTCAATCATACATGTATTTTGCATATTGTCTTTCATGTATGATGAGGGCATCATGAGCCTACTGTAAGCTAATAAATAGCATTCACTCAAAAAAGTTGTCCAGTTCTCTCTCTCTCTCTCTCTCTCTCTCTCTCTCTCTCTCTCTCTCTCTCTCTCTCTCTCTCTCTCTTTCTCTCAGTGCGCATGCATGCTTCAAATAAACACAAACTGTATTCTCACTTTCACTTATGTAGCTGATCTACAAGCTGGAACCAACAGGCTTAAAAACAGGCCTAATTGAGTCTCAATTACATTAACTCATGTGAGGTCTATGAGAGATGATATTATTAATATCTTATATTAAAGTTTAGGCTACTTAGAACTGGGTCATTAAAGCATTATGTTCGGAAATGCCTTTGGTTAATATTAAACCCGACGCTGACGTGGTGAATAATGTTTAACCAGAATGCTGGTTACAGAATGAATCCAAAGATTTATGTACGACAAGCGCGGAGAAACCATATATATGCCTACAAAAAATAATGAAGAATATGTGTTGAAACAAACATATGCATGATGAATTCGATTAAGGAGGACCTTTAGTTCCTTTTGGAGCAAAGAAAAACTATTCGCATTGACATATTTATTACATTATTTATTTATATTCGGGGTGACGGGGTCGGTAGCCAAATATAGCTCTTTAACTCTTGAGAGCGTAAAATGAAAGATTCTACACACACACACACACACACACACACACACACACACACACACACACACACACACACACACACACACACACACAGATAACGGCAGGTGGTGGTAAGCGATAGATGGTCCAGATGGATAGGCCTACAGTAGAGGTCTTCGGACCTGCCCGAGATCCGAAATTACCCGCGATCCGAACCGCCCCGAGCCGGGTAACGGGGCCGTTTTCGAGCTTTTACCGCGGGGCGGGCCGGGGCCGGGGCCGTCTGCCCCGGTTCCCCGGGTATCTCCTGTTACCCGAGTGGAGCCGAGACAGGCCGAGATTGAAGTGAAAGCGAACGCAACAACTGCACCAAATAGATAACGCCACACGATGGCACTAAAGATGCAGCATGTAATCTGTTGCATTGGTTGTGAGAACTGACTCACTCAGTCACAACAACACTGACTGTATCAGTTGGATTGTTATTATTATCAAAGATATTAACGTAACGTTTTGGTTAACGGTTTACGATGGAGTTGTCATTGCGTGTTGTCATGCTCTGCAGAGCAAAATGGACACTCAAAGCAGAAAGATATAATGAACAACACATGCGACAGAAAACGATAGCATTAGCATTGGCTAGCCAAAGAAGAAGGAATAAAAACATGGATTTATTTGTATTTACAAACTGTCCGCATTGACTTACTGGTCTGGGAAAAGATCATCTTTTGGCGAGAGGCACAGCGCCGCTGACAGCAACAGCAGCACCGTGGCGACGTTAGGTAAGAAATATGTCTGATACAACTCTTAATATAATAACGTTGGCATTCTTTCATTTCGGGGCGACAGGTTCGGGTCTCGGATCTCCCGTTCTGCTCGGGTTTCGGATCCAATTTTTCTAATAACAGGCGGGGCCGTTCGGATCGGATCCATCACGTCTCGGGGCTGATCGGGTAACGGTTCTCAAATTCCAAATGATAGACGGGGCCATATGGGTCCGGGTCCATTTCCCCCGGGTCCTTTTGGGTTCGGGTAGTTCAAATTGGACCCGTGAAGACCTCTAGCCTACAGTATAGATGGATTATGGATTGATGCCGGTGCAGAAGAGCCGACAGATGACGGCATGCGTCGGCCCTGCCGGGGCAGAAGCGGCGCTCCCGGTTAGAAGCGGCACGTGGGTGTGTGTGGAGGGGGGGTGGGGGGGGTGGGGCTGGTGACAGGTTCGGCAACATTGGCAGACAAAGCTCCGTTGCCCGTCTGTCCGGCGGAAATTGTATTTGCTCTTTCTGCACAACGCGTTGTGCTGCAACACGTTGTGAGCTTGCAGACCGGCTATTTTCAACATGCAACGAAGTGTAAAATCAGCCATTATAGTTATGATCATACTTATGACGCCATCAAGGCCTGCCAAAATACATTTTAGTTGACAAATCTAAACTACAACTAATTCAAAAGACTATGACTAAAACTACATCAACATTTTGTCAAAATCAACATTCATTCTGCATTAATTCACACACACACACACACACACACACACACACACACACACACACACACACACACACACACACACACACACACACACACACACACACACACACACACATTTGAAATGTTTATCTATGACCAATTGATGGTGCATCTGAGTTGTTTGTGTTGTTTGTGAGGGTCTTCTAAAAACTCCTCCAATTTTATTCTATGTAGGGCTGACTAGTCACACAGGATCGTGCCCACTCGCAGATTTATTTTTAACACAGCGATTTTTCAAAAGTAGGGCAAAAACAACCATTTTGGGCATTTAATGTTTTTTGCCACATACACAATTAGTGGGACAATGAAATGACCAGAAACACAATGAGCTAGAAGACTATAACAGGTCTGTAACTCTGACAGTGTACAAATAGAACCAAATGGACCCTATGGGTACATGTGGTTCCATGTGTAGACCCACAGAGTTATGGTGGTCCTTGCAAATAAAACATTTGAGACCCACTAGTAGTAATGGACTCCTAATGTGCCATAGTGACGTAGTAAATCAGTGTCATACATATTCTGAACAAAACCTGGAGATTGACATTCAGTAATTGGGTATTATGATCAAAATAAGAACATTATAATGTTGTGTAAAAAGAAAATCTCAAATTTGCCACAGACAAGGCCAAGTCTTGTCATGGACACATTTGTCCAACTATGGACGTATTGATGACCTCTGTTGATGGATGGGAGATGGTTGTACAATGTTCTGCTTATTAACCCTTGTATAATGATGAGGAGATGAAGGCAAGGTGCAACAACTGACCAAACATGACCAACATGTTTCAATTCACTGACAAGTTTCATCATTACATCACATCAGTGGTGGAAGAAGAACTCTGACTTCATTTCTATCAATTATCACCCCATGAAGCCTTGAATGAATGGAGATGTTTTTTCCTCACTCCTAAGCCAATAATTTGATGATAGAGCCTTATCCAAGGTGGTTTACAATGATTCTGACCAAAACTGTGATGAAAAATGCTTGTTGACTACTTTTTTTTCACTGACAAAAACAAAATAAAAAAAATAATAAAAAACTAATCTAAGATGACTAAAACTAAGACTAAATATACTGTCAATTTTGTCAACAAATAAAAACAAAAATGTGAGGGAGGGACTAGTGGAGAAGAGATCCAGTAGAACTAAAACACAGGTCATTTTATGTTTGGTTATGTTCGGGTGTTAAGCTCTGAAAATAGCAGATCTACAAGCTCACAACACGAGGGATAGTGAATGCATTTTCCAGCAGCAGCACCTGCCGCGACGTCACCAGAAGTGCCGACAACAGCCGTGCAATGATTCCTATGCCGCAGCAATTATTCCTAATCCGTGGCACAGCGAGGGGGGAGGGACTCTCTCTGAGAGAGAGAGATAGATAGATTGAGAGAGAGGGAGCAACCTGAGGGGCGCAACAGAGCAGCATCATGTCCCAGCCAGCAGTCATAGGGCCTATATGTCAGTGTTTTCCACCAGCCACAGTGAGTAAAATGAAACCAAACCACAGGTCCATTTGGTTTCATTTTAGGCCTACCCTCACAAGAGTTAAAAGATCCATAAGGGTCCATTATAGGTTGTCAACCGCCATTGGTCCTTGCTCTTTCTGCCTCAAGGACCCCCACCAACTCAGTCGGTCCTATCCATTTTACGCACATAGATACCTGTTTTGCGCGTGGGTCCATTTGGTTTAATTTTACGCTCTCAAGAGTTAAAGATCTATACTATAAGGCACTATTTGCGAGAAATAAACCATCAAATTTCTTTTCTCCTAAAAATGTCCTCCTTAATCGAATTAATGCATATGTTTCATGTTTCAACACATATCTTCTTCACAATTCATCGTTTCTCTGCGCCCGTTATGCGTAAATCTCGGTCCAGTTCTGGATAAATATTATTCACCACCACGTCAGGTTTAATAACCAAAGAACAAACATATAGCCCATATAATGCTTTAATGACCCGTTCTATTAAGTAGCCTACACTTTAATCAGTGGTTTTCTTTTCAGGGGGGACGGTCATTTATTGACGTCACATGCATGCGCGCCCCTAGATGTGTGCGCCTACATGTGCTTATGGATCAAATAAATAAATGAATATTATAGATCTTTAACTCTAGAGAAATTAAAAGTTTGCTTTGAACGAATCTTAAACAGTACATAA
Organism: Nannobrachium achirus; assembly: GCF_963921795.1. Lineage (NCBI taxonomy): Eukaryota > Metazoa > Chordata > Actinopteri > Myctophiformes > Myctophidae > Nannobrachium > Nannobrachium achirus. The sequence continues at coordinate 78,732,253 of NC_137810.1, read as the reverse complement.
TGGATTAATGTATAGCCTATGAGGACGTACGCACAATGTCGCACATACAGTCACTGCTGGAAACCTACAGTAGCCTAGGTGTTGAAGTATCCTATCCATATCAATAGACTTGTGAATCTATGGGGGATGCACAAGCCCACCACTCACTGGTAAACCTGGTAAACTTGTTCATGTAGTGAATCTCTGCTGCTAACATTTATTCAAATGTATAAAGACGAAAGGGATAGTAGCAAATAGAATATGTAAATCAGCATTTATGGTTGACGAGTAGGGCTTAACTCTAAATACATATAGGCATAGGCCTACTGTATGCCTACAGTGGAACAGAGGTAGGATTCAGAACCTTGGACAGCACCTTTCCCACTGGGCCAGATAAACAGATAAAACATATCTGTCTCCATTCAAGCAACCTGGCTAACCGTCTTCAAAAAAAAAAAAGGGAGCGCCCCCTCTGTTTTGTTCCTTTTCATTTGATATATATCAGATATATATCCAGAGTCTGTCTTTCCACATTAATAGCGCAAATGTGTGTTTTATAAACAAGCACATTTCTGACTTTATGAACTCAAATGTGTTGTATTTAAATAGGGCTTCATATCACTTTGTTTGGAACAAAGCCAATAATCACCCACTTTGCGATGTATGTCCTATTTAAAAGATACTTTACAATCGGTTTTAGCAGTATAAGGAACTATAGGCCTATAGGCAACTCTTTAATTAAGTTGATCAATTAATCAAAGCTTTAGAGGCTATGGCTTTGGGTAGCTCACCGAAAATAGCAGATCTGCAAAAAGCATGTTGTGTAGACCCACCAGTTGTGAGCTTGTAGATCGGCTATTTTTCGCTGTTTGGCGGGGGGTTCTGGGGTCTATCTTGCTATCAAATGATATCGTCAGCCCAAACGGACGACGCACGGCTGGCTGGCTGGCTGGCTGGCTGGCTGGCTGTGTGGGGACTGAACTGGACCCTGTCCTGCTGTCTATAGGCTACTTTCCTGTGTGTCTTTGACCTACCAACCACAGCAGCCTACCACACACACACACTCCCTGAGTAGGTCTGTTATTGAGCGGGCCAGTAACAGTAACACATTGTCCTTTTTCTTGGAGCAGTATTCAATCATACATGTATTTTGCATATTGTCTTTCATGTATGATGAGGGCATCATGAGCCTACTGTAAGCTAATAAATAGCATTGTCACTCAAAAAAGTTGTCCATTTCTGTTCTCTCTCTCTCTCTCTCTCTCTCTCTCTCTCTCTCTCTCTCTCTCTCTCTCTCTCTCTCTCTCTCTCTCTCTCTTTCTCTCAGCGCGCATGCATGCTTCAAATAAACGCAAACTGTATTCTCACTTTCACTTATGTAGCTGATCTACAAGCTCACAACGCATCACATCACCTTGTGAGGTGTGAATTAGGAGATCAGATATTTTTGAAGAAATTCTAGCATTTAAGGAACTAGGAAAAAATAACAAAATCATCCGTGTGCAACTTGGAGCTCTCCAAATGGCCACATTATGTGCATGCACTGTGCAATAATAAAACAGCAGGGGTGTCCATAATAGTCCACTTAGTGCTCACAATTGAAGCCTTATACACCGCCGGCGAATTGGCGAATAATTCGCTTTTTGTTTAACATTGAAAGCGGGAACCAACAGGCTTAAAAACAGGCCTAATTGAGTCTCAATTACATTAACTTATTCCATATGAGGTCTATGAGAGATGATATTATTAATATCTTATATTAAAGTTTAGGCTACTTAGAACTGGGTCATTAAAGCATTATGTTCGGAAATGCCTTTGGTTAATATTAAACCCGACGCCGATGTGGTGAATAATATTTAACCAGAATGCTGGTTACAGAATGAATCCAAAGATTTATGTACGACAAGCGCGGAGAAACCATATATATGCCTACAAAAAATAATGAAGAATATGTATTGAAACATAAACATATGCATGATGAATTCGATTAAGGAGGACCTTTAGTTCATTTTGGAGCAAAGAAAAATTATTCGCATTGACATATTTATTAAATTATTTATTTATATTCGGGGTGACGGGGTCGGTAGCCTAATATAGCTCTTTAACTCTTGAGAGCGTAAAATGAAAGATTCCACACACACTCACACACACACACACACACACACACACACACACACACACACACACACACACAGACACAGATAACGGCAGGTGGAGGTAAGCGATAGATGGTCCAGATGGATAGGCCTACAGTATAGATGGATTATGGATAGATGCCGGTGCAGAAGAGCCGACAGATGACGGCATGCGTCGGCCTTGCCGGGGAAGAAGCGGCGCGTGGGTGTGTGTGGTTCGGCAACATTGGCAGACAAAGCTCCGTTGCCCGTCTGTCCGGCGGAAATTGTATTCGCTCTTTCTGCACAACGTGTTGTGCTGCAACACGTTGTGAGCTTGCAGACCGGCTATTTTCAACATGCAACGAAGTGTAAAATCAGCCATTATACTTATGATCATACTTATGACGCCATCAAGGCCTGCCAAAATACATTTTAGTTGACAAATCTAAACTACAACTAATTCAAAAGACTATGACTAAAACTACATCAACATTTTGTCAAAATCAACATTCATTCTGCATTAATTCACTCACACACACACACACACACACACACACACACACACACACACACACACACACACACACACACACACACACACACACACACACACACACACACACACACACCATCTTTCAAGTATTATCTTTCATCAATTAGGGGTTCAACACTAACTCTAGGGGAGTCCAGGATGGAACTGCTGGGAACCTTCTGGTTCAGAATATACTTTATATCAAAAGTAAAAAATATTCATTACCCAGAATGTCCAATTTCTATCTTCTCCTTTTTTTTTTCCTCACAATGACTTGAAAACATTCTGTAATGGCATATCTACAAGCTTATAAGCCCAGCATCACAACATGTTGTGACATTGTAGATCTGCTGTTTTCAAATAGCCAAAGTATAAAGTAGGATTTAACAGTACTTGAGTAAATTAATAATTTTTAAATTAAATTAAATTACTTAATTATTATTAATATTTATATTTATTTATTTAATAATTCAGCCCTTTCTCCACTGGACCAATCTGCAACATAGATTTACAAGCCAAAGAAAAGCCACCAGGGAGAGAGACAGACAGGCTTGAAGAAAAAGACAGGACTGTGATAAACTTCAGGACTACTAACCCGAGATCCTCCAGTTTACAATGTGGACTCTGCAGTCCAACACAGAGACGCTTAACGCCTGCATCTCGCAGCAGCTTGTTCCAGCCCAGGTCCAGGTGTGTCAGACTGGAGGAGCTGCAGCTGAGAACTGAGGCCAGATCTTCACAACATCTCTCTGTGAGTCCACAGCCGTACAAACTGAATGGAGATGAACACATGAAAATGTTATTCTGTCTTTGGTCAAGTCCATGTTATTTGCAAAAGACATTTCATACCAGATAAAATGTAAATCCCATAACATTTAGGAACTCCCCACCACGCACGCACGCACACGTGCACTCACACGTGCACTCACACACACACACACACACACACACACACACACACACACACACACACACACACACACACACACACACACACACACACACACACACATTTGAAATGTTTATCTATGACCAATTAATGAAGCATCTGAGTTGTTTGTTTTGTTTTTAAGGGTCTTCTAAAAACTCCTCCAATTTTATTCTATGTAGGGCTGACTTTAGTCACAGAGGATCGCGCACACTCGCAGATTGTTTTTCAAACGAAATTTTTTTGGGGCAAAAACAACCATTTTTGGGCATTGAATGTTTTTGCCACATACACAATTCGTGGGACAATAAAATGACCAGAAACACAATGAGCTAGATGACTATAACAGGTCTGTAACTCTGAGAGTGTACAAATGGAACCAAATGGACCCTATGGGTACATGTGGTTCCATGTGTAGACTCTCAGAGTTATGGTGGTTCTTGCAAATAAAACATTTGAGACCCACTAGTAGTAATGTGCACCGGACTCCTAATGTGCCATAGTGACGTAGTAAATCAGTGTCATACATATTCTGAACAAAACCTGGAGATTGACATTCAGTAATTGGGTATTATCTATCTATAAATGCGACAAATCTCTGTGAGTATGTGCCCCGCGTATCTCGAGAACCGTTCGTCCCACCGGCTTCAGATTCGGCATGCGCGTTCCCCGCCGCGGCGCGGAGTGCAGTGCCGGGCCTCGACCCGACCCGACGCGTGGTTTTCCGAAACCGGCGCAAAACGTTCGGAATCTCCTTATGCGGAGCTGACTGTTGACATCAGGCTGTTCCGGAGGAAATCGGCACAAGCGCTGACTCATTGTGACATCACTTCATAAAAGGCTCTGACATCACGTACGCCACATGAGTCAACAAAAAATGCCATGGTTACGTATTGAATGTCATCAGTATGACGTGTTCTGATGTTCATATATGGGCTAAGGGACACAGACAAACAGATACAGAGATCTCCATATATGGGCATAAAATGGATGCAGACAGACAGATACAGATATATCCATATATGAGCATAAACGGAGACAGGCAAACAGATGGTCAATACGGGTCCTAGAGAGATCTCCATATATGGGCATAAAATGGATGCTTAGAGACAGATAACTCCATATATGGGCATAAATGGACACACGCAAACAGATGGTCAAAACGGATCCTATGACAACAGGTATAATGGGGCATAAATGGACACACTCCATATATGGGCATAAATGAACATAGGCAAACAGATGGTCAAAACTGGTCCTACAGAGATCTCCATATATGGGCATAAAATGGACGTAGACAGACATATATCTCCATTTATGGGCATTAATGGACACACGCAAACAGATGGTCAAAACGGATCCTATGACAACAGGTATAATGGGGTTTGCATTAAAGGGCGTGGCCTTCATTCTCTAATTACATTGTTCCCGAGTTGGCCAGGACGCCGACTAGTGATCAAAATCTAGTGATCAAAATAAGAACATTATAATGGTGTGTAAAAAAAGAAAATCTCAAATTTGCCACAGACAAGGCCAAGCCTAGATGTTCTTCCTCACTCCTAAGCCAATAATTTGATGATAGAGCCTTATCCAAGGTGGTTTACAATGATTCTGCATCGTGTTGATTTCATAGACCAAAACTATGATGAAAAATGCTTGTCGACTACCTTTTTTTCACTGACAAAAACAAAATTTAAAAAAATTATAAAAAACTAATCGAAGATGACTAAAACTAAGACTAAATATACTGTAAATTTTGTCAACAAATAAAAACTAAAATATGAGGAAGGGACTAGTGGAGAAGAGATCCAGTAGAACTAAAACACAGGTAATTTTATGTTTGGTTATGTTTGTGTGTTAGGCTCTGAAAATAGCAGATCTACAAGCTCACAACACAAGGGATAGCGAATGCATTTTCCGGCAGCGGCACCTGCCGCGACATCAACAGAAGTGCCGACAACAGCCATGCAATGATTCCTATGCCGCAGCAATTAGTCCTAATCCGTGGCACAGCGAGGGGGGAGGGGGGAGGGACTCTCTCTGAGGGAGGGAGAGAGATAGATAGATTGAGAGAGAGGGAGCGACCTGAGGGGCGCAACAGAGCAGCATCATGTCCCAGCCAGCAGTCAGTATAGGGCCTATATGTCAGTGTTTTCCACCAGCCACAGTGAGAGAGTGTAAAATGAAACCAAACCACGGGTCCATTTGGTTTCATTTTAGGGCTACCCTCACAAGAGTTAAAAGATCCATAAGGGTCCATTATAGGTTGTCAACCGCCATTGGTCCTTGCTCTTTCTGCCTCAAGGACCCCCACCAACTTAGCCGGTCCTATCCATTTTACGCACATAGATACCTGTTTTGCGCGTGGGTCCATTTGCTTTAATTTTACGCTCTCAAGAGTTAAAGATCTATAATATAAGGCACTATTTGCGAGAAATAAACCATCAATTTTCTTTTCTCCTAAAAATGTCTTCCTTAATCGAATTAATGCATATGTTTCATGTTTCAACGCATATCTTCTTCATAATTCATCGTTTTTCTGCGCCCGTCATGCGTAAATCTCGGTCCAGTTCTGGATAAATATTATTCACCACCACGTCAGGTTTAATAACCAAAGAACAAACATATAGCCCACATAATGCTTTAATGACCCGTTCTATTAAGTAGCCTACACTTTAATCAGTGGTTTTCTTTTCAGGGGGGACGGTCATTTATTGACGTCACATGCATGCGCGCCCCTAGATGTGTGCGCCTACATGTGTGCATGGATCAAATAAATAAATGGATATTATAGATCTTTAACTCTAGAGAAACTAAAAGTTTGCTTTGAACAAATCTTAAATAGTACATAATGGAGTAATGTATAGCCTATGAGGACGCGCACACACAGCGTTGCACATACAGTCACTGCTGGAAACCTACAGTAGCCTAGGTGTTGAAGTATCCTATCCATATGAATAGACTTGTGAATCTATGGGGGATGCACAAGCCCACCACTCACTGGTAAACCTGGTAAACTTGTTCATGTAGTGAATCTCTGCTGCTAACATTTATTCAAATGTATAACAACGAAAGGGATAGTTGCAAATAGAATATGTAAATCAGCATTAATGGTTGACGAGTAGGGCTTAACTCTAAATACATATAGGCATAGGCCTACTGTATGCCTACAGTGGAACAGAGGTAGGATTCAGAACCATGGACAGCACCTTTCCCACTGGGCCAGATAAACAGATAAAACATATCTGTCTCCATTCAAGCAACCTGGCTAACTGTCGTTAAAAATAAATAAAAAAGGGAGCGCCCACTCTGTTTTGTTCCTTATCATTTGATATACTGTATATATCAGATATATATCCAGAGTCTGTCTTGCCACATTAATAGCGCAAATGTGTGTGTTACAAACAAGCACATTTCTGACGTTATGAACTCAAATGTGTTGTATTTAAATAGGGCTTCATATTACTTTGTTTGGAACAAAGCCAATAATCACCCACTTTGCGATTTATGTCCTATTTAAAATGTATTTACTTTACAATCGGTTTTAGCAGTATAAGGAACTATAGGCATAGGCAACTCTTTAATTAAGTTGATCAATTAATCAAAGCGTTATAGGCTATGGCTTTGGGTAGCTCACCGAAAATAGCAGATCTGCAAAAAGCATGTTGTGTAGACCCACCAGTTGTGAGCTTGTAGATCGGCTATTTTTTGCTGTTTGGCGACCAATCCCGACCCTCCGCGTGGGGTTCTGGGGTCTGTCTTGTTATCAAATGGTATTGGCCGCGTTTCCCAAAGCGATTTTGAGTGCTCGTAAGCTCAGGCATGGTCGTAGAGACCAAAATCGTTCTTCGCAGATTGCGAAGGCACCTGTCAATCAAGAGCAATGAGGGCTTTCAGGAAACCGGTCGTCTCGTACAATGGAACCAAATGGCTGTGATGACGGTTGAATGCACACCTTATACGAATGGCCATCGTAAGGAGGATTTTAGAAGCAAACACCTTTCCCGCAAGTTTCCCACGGGTGCTGCAAACGTGTCTGTACGATGTTTTTTTAAGGGTGCGCCGGGGCGCCTGTAAGCACCCTTCATAGAAAACTGAGCACTATATAGAGAGACAGCCGCTGATCGGACTGTCCGCGTCCGGACGGAGCAAGCGGACACGGACGGGGACTGAGCGGGAGCTGATGTGTGAGCGGGAGCTGATGTGTGAGGACGGGCTGTGAGCGTGAGCGGGTGCTGATGTTTGAGGATGGATGGACGCTCGCTCGTTAGACGGAGGGATGAACACTCGGACGGACGGACGGACGCTCGGACGGACGGACAGACGGACGGACGCTCGGACGGACGGACCCTAACCCTAACCCTAACCCTAACCCTAACCCCAAACCTAACCCTAACCCCAAAACTAACCCTAACCCTAACCCTAACCCTAACCCTAACTGAGCGAGCGTCCGTCCGTCCGTCTGAGCGAGCGTCCGTCCGTCCGCCTGAGCGTCCGTCTGAGCATCCGTCTGAGCGTCCGTCTGAGTGTCCGTCCGAGCGTCCGTCCGTCCAAGCGTCCGTCCAAACGTCCGTCCAAGCGTCCAAACGTCCGTCCGTCCGTCCGTCCGTCCGTCTGAACGTCCGTCTGAACGTCCGTCCGAGCGTCCGTCCGTCCGTCTGAGCGAGCGTCCGTCCATCCTCAAACATCAGCACCAGCTCACGCTCACAACCTGTCCTCACACATCAGCTCCCGCTCACACATCAGCTCCCGCTCAGTCCCCGTCCATGTCCGCTTGCTCCGTCCGGACGCGGACAGTCCGATCAGCGGCTCTTACTGACTATATAACTAAGTATAATTATGAAAAAAAGCTATCTAAGCTACTTTAAAAAAGCTATCTAAGTCTTGTGGATGGTAGAGTAGGCTATTCTACACACCTGCTATACAAAATAAACAAGTTAACTATATATTTATATTTATATAATAAATAAATAAAACATACAAAGGTGAACTATATGTTTTATGTTATGCGTGTCGCTTGCTTTGATATATAGGCTACTGAGAAATAGCGCACCACAACACAAACTTACATAAAAAAGAACAAGCTTATAGGCTGCCTCATTTGTTAAGGGTCCGTGGACCAGTGGGGGTCCCCTGTTCCCGGCTAAAAGGCATGCAGTGATGCGTGAAAGCGGTGATAGAACTCGGATCATCCAGTCGCTAGTCCAACACACAACCCCTCGTGCCAACACGACTCAGCGAGAATCCGTCGGCTCAGAGACTCGGCTGGTGCCAGGCACTCAGCATCCTACACTCTGAGAGGTAGCCTACAAATTTGAACCAATTGGTTCCCAACCTGCAAACCTCCAAACCAAAATACAACAACCCTGCGCCTCCTTAGCCCCTCGTGCGTCGTGCCAACACAACACTGAGGTAAAGAGACAGGGCTGTTATATTTTAGTTTGGACGTTCGAAGCCAGGAACCAAATGGTTCCTAAATGCAACCCACATTTTGAGAGTGTAGGATGACCATCGCCCGGCTCAGCACACTCAGTGAGCGAGCGGACTGGTTCTCCAGCGCTGAGTCTGAAATCAGGCTATGAAGATGAGGGTCGCCCTATAATTATTACAGCCAAGACGGGGTGGACAACAGCCTTAGTAGGTGAACACAGCAGGCTTAATAGCATGACGAGCTGTGAGTTGGACTAAGCATTGAGAGCCTCGGGTTCGACTCCCGCTTCAGCAGATCGAATGATACAGAGAGCCCCCGACTATCGTTTTGAGAACCAATACTCTAGTCTACAATACTGTAAGCCTAGCCTATAAAATAAAAAAATATATATATTTAAGACGGGCAGTTAAGTCAATTTGTGCAGTCAGTTATAGGCCTACCAACAGGCAACAGCGTTTTGCAGCTTTGCATGTAGTTTCAAATTAAAACAAGGGGTTTGTGCGGTCAGTTAGCCTACCAACAGCGCTAAAAGTGTGTTAATTTTCAGTGTTAGTGTCAGTGTAGCCTATGTTTTATTGATGGGCCAGCCCGATACAATCACACAAGCCGCTGAAATTCATTTTGGAGCGCAGCTGCTGACGTCCTATCAATCGAAGCCCAGAGCCATTAAGGAGAGTTTCAGGGAGAGTTGCATCATCTCCGTTCACATGGGGCCAGAGTTGGCAGAACTCTCTAATACAAGGCTCTGGCCAGCCTACTGGCGTGCGAAGGCTGTTTTACGAGAGGCGCTTACAAGTGCGTTTGAGAAACGCCATAATCGTAAGGACCGCAGCCGAGCGAAGGCCCTCGTACGACCTGCGCTTTGTGAAACGCAGCCATTGTCGGCCCAAGCGCACAACGCACAGCTGGCTGGCTGGCTGGCTGGCTGTGTGGGGACTGAACTGGACCCTGTCCTGCTGTCTATAGGCTACTTTCCTGTGTGTCTTTGACCTACCAACCACAGCAGCCTACCACACACACACTCACTGAGCAGGTCTGTTTGAGCTGGCCAGTAACAGTAACACATTGTCCTTTTTCTAGTAGCACTATTCAATCATACATGTATTTTGCATATTGTCTTTCATGTATGATGAGGGCATCATGAGCCTACTGTAAGCTAATAAATAGCATTCACTCAAAAAAGTTGTCCAGTTCTATTCTCTCTCTCTCTCTCTCTCTCTCTCTCTCTCTCTCTCTCTCTCTCTCTCTCTCTCTCTCTCTCTCTGTCTCTCAGCGAGCTTGCATGCTTCAAATAAACGCAAACTCTCTGTGGGGGAGGGGGGAGGGACTCTCTCTGAGGGAGGGAGAGAGATAGATTGAGCGAGAGGGAGCGACCTGAGGGGCGCAACAGAGCAGCATCATGTCCCAGCCAGCAGTCAGTATAGGGCCTATATGTCAGTGTTTTCCACCAGCCACAGTGAGAGAGCGTAAAATGAAACCAAACCACGGGTCCATTTGGTTTCATTTTAGGCCTACCCTCACAAGAGTTAAAAGATCCATAAGGGTCCATTATAGGTTGTCAACTCATTTAGCTAGGGACCACCTGGAAGGCTACATTGGTCCTTGCTCTTTCTGCCTCAAGGACCCCCACCAACTCAGCCGGTCCTATCCATTTTACGCACATAGTTACCTGTTTTGCGCGCGGGTCCATTTGGTTGTGTGTGTGTGTGTGTGTGTGCGTGCGTGCGTGCGTGCGTGCGTGCGTGCGTGCGTGCATGCGTGCGTGCATATATGCGTGTGCAGGAATGATCAAGTATCCCTCACTGCATCGTGCAGAACGGGGGCGTGGCGGGATCACTTACGGCCTGTACCATAGACTAGGCCTGTACCATAGACTAGGCCTGTACCATAGACTAGGCCTGTACCATAGGCCTGTACGTCCCACTCCTCCCACATCCGGCGGTTGTGACTGACATGATATGATGTTGTGATTGGCTTTTGGCTTTGAATTGCTCTTCAAACCTTTATTGAACACGGAAACTAACATTTCCAAAAAATATAATGTTTCTTAATAATGGAAAATTACTTAATAAATATCAGTAGGCCTATTGCATTCTTATTGCAGAAAATTCCTCTTAAAACATTATAACATAACATTACAAAAAAAGAAAACGTTTCATAATAATGAAAAATAACTTTTAATAATATCAGTGGCGAGGGACCCCCGGGGACCCCCCCTGAGCAGCGGCGGTCAGCGAGAGGCACCCCGGTGGAGACCCCGGTGGAGGGTCGCCAGCGGCGGCGACTCACGGGTGGTCCGTCGCCATGTAGCTGTCTCTAAAAACGACTGGGCACCGGTGGCAGAAAACAGCCGATCTACAAGCCCACAAAGCGTTGCGCTTGATTTCAGGGACTCGTGGGGGGGGGGGAGCTCGAAACACTATACGGCCTACAATGGGAGGAGTGGGACGTCACGGGACGTCACGGGACGTCACGGGACGTCCCGCTCCTCCCATATCCCGCCACGCCCCCGTTCTGCACTCTGCAGTGAGGGGCTTCTCTGAATGATTGGGTGCATGGGAGCGACAGAGAGAGAGGGGGGGGGGGGGGGGGGGGGGGGGGGGGAGAGAGAGAGAGAGAGAGAGAGAGAGAGAGGAAAACATTGTGTTGATCAAGTAATAATCATGATTGTTAGATAAAAAAATAAAAAAAAATCTTATCATTCTCTTGTCCACTTTCATCCTGTTATTCCTATTATAGGCTTGACATTATAGACACAATTGTTAACTGTTAAATATTTCAAAGGTTTTCACATTTTCAAATTCCCCAAATAGTGAAATAGCTGATCTACAAGCTTACAACGCGCCTTGAGCTTGTAGATTGGCTATTTTCACTATTTGTCAGGCAAAAAAAATACAAAAGTTTTGGCTTCGGGAAAAAAAGAAGAAAAAAGAAAAATACTCATTACCCAGAATGTCCAAAATCACTCTTCTGTTGTTTTTCCTCACAATGACTTGAAAACATTCAGTAATGGCAGATCTACAAGCTTTGAAGCCCAGCATCACAACATGTTGTGACATTGTAGATCTGCTATTTTAAAATAGCCAAAGTATAAAGTAGGATTTAACAGTACTTGAGTAAATTAATAATTATTAAATTAAATTAAATTACTTAATTATTATTATTATTTTATTTATTTATTTAACAATTCAGCCTTTCTCCACTGGACCAATCTGCAACATAGATTTACAAGCCAAAGAAAAGACACCAGGGAGAGAGACAGACAGGCTTGAAGAAAAAGACAGGACTGTGATAAACTTCAGGACTACTGACCTGAGATCCTTCAGTTTACAATGTGGACTCTGCAGTCCAACACAGAGACGCTTAACGCCTGCATCTTGCAGCTCGTTGTGCCGCAGTTCCAGGTGTGTCAGACTGGAGGAGCTGCAGCTGAGAACTGAGACCAGATCTTCACAACATCTCTCTGTGAGTTCACACTGCCCCAAGCTGAATGGAGATGAACACATGAAAATGTTATTCAGTCTTTGGTCAAGCTAGTCCATGTTATTTGCAAAAGACATTTCATACCAGATAAAATGTCAATCCCATAACATTTAGGACCTCCCCACCACGCACACACTCACTCACACACACCTGCACACGCAACATATTCGCGCACGCGCACACACACACACACACACACACACACACACACACACACACACACACACACACACACACACACACACACACACACACACACACACACACACTATAACCTAGTACCCCCCCCCCCCACACACACACACACACACACACACACACATATATACACTAACACTACACTATAACAGGTCTGTAACTCGGAGAGTGTACACATGGAACCAAATGGACCCTATGGGTACATGTGGTTCCATGTGTAGACTCTCAGAGTTATGGTGGTCCTTGCAAATAAAACATTTGAGACCCACTAGTAGTAATGGACTCCTAATGTGCCATAGACGTAGTAATTCAGTGTCATACATATTCTGAACAAAACCTGGAGATTGACATTCAGTAGCGATGCGCGGGCCGACCCGGTGCCCCCACCCGCCCGCCAACCCGCCCGCATGCGGGTGGGTGGGTCAAGGTTTTCAGACTCAATTGGCGGGTGGCGGGCAGGCGGGTTATCACCACTCTCATGTGCAAAAAATAAATAAGAATAATCACCTGTTCTTATTTGCCTTTTATTCTTAATAAGAGTAGGCCTATAAGAATAATAATACAATGTTTGAATACGAGCAGAAGCGAGCAAGTTTTAAAATGTGCCAGAGAGGAGCGAGGTTTCTCCTCCGCTCCTTGGCACGAGGACCGTCCCAATTCCGCTCCTGTTGGGGCCGCGAACCACATTTTGCCAACATTTGACACAACGTGAGGTCGTGAGCACAGCAGAGAAGATGCACAAACAATTCAACGCGTGTCGCTGATCAGGATTTCACTTATATGTCTCTGTCATCCACACAAGTCTGTTTATAAATACTTTGTGTCGGTTAAGTTATATAACCAGCCAGTCAACGGATACGATTTGAAACACAACTTTCGCAAGTGAGACGGATTCTTTAACTGAATGAACCAACGATGCTCACCTCGAGACTTGAGTCGCTCCCTTCTCTCCAATCACAATTTGAACAACACGTTTGTTTATTTAGCCCATGACAATATTGTGCTACTGTAAACCTTTCTGTAAAGCAAATTTAGGTACTTAGAAGAGCCGTATATAAAGATGAGCTATTGTGGAGATGATATACCATCTTTTTTTTAAATGCGGGTTGCAGGGCGGGCGGATTCGTTGATTTATATATTGTTCTGCGCATAGACGGACTATGGAAAAATTGGCCCCTGGGCCCCAAAATGCAAATGGCCCCCCTTCTTACGACCGCACAGCGACATAGCGATGGTGTGTGTTCCGTAAAAATAGAGTTTTTAAAGTCCCAAAAAAAGAGCCCCTGAAATGTATAGAATAGTTATACTGTAACTATAACACACAATATTGTGTAGATAACATAGTAGCTGTTCTTGAAAACATTTTGGATGGGTTTATTTTCCCTCTCCTCTGCCAGGTTCAAAGTTATTCTATGCTGTGTGATAACATTCTTCATCATGCTTATGTTAGCTGCTAAAGCAACTTAAAAGAAAAAAAAATCTAACAATACTTTATATAAAATTGGGTGCTGACTTATTTATTTTAGATATTATTATCTATATTTTAATAATAGATTATTCATTATACTTCTTGCAAGAGTTTGGCCCCTATACATTGGTCCTTGCTCTTTCTGCCTCAAGGACCCCCACAAACTCAGCCGGTCCTATCCATTTTACGCACATAGTTACCTGTTTTGCGCGCGGGTCCATTTGGTTGTGTGTGTGTGTGTGTGTGTGCGTGCGTGCGTGCGTGCGTGCGTGCGTGCGTGCGTGCGTGCGTGCGTGCGTGCGTGCGTGCGTGCGTGCGTGCATATATGCGTGTGCAGGAATGATCAAGTATCCCTCACTGCATCGTGCAGAACGGGGGCGTGGCGGGATCACTTACGGCCTGTACCATAGACTAGGCCTGTACCATAGACTAGGCCTGTACCATAGACTAGGCCTGTACCATAGACTAGGCCTGTACCATAGGCCTGTACGTCCCACTCCTCCCACATCCGGCGGTTGTGACTGACATGATATGATGTTGTGATTGGCTTTCAATGACTTGAAAACATTCAGTAATGGCAGATCTACAAGCTTTGAAGCCCAGCATCACAACATGTTGTGACATTGTAGATCTGCTATTTTAAAATAGCCAAAGTATAAAGTAGGATTTAACAGTACTTGAGTAAATTAATAATTATTAAATTAAATTAAATTACTTAATTATTATTATTATTTTATTTATTTATTTAACAATTCAGCCTTTCTCCACTGGACCAATCTGCAACATAGATTTACAAGCCAAAGAAAAGACACCAGGGAGAGAGACAGACAGGCTTGAAGAAAAAGACAGGACTGTGATAAACTTCAGGACTACTGACCTGAGATCCTTCAGTTTACAATGTGGACTCTGCAGTCCAACACAGAGACGCTTAACGCCTGCATCTTGCAGCTCGTTGTGCCGCAGTTCCAGGTGTGTCAGACTGGAGGAGCTGCAGCTGAGAACTGAGACCAGATCTTCACAACATCTCTCTGTGAGTTCACACTGCCCCAAGCTGAATGGAGATGAACACATGAAAATGTTATTCAGTCTTTGGTCAAGCTAGTCCATGTTATTTGCAAAAGACATTTCATACCAGATAAAATGTAAATCCCATAACATTTAGGACCTCCCCACCACGCACACACTCACTCACACACACCTGCACACGCAACATATTCGCGCACGCGCACACACACACACACACACACACACACACACACACACACACACACACACACACACACACACACACACACTATAACCTAGTACCCCCCCCCCCCCCCCCCCACACACACACACACACACATATATACACTAACACTACACTATAACAGGTCTGTAACTCGGAGAGTGTACACATGGAACCAAATGGACCCTATGGGTACATGTGGTTCCATGTGTAGACTCTCAGAGTTATGGTGGTCCTTGCAAATAAAACATTTGAGACCCACTAGTAGTAATGGACTCCTAATGTGCCATAGACGTAGTAATTCAGTGTCATAAATATTCTGAACAAAACCTGGAGATTGACATTCAGTAGCGATGCGCGGGCCGACCCGGTGCCCCCACCCGCCCGCCAACCCGCCCGCATGCGGGTGGGTGGGTCAAGGTTTTCAGACTCAATTGGCGGGTGGCGGGCAGGCGGGTTATCACCACTCTCATGTGCAAAAAATAAATAAGAATAATCACCTGTTCTTATTTGCCTTTTATTCTTAATAAGAGTAGGCCTATAAGAATAATAATACAATGTTTGAATACGAGCAGAAGCGAGCAAGTTTTAAAATGTGCCAGAGAGGAGCGAGGTTTCTCCTCCGCTCCTTGGCACGAGGACCGTCCCAATTCCGCTCCTGTTGGGGCCGCGAACCACATTTTGCCAACATTTGACACAACGTGAGGTCGTGAGCACAGCAGAGAAGATGCACAAACAATTCAACGCGTGTCGCTGATCAGGATTTCACTTATATGTCTCTGTCATCCACACAAGTCCGTTTATAAATACTTTGTGTCGGTTAAGTTATATAACCAGCCAGTCAACGGATACGATTTGAAACACAACTTTCGCAAGTGAGACGGATTCTTTAACTGAATGAACCAACGATGCTCACCTCGAGACTTGAGTCGCTCCCTTCTCTCCAATCACAATTTGAACAACACGTTTGTATATTTAGCCCATGACAATATTGTGCTACTGTAAACCTTTCTGTAAAGCAAATTTAGGTACTTAGAAGAGCCGTATATAAAGATGAGCTATTGTGGAGATGATATACCATCTTTTTTTAAAATGCGGGTTGCAGGGCGGGCGGATTCGTTGATTTATATATTGTTCTGCGCATAGACGGACTATGGAAAAATTGGCCCCTGGGCCCCAAAATGCAAATGGCCCCCCTTCTTACGACCGCACAGCGACATAGCGATGGTGTGTGTTCCGTAAAAATAGAGTTTTTAAAGTCCCAAAAAAAGAGCCCCTGAAATGTATAGAATAGTTATACTGTAACTATAACACACAATATTGTGTAGATAACATAGTAGCTGTTCTTGAAAACATTTTGGATGGGTTTATTTTCCCTCTCCTCTGCCAGGTTCAAAGTTATTCTATGCTGTGTGATAACATTCTTCATCATGCTTATGTTAGCTGCTAAAGCAACTTAAAAGAAAAAAAAATCTAACAATACTTTATATAAAATTGGGTGCTGACTTATTTATTTTAGATATTATTATCTATATTTTAATAATAGATTATTCATTATACTTCTTGCAAGAGTTTGGCCCCTATACATTTGATAGGTCTTTTTATGTTTATGCAAAGAATCTGACTTGCCCCAGGCAGCCAGGTAAGGCTGGTGGTAACACATACTTAAAGGACCATACAGTCAAGTGTTACAGTATATGATGCTATGGTATGAATGAGGGGGCCCATTTAGATTGGTTTATCTACTACCACTAGTGCTGTAGTCGAGTCCACCTAAAGCGAGTCCAAGTCAAGTCCAAGTCATATGAGGTTCGAGTCCGAGTCGAGTCCGAGTCATGACCCCCTGGGAGGGGGCCGAGTCCGAGTCGAGTCCGAGACCGACGGGAGTCGAGTCCGAGTCGAGTCCGAGTCTGACGGGAGGCGAGACTGAATCGAGTCCCCGAAACCCTTTTTTTTTTTTTTTTTTTTTTTTTTTAGGTAGGCTACAGAAAACAACCTTTTTTTGTTGTTGTTTTTGTTTAGTTGTTTTGGGGGAATGAGGGTTCTTTGTTCTTTATTAAAACAATAATAGGTCTCCTCAAATTACCTTTGGTTGCTGTGGTTTAGACCAGATGGAGGGATTATATCTCCAAACTGGCTTGGGAACGCCTCGGTATAATCCCTGAGGGAGTGGAGGAAGTTGCTCGGGATAAGGAAATCTGGAGGTCTCAGTTGGAACTGTTACCCCCGCGACCCGATTCCGGCAAAGCGTTTGATGCCGGTTCACAGCCAAAATATCCAGCTCCATGTAGCCGGCACCTTAGGTTTGAGGGCATTTTACAGTAGGCTACTCCATTGCTGAATGTGATGTTGTGAGCCAAATGCAATTGTAAATGTCTGCTCGTTTTTACATAATGACATCAATCACATATGGTGAATGATGGATTCATTTATGTTCAGTCTCTCTCTAAATTAGTACCAGGGTTGGGAAGGTTACTTTTAAAAAGTATTCCTTACTTAAAGGTATTAACTAGTTACTGCCGCTACCATTTTTCCCAAACAGACATTAGAGTTGCTCCAATGAAAATGTTTCCCCCAGGCAGAGAACAAGTAGGCCTACTTTTGAGTGCCATTATAATAGTACAAATAAGACTTATACTGTAGTACAATATCCCAAATCACAGGCGATGATTATCCAGTCTAATGTCATGATATTAAAAAAATAATATTAATTACAAAATAATTATACTAATGTAGCCTAGGCTATAACATTTTAAACATTGCTGTTTTAGCTCTGTCGTTGTAATAGAGCTACATGATTATGGCAAAACTTATTAAACAAAATGTTATCTTAATGAAAAACGATTTTATTTTGACCAAAAATAAATTATTAGTTCCCCCATTCAAACACATTACATGCCTGTTTGCATTTCATTATTTAAGGTGATAAATACCTTATGTCATTTTAGTCTGATGCCTGTCAAACAATGCAAAAAAATACCCCATGTCACTGTTGTTTTGATTTGTCTCAACCTCTCTAGGGGGACTTAAAACGTTACACTTCTCTCTGTTAATCAGTGTAGCCTACTTTGTTAAACTTTCGGAAGAGGCTTGCTTAACAAGTATTAATAGTTTACAGCTGGAAAGAAAACAAGACGTTGCATCTTAATCCAGCAGTGCGCGTGGATGATTTAAACTACACACAACGTCGTGTTTGGAAGCTGTTTACTACACTATGGAATTATTTATTTGGAACACAACACGAGGATATACTGCAGGTAGGAGAAAAGAAAAGTAAAGTGGACTGTGACTGTGTTCAGTGTTGTCTGCTGGCTGCCGCTGCAGGGGCTCAGTGTGTGTGTGCGTGCGTGCGTGCGTGCGTGCGTGCGTGTGTGTGTGTGTGTGCGTGCTACAGTAGTGCGTGTGCTTATCAGATGCGCGTCAGATAGCCTATGCTGCATTACTTAACGCTCTTAATGTTATAATGGGCTCCTCAACATATGGATATACATTTCTTCCTTTGCATTGTACTGACTTGACTTGACTCGAGTGGACTCGGCAGGGGGCGAGTCCCGAGTCAAATGGTCCGAGACCGAGACGAGTCCAAGTCAAATTGAGGGCGAGACCGAGACGAGACCGAGTCAATGAAAAATTGGACTTGAGTCCTGACTCGAGACGAGTCATTGACTCGAGTACTACAACACTAACTACCACTACATTGTTGTAATGCGTGGACATTAGAAAATGTAATGTTGTTGTTGTTTTGAAGTCTTATAGATAAACTGAGGAGCTAAACACTTACAGTATAATATGTATCATGGTGTTTTAGGAATATTTGGGGTTATTTTTGAGATGAACTAATAAAATAGAGTCTGGCAAATAGCACAACGTTAATAACAGGGACGCGGTCACACGGTGGCTCAAGCTGAGGGGCCCCCTAGCTCAGGGGCCCCTGGGCCTGGGCCCATTGTGCCCGTTGGGTAATCCATCCCTGGTTCTGCGGCGCGGGCGGGCGGGTTACGTTCCGTGTGGGCTGTGGGTGGTGTGGGTTATGAAAAAAACCTGACCCGCGCATCACTAATGCCTACAGTGGAACAGAGGTAGGATTCAGAACCATGGACAGCACCTTTCCCACTGGGCCAGATACACAGATAAAAAATATCTGTCTCCATTCAAGCAACCTGGCTAACCGTCAGGTCGTCCTCAGACGAGCCTTCCATCGTCGCTTCCAGTCATCCCGGTTCATCCACGTATGTTTTTTGCATATTGTCTTTCATGTATGATGAGGGCATCATGAGCCTACTCAAAAAGGTTGGCCAGTTCTATTCTCTCTCTCTCTCTCTCTCTCTCTCTCTCTCTCTCTCTCTCTCTCTCTGTCTCTCTCTCTCTGTCTCTCAGCGCGCATGCATGCTTCAAATAAACGCAAACTCTCTGTATTCTCACTTTCACTTATGTAGCTGATCTACAAGCTCACAACGCATCACAGCGCAACACCTTGTGAGTTGTGAACTAGGAGATCAGATATTTTTGAAGAAATTCTAGCATTTAAGGAACTAGGAAAAATAACAAAATCATCCGTGTGCAACTTGGAGCTCTCCAAATGGCCACATTATGTGCATGCACTGTGCAATAATAAAACAGCAGGGGTGTCCATAATAGTCCACTTCATGCTCACAATTGAAGCCTTAGAAGACGTCCATGAGTTGAGATCGCACAGCTGTCCAGTCTGGTCTGGACTAGTACGAAATTGTGTGCGTATTGATGCTGGCACTGTTATTAATAAAATGTGCACGGTGCAAGCGTGTGCGCGCGCGCGGGGGGGGGGAGTGGCAGACAAAGCTCCGTTGGCGGTCTGTCCGGCTGTGCCACGGATTAGGAATCATTGCCTCTGCAGTTCTGGCGACGCCGCAGCAGGCGCCGGTGCTGGAAAGAGTATTCGCTCTTTCTGTACAACGTGTTGTGCTGCGACGCGTTGTGAGCTTGCAGACCGACTATCTTCAGAAACGAAGTGTAAAATCACCCATTATACTTATGATCATACTTATGATCAAGGCCTGCCAAAATACATTTTAGTTGACAAATAAACTGTAGATTTAGACGACTAAATAGAATAAAAGTAAAATATTTCAGATAACTGAAATATGACTACAACTAATTCAAAAGACTATGATTAAAACTACGTCAACATTTCGCCACACACGCACGCACGCACGCACGCACGCACGCACGCACGCACACGCACGCACACGCACACACACACACACACACACACACACACACACACACACACACACACTTTGAAATGTTTATCTATGACCATGAACAGAAGTACAAGGATGCCTCGTACAAAGGACATAAAACACTGCCAGTGCAATCAGACAATATGAAAGACCAGCCAGTTACAAAATAGACAGAAGAACATTGTTACATACAGTATACGGTTAGGGTTTGGCATACTTTTACTGAGGTTAGGGTAGGGTAAAGGTTAGGGTTAAGGTCAGGGTAAAGGTTAGGGTTAAGGTTAGGGTTAAGATTAGGGTTAAGGTAGCTGCACACTAGCAGATCGGGCATTTAACAACCCTCTAGAGTATCGGTCTGGTTGCGTCTGGATCGGGGAAGATTGTCGGGCATAAATGTTGTCTAGTGTGAGGGTTCAAAAATCCAATCTTAACCTTGCCCAGTTGCTCGCAGGACGATCGGGAACAGCAAGACTATTTTAAAACATGTTTGATGTTTTTCTGGATCACTACTGGTATGGAACAGCAGCAGGGGACCGAGATAGAGACAGCCGCTGTTAGAGACAGCCGCTGTTCAGACGCTTGATGCGACAGCCTGTTGATCTCTCCCTCTCTCTCTCTCTCTCTCCCTCTCTCTCTCTCTCTCTCTCTAAACGCTACCAGTCAATGGGAAGAGATTGTTGACAACAATCAACAATTTTTCCATTGTGCGATGGTGTTGAGCGGATAACATTAATGTGTTTGTATGACGTGTGCGTGGCGTCCGTGCGTGTGCACACGCGTGTGTGTGTGTGTGTGTGTGTGTGTGTGTGTGTGTGTGTGTGTGTGTTGCAAGGCGCAGTTCAGAAGGACAGCCGATGGCATTTTGTATTTTGTATTCATTATTGCGACCGTAGGTCGCATTTACTATCAAAACCTGCACAAACTGTGAGTGAGTCCGTCAGTCCGTCCGTCAGTCTGTCTGTCACACCTCACACGTCACACTTTTTCCCTGCTTATTAGGGATGCGAATCTCGACCACTGAGGCGATACGATATGGACCTCGATACACTGCCAGCGATACGATATAATTGCGATACATTGAAATCCTGCCGATACGATACATCGCGATCCACCCCTGTTCCCGATACGATGCGATACGATTCACGATTCACCACGATTCAAGCCCAAATCCCAAAATTTACAAAACATAGCGACTAAAAATTTATGAAATTTAAATTCAAGGCAATTTATTGTTTCACTGTAGTACTAGGCTCTGTCTAACAACCCAACATAGGCCTATAGTATTCTGGGAGAACACAAAGCTGCTGGCTATTGTAGAATTGTTTCATAACTAATCATATAGAAGGCCTATGTCATTATTAGTAGGCCTATATGTCTTCAACTGGGAGTCAGGGACCCCAATCCAGGGTTATTACAGGGGGCCTGCCAAATATTTGTGTGATACAGTAGGCTATAATGCCTAGCCTACAGCGAGGGTCCCTGCTTGATCTCTGTCTGAGCTAAGGGGTCCTTGACCTGAAAAACAATAAAGTCCCTCCCTGGTTTGTATTATTATATTATATTATATTATATTATATTATATTATATTATATTATATTATTATTTAATCCAGGATTATGCAATTTTTATAGCCAAAATGTTTTAAAACAGACCTACAAGCTCACAGCGCGTCGCATCCACGACGCATTGTGAGCTTGTAGGTCTGCTATTTTAGGTGCGACACCCTTGTACTGCGATGTATAAATTAGGCTTCTTTCCCAGAGCAGAACTAGCAGCAGAGAAAGGGAGAGAGTTGCTTGCATCAACAGGAAAGTTGTAGAACAGTGACAAATACTTTGTTTTAAACGCAAGCAGTAGTCCTACAACACCCAGCAACATTGTTGTTGTGTGTGTGCAGTTAATATAGCGCAGAAGATGATCTCAATCAATTGTCCGTCGGAGATTCGCTAAGAAACGGCTGTTGATTACATATCACTCGATCAGCCTGTGCTACTCTGTGACAACAATCAGCGCAGCGGATTTGGATGTTATAAAGCTAAGTACTGTACAACTAATCTTGCATCTTTTTAACCCGTGGGGCTGCTAGTTCGTCCATGTTGATTCACTCGCATTTTGCTGCACTGTCTGTCTCCCTGGTTGCCTGCATGCAGAGTTCCCGGGTCGCAGCTCGCGTTAAAGACTGGCTTTTGGGGAGGGGGTTGAACGGCTGATGATGGTGCATTCATGGCGCCTCGGAAACACAGGATAGAATGAAATACTATTATGGAAGAACCGATACAATCGCGGAATTTACCGATCCAGACACTCACCGTACGATCCATCACGATTTCGGCCGTCTATTGTACCGGTACACACTGAATGAACCGATTCAACCGTATCGCGGACGTTTGTATCGCGATTACGATCCGTACCGGTATATCTTCGCATCCCTACTGCTTATATCTCCGCAACCGTTGCCCCGATCCATGCCAAATTTTGCACACACGTTCCTTGGCTGCCAAACTACAACCTCCCAGGACCCCCGGAGCTCCAGGGACCCCCAGGTCCCTGGGGGACCCCCAGATGTAAAAAATGACCAAATGCGCAAACATGACCAAATGACCACCCCAACGGGGCTGCTCACGGGGAATTCCCGGGGACCACCGACTCCTGCTGCTCCAGAACGGATGCAAAAGTGGTGGCGCCCCCAGTGGAGGACCCCCTACACTGCAGCTCACATAAAATGCCGTAACTCCGGCTAGGAGCGACCGGGACAGCCGGGGCCGGTACCTATTTGTCCACCTTGCCGGCGCGGAGACCCCACCCCTCATTTCTCACATGGCCCTCTTCTAGCGCCACCATGAGGCCGATTCTTGCAAAACACATTTTTGGACACTGCTCCTACAATTTTCGCCCTAAAATCACGCAAATCGGTACACAGCATGTCTACACTCATCCCATCAACATGAATCTGTCCCATATAGCGCCACCTCCAGGCCGATTTTTAAAAACACATTTTTGGACACTGCTCCTACAGATTTTGCCCTAAAATCACGAAAATCACTACACAGTATGTCTACACTCATGTCATCAACATGGATCAGGAAGATTTTGGCAAAACACATTTTTGCCCTATTTGTGGAGATAAGTGACCTACGGTCGCTTATCTCCCGATTAGGGAGCCTTACTGGTATATTATATTGTGTGTGTGCGCACGCATGAAGTGTGAGCGCGTGCGAACACACACACCTAACTGACCACAGCCGCCCCCCACGCACACACACACACACACACAACCCCCCCCCCCCCCCCCCCCTTTGTGACGCCCCTGACCACATTAACCCAGGCACTCAATAGCCGTGGACCTCCAGCTGATTATAATGTTTTGCCAAGGACCCCCGTTCTTTACTAATCTTAGACTTTCTCACTCCAAGTAACCCCAAATTAAAATGTATTTTTTCCCTCCAACATGTTTTGAAAATAGCTGATCTACAAGCTCACAGTGTGTTGCATCACGAGTTGCGACACACCACTCGTAAAGGACTATTCACATCAATGGCGTGATGCGTGTGTGAACGCACGTGTCCCATTCATTTCCAATGGAGGCTTGCGAGACAGTCCGTCTGGTGCAATACGGCGCCAATATGACAAATGTCACGCTGAACGCACACATCAGACTGATTGGCAAGGATAGATTTAATTTGAATGAAGTTCATCTCAACCGACTTTATTTAAATCTTGTGTGTGCGTGAACTCTTGAAGCCAATGAAAGCAGCGCTGCTCTGCGTGTAGGTGTGGCTGTGGGAAGTGATCCGACAGAGTGACTGTCAATCAACAACAGCCGTCGCAGACTGCAGGCGCACATAATCGCGTTCCTATTCCGGGAGAGGCGGGCGAGATGTGCTCTGTCAACGACCAGTCTCAAAGTAATGTTGAAAAATATATATTTTTTTAAAAAAACTGGTGAAATGGGACTTTCTGCGTAATGAGTAAAGCCTATGTTGATGCCTATACTTTTGTACTCAAATTTCGAATACCAGACTTGTACTTAAAGTACTTATGACAAGTTTGCATGTTCTCCCCGTGTCTCCTAGGGTTGATACCCTCACAAATACATGCAGTAATCCTGGTCTCAATAATGCCTCCCCCTGGCCAGGGGGGGAAAGGAACTGGTTGGAATAACGTGTTCCTTCCACGCGCTACGTCCATCCCGGGGAAATCCCCCCTGTCAGGTGAAAAGAAACAACTTGGACTCCTCATGCATTGACGGAAGCATGAGGTCAGTCCGTTGTCTCCCCAGGCGCGGCAGAGGGAGAGCAGAGCCCAGGATTACATAGGCAATTGGCACTGGGTGAAAAATGGGTTGCAAAATCGTGGGATAAAAATTAGTAAAAAAAATAAAAAGTACTTATGACATGCAAAAAAATCGGATTTAAGATTGATGATTTCACGCAGCACCCGGGACGTATTTTATATTATATGTTATTATCCCGGTCACATTCATAATGTAGCCTAACTCTCATACTGTACTCTGTACTGTATTGACTGTCCCTACAGCTCCTCCCACCACAGAGAGAAGTGAAGCGTTTTGTCTGTCCCTGCTCCCCTCGCTCGCACTGAACCAGGCTTTACATGAAAATGTATTTTATTTCTAAATCTGTGCATATTAAATATATGTCCCTCGGTTACATCAATATTGTTCATGTGAAGTAGGCCTAGTCTGTTTATCCCAATTTGTTGAAATGATGAAATATATTATTATTATTATTATTTAGCACCCTGGATTACCGCCGCTGACCACAAGGCTACAGCCAGGAGAAGCGACACCGTGAAGGAATGCTCTCAGACCAATGGTAGGTTTATGTTTATTGTTCGCTTGGATGTTATAAATGAAGAGTTTGTTCACAAATGTATAAGTATGCATGTTCGTGCGTGTGTCTCAATCCTTGCTATGTTCGTGTGTGTGTGTGTGTGTGTGTGTGTGTGTGTGTGTGTGTGTGTGTGTGTGTGTGTGTGTGTGTGTGTATTACATCCATTTCAAGCAAACAATAATATAAACACAACCCCGACCATTGGGCATGTATTCCTCGACACAGAGAGCGTCTTGAAGGAGCTCTGATGAGCCCAGGCCAGCAAGGCTGCTCTGAGATGCACTGAGCCTGGGCTAAGTTCATGATGACATTGGCAGACAGGCTGTCAGACCCAGTGTGCAAAATGAACAAAGCCATCTATAATTACAATGAATAAGCATAAACATAGTTCACATGAAATGTTGTGGTAACTAGAAGGGTGATATATGTAGTATATAAACAGATTTACAAATAAAAGACAAATAATGTTGAGGTCACTTCCTAATTTTCTGTGATACGTCCCGCCCTCTGTTTTCAGACTGTCTTTAGAGACACCACGTGACGTACAGGGCATGTCATAACCTATAAAAGATATTTCACTTTCAAAAAAGATGTTGGGTCATTTTATCACGAGTATACTCGGGATCACGTTAAATGAGTTAATGCATGAGGGGGCATGCATATTTTCTCTCTTTCTTTCTTTCTTTCTTTCTTTCTTTCTTTCTTTTTTATTTATTTATTATTATTCATGAAAAAACACAGCCCCCTCAACTATTAGGAGAGCAGTATGATGAATCTATAGTCACTGTGGGTTTGTATAGGACAGGGCTCCAGACTAACTTTTTTCACCAACGTCCCAGGACCGTACCAAAATACAAATGTAACCGTCCCCAAATGAATGTAATACTTCCCAAAAATATACTATTAATGTAAATTCATGTATTATAATAATATATGCATTATTATTATTAGCCTATTATTATCATTGTTGTTGTTGTTGGTGAAATTGGCTTGCAATCCGTTCTGCTTTAATACTGTCATTTGGAGCTTAAAGGGGGAGGGGGGGTGTCTGTCTGTCTGTCTGTCTGTCTGTCTGTCTGACTGAGAACGAGGCATTATCAATGCTCTGACATAACGGGACGTCACAGAAGAGGCGTGGTCCCGAAGTAAAGGGAATTAGAGGGTGTAGAGAGAGAAACTGATCATAACTTAAAATGTGCCTATGTCTTTTATTTATTTATTTATTTTAAATGTATTTGGACATCCTTACGAGAGTCTTTGAGAGATAGGCGTCATTATTTAGATAAGAAAATGTTGCTGCTACCCTCCTTTAAATATCACTGATCAGATGGCCAAGGCATGGCCCATATCTGAATGGCTGGTTCAGATAGGGATCTCCATGTATGGGCATAATATATATAGAAATTATTTTATTAGGAATAACCCCTTGAGATGTATCATCTCGTTTTCGAGGAGCTCCCACAGATTTACAAACATCACACATTTTATACATATACACATAGTAGAAAGAGATATCTGCAATAGAGCAGAAAGCCCGCAACACTCCTAAATAGATGAAGTCTTTTTGGTGCACGGCTCAAAATAAAATGAGACACAGAAGAAGTTGCCAGCACTCAAGGAATGTCCTTTTCACATGTTTTATTTACCTCTATGGACAGGAGCAAGCGTACACGTTTTGACCTACGTTTGCTCCTGTCCATAGAGGTAAATAAAACATGTGAAAAGGAAATTAATTGAGTGCGAGCAACTTCTTCTGTGTTACATATACACATAGAACGTTCACATATAGTTAAGACAACATCATCAAGACAGAGAGACAACAACAAAAAATACTAAAACAAGACAAAGCAAAACAAAACATACTACAAAACAAAACAAAAAAGGACAACACTTAGGAAAGTAATACAAAAGTACAGAGCACGCGATGGATCATTTGGGTATATAGTTATATAAGGTAAAGTTCTTGACTGAATGTGAGCAGGTAAAATGTATTATATGTTGTGATGTCATGGGAACCACTCTAACAGATTCCCTTTTATGCCCATATGCAGTATGGAGATCCCTGATGTCATCAATATTAAAGGTATATTCAGTGATTGTATTTCATTCAAATAAAAATATAATTGGTACATCTTCCATTCATTCTCCTCACCAGAATGTGTGCTGACCATATAAGGACTTCCACCATGGCCCGTGTTACGAGGATAGCTAGATTCGGTTTTCAGAGGTGGCCAGCCAGTCCTCGACCAATCAGGGTAGAGTATGGCCGTAGTTATGTTATGATGTTTAGTTATGATGGTCAAAATAAAAGTTTTCAGAACCACAGTCGCTCTGCTAAATGCTTAGATTGTAAACTACTGAACTCGTAAAATGCGACAGTCTCGTAGTAAATCAGTATCATACATATCCTGAAGCTGGAGACGTAGGCCTTCCGATATTCAGTGATTGGGTCTAATGATCAAAATGAGAACATTATAATGGTGTAAAAAATCTATAAAAAACTAAACATTTCCACGCTGTAAGGCCAGTAAGGGACAAGATGACCCCCGGCCACTTTCATTATCACTGAATACACCTTTAAGCCCATATCTAACAGGACTTCATACGGGAATGCCCATATATGGATGAAGACAGCCCATATCTGTGCGGCTGGTTCAAGGGATCTCCATGTATGGGCATAAAATGGATGTACTATGTACAGTACATTGATCTCCATATATGGGTAACTGGTCCGATATACATCACTGGCCAGATGGCCAAGAATTGGCACAACCTCTCCCTTTAGGGTGAGGTTGCATGTCGCCCTGAGGCGTCTTACTAGTTAAGTATGCCTGGTTGTCAGGTGGGTGGTGACCCAGCTGAAGTTGTTGAATGGTAAAAAGGGGAGGGGATGATATGATGATGTCATTATGTCAGTGTTTTTCATTCAGATCGGATCAGAGGCTTTCAGGAAGAAGCCAACAATGCACAGGGTTAGCATATTATAACCCCACCTGGTGGTCTATTAGAGTAATGTTAACTCCATAGACACACAACAGAAAAAGATTAAAACTATGACACAACCTCTTTAAAATGTTGAATACTTTTACCACTGCACGCATGTACTCATGCATGCTCTCTCTCACACACACACACACACACACACACACACACACACACACACACACACACACACACACACACACACACACACACACACACACACACACACACACTCTGAAGATATTCTTCAGTCTGCTTTTAACAACATTAAACCTGGTGTTTATATTTTGGGCACATGAAAAAGTTCAAATAACCGATCTATAAACCCCCAAACAAATTAAAAAAGGAATCTATTCCAACTTTCCTTATTTAATTTTTTTATTTGCAATGATAGCGATAATAGCCAATATACAAGCTCTGAACATGGTGCATCATGACACGTTGTGAGCTTGTAGATCAGAAGATATAAAATATGATTAAAGGGGATATGATGGACCAAGGTCAAGTTTCCTTACTCTTTGTGCACGGTTTTAGTAGATCTACAAGCTCACAGTGTGTTGCATCGTGACACACCTGATCACTCATCATTGTGTGTGTGTGTGTGTGTGTGTGTGTGTGTGTGTGTGTGTGTGTGTGTGTGTGTGTGTGTGTGTGTGTGTGTGTGTGTGTGTGTTTGTGTGTTTGGTCTTATATCCATAGCGTGATATCAGTCAATTTGACGAGACTATTCTGCAACTTTGAAAAGCCACCAGGGAGAGAGACAGACAGGCTTGAAGAAAAAGACAGGACTGTGATAAACTTCAGGACTACTGACCCGAGATCCTTCAGTTTACAATGTGGACTCTGCAGTCCAACACAGAGACGCTTAACGCCTGCATCTTGCAGCTTGTTACCCCGCAGGTCCAGGTGTGTCAGACTGGAGGAGCTGCAGCTGAGAACTGAGACCAGATCTTCACAACATCTCTCTGTGAGTTCACAGTTCTGCAAACTGAATGGAGATGAACACATGGAAATGTTATTCTGTCTTTGGTCAAGTCCATGTTATTTGCAAA
>NC_137810.1:78620286-78697786 GCF_963921795.1 Nannobrachium achirus | reverse complement strand
ATGTTTGGTTATGTTCAGGTGTTAGGCTCTGAAAATAGCAGATCTACAAGCTCACAAAGCGAGCGATAGCGAATGCATTTTCCGGCAGCAGCACCTGCCGCGACGTCACCAGAAGTGCAGACAACAGCAATGCAATGATTCCTATGCCGCAGCAATTATAATCCGTGGCACAGCGAGGGGGGAGGGGGGAGGGAGTCTCTCTGAGGGAGAGAGAGAGATAGATAGATTGAGAGAGAGGGAGCGACCTGAGGGGCGCAACAGAGCAGCATCATGTCCCAGCCAGCAGTCAGTATAGGGACTATATGTCAGTGTTTTCCACCAGCCACAGTGAGAGAGCGTAAAATGAAACCAAACCACGGGTCCATTTGGTTTCATTTTAGGCCTACCCTCACAAGAGTTAAAAGATCCATATTATAGGTTGTCAACTCATTTAGCTGGGGACCACCTGGAAGGTGACCGCCATTGGTCCTTGCTCTTTCTGCCTCAAGATCCCCCACCACCTCAGCCGGTCCTATCCATTTTACGCACATAGATACCTGTTTTGCGCGCGGGTCCATTTGGTTTAATTTTACGCTCTCAAGAGTTAAAGATCTATAATATAAGGCACTATTTGCGAAAAATAAACCATCAATTTTCTTTTTTCCTAAATGATCCAAAGGTCCTCCTCAATCGAATTCATGCATATGTTTCATGTTTCAACGCATATCTTCTTCATTATTCATCGTTTCTCTGCGCCGTCATGCGTAAATCTCGGTCCAGCATTCTGGATAAATATTATTCACCACCACGTCAGGTTTAATAACCAAAGAACAAACATATAGCCCACATAATGCTTTAATGACCCGTTCTATTAAGTACCCTAAACTTTAATCAGTGGTGCTTTGGGGTTTTCTTTTCAGGGGGGACGGTCATTTATTGACGTCACATGCACGCCTTTAGATGTGTGCGCCTACATGTGCGCATGGATCAAGTAAATACATGGATATTATAGATCTTTAACTCTAGAGAAACTTAATGTTTGCTTTGAACGAATCTTAAACAGTATAGCCTATGAGGTCACGCGCACAACGTCACACATACAGTCACTGCTGGAAACCTACAGTAGCCTAGGTGTTGAAGTATATACAGATATGTATCCACTTTATCCAGAGTCTGTCTTGCCACATTAATAGCGCAAATGTGTGTTTTATAAACAAGCACATTTCTGACTATATGAACTCAAATGTGTTGGATTTAAATAGGGCTTCATATCACTTTGTTTGGATCAAAGCCAATAATCACCCACTTTGCGATAATTGTCCTATTTAAAAGATACTTTACAATCAGTTTTAGCAGTATAAGAAACTATAGGCCTATATGCAACTCTTTAATTAAGTTGATCAATTAATCAAAGCTTTATAGGCTTTGGCTTTGGGTAGCTCACCGAAAATAGCAGATCTGCAAAAAGCATGTTGTGTAGACCCACCAGTTGTGAGCTTGTAGATCGGCTATTTTTTGCTGATTGGCGGGGGGTTCTGGGGTCTATCTTGCTATCAAATGATATCGTCGGCCCAAACGCACAACGCACGGCTGGCTGGCTGGCTGGCTGGCTGGCTGTGTGGGGACTGAACTGGACCCTGTCCTGCTGTCTATAGGCTACTTTCCTGTGTGTCTTTGACCTACCAACCACAGCAGCCTACCACACACACACACTCCCTGAGTAGGTCTGCTATTGAGCTGGACAGTAACAGTAACACATTGTCCTTTTTCTTGGACCATTATTCAATCATACAGTGTATTTTGCATATTGTCTTTCATGTATGATGAGGGCATCATGAGCCTACTCAAAAAGGTTGGCCAGTTCTATTCTCTCTCTCTCTCTCTCTCTCTCTCTCTCTCTCTCTCTCTCTCTGTCTCTCAGCGTGCATGCATGCTTCAAATAAACGCATACTCTCTGTATTCTCACTTTCACTTACGTAGCTGATCTACAAGCTCACAACGCATCACAGCGCAACGCCTTGTGAGTTGTGAACTAGGAGATCAGATATTTTTGAAGAAATTCTAATATTTAAGGAACTAGGAAAAATAACAAAATCATCCGTGTGCAACTTGGAGCTCTCCAAATGGCCACATTATGTGCATGCACTGTGCAATAATAAAACAGCAGGGGTCCATAATAGTCCACTTCATGCTCACAGTTGAAGCCTTAGAAGACGTCCATGAGTTGAGATCGCACAGCTGTCCAGTCTAGTCTGGACTAATACGGAATTGTGTGCGTAATGATGCTGGCACTGTTATTAATAAAATGTGCACTGTGCAAGCGTGTGCGTGGGGGAGGGGGGGGGGGGGGGGGTGAACATTGAAAGCGGGAACCAACAGGCTTAAAAACAGGCCTAATTGACACACACACACACACACACACACACACACACACACACACACAGATAAGGGCAGGTGGTGGCAAGCGATAGATGGTCCAGATGGATAGGCCTACAGTATAGATGGATTATGGATTGATGCCGGTGCAAGAGCGCCGACAGATGACGGCATGCGTCGGCCCTGCCGGGGCAGAAGCGGCGCTCCCGGTTAGAAGCGGCGCGTGCGTGAGTGCGTGTTGAGGGGGGGTGATAGGTTCGGCAACAGTGGCATACAAAGCTCCGTTGGCGGTCTGTCCGGCTGTGCCACGGATTAGGAATCATTGCCGTGGCACTTCTGGCGACGCCGCGGCAGGCGCCGGTGCCGGAAATTGTATTCGCTCTTTCTGCACAACGTGTCGTGCTGCAACGCGTTGTGAGCTTGCAGACCGACTATTTTCAGCATGCAAGTGTAAAATCAGCCATTATACATGGCCATTATAGTTATGATCATACTTATGACGCCATCAAGGTCTGCCAAAATACATTTATTTGACAAACCAACTTCAGATTTAGACGACTAAATAGAATAAAAGTAAAATATTTCAAATAACTGAAATATGACTACAACTAATTCAAAAGACTATGATTAAAACTACATAAACATTTCGCCACGCACACACGCGCACACGCGCACACACACACACACACACACACACACACACACACACACACACACACACACACACACACACACACACACACACACAGAGAGAGAGGAAGGGAAAAAAAGAAAAGAAAAATGGACAGCGGCAATGCATGCAACTATTAAAAACTGCCAATCACTGAACTGAAGCCGCCTCGGGGGAGGGAGAGGCGCTCACGTAGCAGCCCTGCCCTGGTAAACACACACCCACTCAACTCAACCCACCAAGTCTGAACTGAAGTAAACAGGAAGCACTGACAGGTAGTATCAGCAAACGAATAACTAGCAAATATGTCAAAAAGTCTATCAGGCTGTGAGTACAAAAAGAGGCTGCGAAGGAGAAAGAATTACAAAAAAACACCATTAAGTCCACCGTCATGTTCTGCTCAAGAAACTTGACAATGACAGAAGCGCTGGAGAGAATACACTAACAGGACCAGGAGTTGAACCAGTAACACAGTGAGGAAGATTTAAATGATCCAGGTAAATGGCCAGCAATAATAACACAGGGGCTTATTTTGATTCAGGGAGGGCCACACCAATAGAGGAATTAATTTACCCAAAACCAAGTGCAGCTGCAAGGATGATTATACAAGAGGATTTTCAGAGGCTGATTACAGTAAGGACTGCCATGTTCATTTCTGAAAGGTAAGGCTGCCCATTATTATTTGTATTAGCCTATTGGTTGATCCTGAGTTGCTGACTACTGCTGCTGTCTGCACACATTTTGTGTATCGTGTGCTTGTGTTATATGCACAACGGCTGTGCTGAGTAATGACTTAACCTTTGTGTGTTTAATGGAGAGAGATCTGACTTTTCTTATTTCGTTTGAGGAGCTGGACTTGTTGTTTAATATAGGCTCGTTTCTGTAAAAGATTACAATACTTAGCAACCTGTGGATAGTCTAGGTGCTTTAGCCTGCTTGTTTTAAGGTGTCTCCAAACAGCCAAAAATTAACTCTTTCCAACTCCTGGCAGACTGGCAGTCGGTGGCATTTAGTGGCAAACTTGGCATTTAAAAGTTGGGCGACGGAAGATTGCATTCAGATGAGAGTCGAGATGCACATGAGCCTGCTGCGCAAAAAACTGGGGTGTTGCCAGGTTTTCTCATTATAAGCGACTTTGGTCTAATTTTCCTGTAACGTCTCTAGTCGCGGGTTGCTTTTGTTTTAATTATAACCCTATACAATTATACACACTCTACTTTCTTCCCTTCCTTACCCCTATCACCCCACCCCACTGTAAATCTACAGAATGCCTAATCTGATCGGGAACAGCAAGACTATTTTAAAACATGTTTGATATTTTTCTGGTATCACTACTGGTATGGAACAGCAGCAGGGGACCGAGATAGAGACAGCTGCTGTTAGAGACAGCCGCTGTTCAGACGCCTGATGCCACAGCCTGTTGATCTCTCTCTCTCTCTCTCTCTCTCTCTCTCTCTCTCTCTCTCTCTCTCTCTCTAAACGCTACCAGTCAATGGGAAGAGATTGTTGACAACAATCAACAATTTGTTGTCGTTGTGCGATGGTGTTGAGTGGATAACATTAATGTGTTTGTGTGATGTGTGCGTGGCGTGCGTTTGCACACGCGAGTGTGTGTGTGTTGCAAGGCACAGTTCAGAAGGGCAGCCGATGGCATTTTGTATTCATTATATATTATATTGTGTGTGTGTGCAAGCACGAAGTGCGAGCGCGCACGCGAGGACACACACCTAACTGACCACAGCCGCCCCCCACACACACATGCACGCACGCACGCACGCACGCACGCACGCACGCACGCACGCACGCACGCACGCACGCACACACAACTTGGGCCCTGGTAACCCAGTCCCACCTCCCCCCCCCCCCCTCCCCTTGTGACGCCCCTGACCACATTAACCCAGGCACTCAATAGCCGTGGACCTCCAGCTGATTATAATGTTTTGCCAAGGACCCCCGTTCTTTACTAATCTAAGACTTTCTCACTCCAAGTAACCCCAAATTAAAATGTAGTTTCTCCCTCCAACATATTTAGAAAATAGCTGATCTACAAGCTCACAGTGTGTTGCATCACAAGTTGCGACACACCACTCGTAAAGGACTATTCACACCAATGGCGTGATGCGTGTGTGAACGCACACGTCCCATTCATTTCCAATGGAGGCTTGCGAGACAGTCTGTCTAGTGCAATACGGCACCAATATGACAAATGTCACACTGAACGCACACATCAGACTGACTGGCAAGGACAGATTTAATTTGAATGAAGTTCATCTCAACCGACTTTATTTAAATCTTGTGTGTGCGTGAGCTCTTGAAGCCAATGAAAGCAGCGCTGCTCTGCGTGTAGGTGTGGCTGTGGGAAATGACAGGGAAGTGATCCGACAGAGTGACTGTCAATCAACAACAGCCGTCGCGGATTGGAGGCGCACACAATCGCGTTCCTATTCCGGGAGAGGCGGGCGAGGTGTGCTCTGTCTACGACCAGTCTCAAAGTAATGTTGAAAAATAAACGAAATATAGCATCAGACACAGTTCGGGCCAAAGACCCGGCCAGATCGGGTCCAATTTCCCTGGCTCCATTTTAGGGTCGGATACAATTTAATTTGTCTCTGTTGTGGACCCAGATCTCGGTGCCATTTCGGTCTGGTTCTAGTAAATCAGATTTTTTTTGGAAAACTGGTGAAATGGGACTTTCTGCGTAATGAGTACTTTATTTTAAGCCTATGTTGATGCCTATACTTTTGTACGCAAATTTTGAATACCAGACTTGGACTTAAAGTACTTATGACATGCAAAAAAATCAGATTAGCCAATAAGATTGATGATTTCACGCAGCACCCGAGACATATTTTATATTATATGTTTTTATCCCGGTCACATTCATAATGTAACTCTCATACTGTACTCTGTACTGTATAGACTGTCCCTACAGCTCCTCCCACCACAGAGAGAAGTGAAGTGTTTCTTCTGTCCCTGCTCCCCTCGCTCACACTGAACCAGGAAATGGCTTTACATGAAAATGTATTTTATTTCTAAATCTGTGCATATAAAATATATGTCCCTCGGTTACATCAATATTGTTCATGTGAAGTAGGCCTAGTATGTTTATCCTAATTTGCTGAAATGATGAAAATCGCTAATCTATTATTTAGCACCCTGGATTACCGCCGTTGACCGCAAGGCTACAGCCAGGAGAAGCGACACCGTGAAGGAATGCTCTCAGACCAATGGTAGGTTTATGTTTATTGTTTGCTTGGATGTTATAAATGAAGAGTTTATTCACAAATGTGTAAGTATGCATGTTTGTTCGTGTGTCTCATTCCTTGCTGTGTGTGTGTGTGTGTGTGTGTGTGTGTGTGTGTGTGTGTGTGTGTGTGTGTGTGTGTGTGTGTGTGTGTGTGTGTGTGTGTTGTGTATTACATTAGGGATGCAGAGGTAATCCGGTACGGATCGTAATCGAGATACAAACGTGCGCGATACGAGTGAATCGGTTCATTCAGTGTGGATTGGTACAATTGACGGCTGGAATCGTGATGTATCGTATCGTGAGTGTCTGGATCAGTAAACTCCACGGTTGGATCGTTTTTTGCATATAGTATTTCATTCTATCCTGTGTTTCCGAGTCGCATTGAATGCCCCATCAGCACTCCCCCAAAAAAGCCCTTGGTAGCAACTCAACAGACACGTGTCTTCCACAGCGCACTGACTGAGCAGCTCAGCAGAGCGCAGTGAACACCCGACCCTACCGACTGCAGATAGAGACATCACCCGTGAGCCCACGGGTTAAAAATGTAAGATTAGTACCACGTTTAGCTAAGCTTTATAACATCCCTGTCCAATGTTCGCTGATGTGATCTGTTGTTGTGTCACTGGACTGGAGTATGCTGTGTGATATTATGAGCCACATTCCAATCCACACCCGTTTGTTCTTATTGTCGAGTCTTCGACGAAATAGAGGGTATGCGCATGCATAAAGTGAATGGCAAATCGAGTGGCACAATGAGTGGCAAAGTGAGTTTAACATTGTTTAACATCGTTTAAAGCAATCAGATAGGACTTAACTTTTTGGATGTATGGGCTTTCAAGGCCAAAAAGTAGTTTTTTGCCACTCAATAGGCGTTCAATCATAACTTCTTGGTACGATGATGATGTCACGCACATACCCTCTATTGATGTAAACAAAGCAGAAGCTTCCGCGCTTTAACTACACACACCACGTATGAACTACAACAACGATACTGGGCGTGCAGCTAGCGATTAAAACAAAGACACTGTTTCACAACTTTTTACTGTTGCTTGCTGCAGCACACTCTTCTACTGCTGCTGTTCTCTCTGCAAAGAGAGGAGGCTGGAGCCTGATATAGACCTACTTGGCAGCTCGACGGTGTCGCGCACGCACCTAAATAGCAGACCTACAAGCTCACACAAATATCTACGTTTTAAAACATTTTGTCTAGAAATGGCAAAATCCTAGATTATATTCATACAATATAATAATAATAATACAGGTCAAGGATCCTTAACTGAGAAGAGAGATCAAGCAGGGACCCCCACTGTAAGCTATTTTAGACTACTGTAGGCTATTATATAAAACTGTTTCAGATTAAAACTTGTCAGAGACTTGTTTGACTGCACTATATCATCAGTGACATTAATACATTACTGAATTTCCCCCTTGGGATAATAAAGGTATCTATCTATCTATCTATCTATCTATCTATCTATCTATCTATGTTGTGTTTATTTGTTCACACATTATGTGGCGAGGTTAAAAAGTATAAAATGCCCAGTTCCGACAACGCCACCTGGAGGCTATGAGCCCAGGAACTCACTTAAAACTCAGAATAGATAAAAGGCAAACAGGTTCTTTAAAACGGGGTTGAGCAGAGTTAAAAACATCAAACCAAGGGTTACAAAATACAAGGTTTATTACAACAAATCACAAGTGTATTAAAACAATGAACCAGCTTCTTGACTTCACATTAGTGTAAAATCCCATGTAGTCCGTTTAAAAAGGCAACAGTCCTTCAGTCTCCCCCAGACTGGTAATGTCCTTCTCCTCTCAACAGGTCTCCTTTATAGGGTCAAACAAGATAATCCAAATCAGTTTACACTGTCTTACAAGTTACACACACTGTTCACAATCACTGCACACAAATAATAAGAACTCAATTAGTAAAGTATAAAAAAGTAAAAGTAATAAAAACATGCAATGATCTATAAAAACGTGCAAATCAAAGTTAAGACAGTGTTTCAATGACTAGATTAAAAGTCCCAAATGGAGGCCTTTCAGTGAGCGATACTACTAATTAAAGGGATAACACTAAAATGACTAAAATGACTAAAAACAGCACAGCAGGCACACATTGCAGAGTCATAGAGGGGCACTTAGCTCGAAGAGGGGCAAGTCTGAACTTGGCCCCTCTGCTGAGTTGATTCGGCTTCCCCTCTTTCGCTCTGGTCGCCCATCCTGGGGAAATGGCACCGCCGCTGCCGTCTGTCCAGCACGGCTGCTGACCCTCTGCTGCACCGCTGTTCTGCTGGACGTTTCGGGACGTTTCTGTCAGCGTTTCTGTGTGGTTCTGGCTCTGATTTCCCCGGTGGCATATCGTGTCGCGTTCTCTCAGTGGTGTGCTGCATGTTGTCGCATCTCTTCGGGCCTTCTACCCACTGGCGCCTTCACAGCCCCTCCACAGACGGGTCCCGTCATGGACGGACAGGGCACACCCTACAAGGTGCCTAGCAGCTGTTTTCCCCGGGTGTCCCTTCCTTTAGGCCCAGAGATCCAGACCCCATCCGTGGTGGCTCTCCTTCCCTCCAGCCAGTTGTTTCTCCTCTGCCCCCTCTTTCAGCTCTGTCTCTCCTCTTCAGCTCTGTCTCTCTTCCAGGCTCTGCACTGCAGCCTGCTTTTAAAGGCCCCACCCAATGTCCCAGGTGCAGGCCAATTCCCCAATTACAGCTCGTCAGACAGCAAAACCCACCCCGGACTATATTTTCTATTAATATGATGGATTTGTTATTAATTATAATCCATGAATTATTATCTCTTAAACCCTCAATAAGTGTTAATGTATTGCCAAATGTTCCCCTATAGGGTTGCTACTTGCTAGTGTTCAATTGGTTACTGTAAAAACTAACTATTAATATTTGGCCGCCTCACATAACTCTGAGGACCCTAGGGGTCCCTGACGACCTGTTGAGGATGTAATGATATATAATAATGATATAGTATTAATCAAACAATTTTACCAGCCAGCAAGGAGTGTTCTCACAGAGTTCAATAAGAGCCTAATACTGTGAAACAATATATATTTTTTAAATTAAATGTAATGCATTTTTAGTAATTTTTTGGGGGGGAAATTTACATGGGCTTTAATATAAATCCTTTGCATTGTGTTGAATCACACCGAATCGTGAATCGTATCGCATCGTAAGCACCAGGGGTGTATCGCAAAGTATCGTGAAACATATCGCTTCGTATCGGGGTCAGGGGTGAATCGTGATGTATCGTATCGGCAGGATTTCAATGTATCGCAATTATATCGTATCGCTGGTATTGTATCGTGATGCGTATCGTATCGCCTCAGTGGTCGAGATTCGCATCCCTATATTACATACATCCATTTCAAGCAAACAATAATATAAACACAACCCTGACCATTGGGCATGTATTCCTCGACACAGAGAGCGTCTTGAAGGAGCTCTGATGAGCCCTGGCCAGCAAGGCTGCTCTGAGATGCACTGAGCCCGGGCTAAGTTCATGATGTCATTGAGAGACAGGCTGTCAGACCCAGTGTGCAAAATGAACAAAGCCATCTATAATTACAATGAATAAGCATAAACATAGTTCACATGAAATGTTGTGGTAACTAGAAGGGTGATATATGTAGTATATAAACAGATTCACAAATAAAAGACAAATAATGTTGAGGTCACTTCCTCATTTTCTGTGATACGTCCCACCCTCTGTTTTCAGACTGTCTTTAGAGGCACCACGTGACGTACAGGGCATGTCATAACCTATAAAAGATATTTCACTTTCCAAAAATATGTTGGGTCATTTTATCGTCTACGCGGGCTTTTGTTAACACCCCAGAATGTTTTTAAGTTGCTCGAGTCTGTATTTAGATAGTTGATGTTCATTTAATCGGATACGCCCCCTTCTTATACAAACCCATTGTAACTTCAAACTTTGTTTTAATAATGTTAGATTTGTCGAAAACACCCGTCCTCGGTTTGGTGACTCATACTGCCCTCCTAATGCATGAGGGGCTATGTTTTCTCTCTTTCTTTCTTTTTTATTATTAATTTATTGTTATTCATGAAAAAACACAGCCCCCTCAACTATTAGGAGAGCAGTATGAGACACAAACGTTTTCGATTAATCTATAGTCACTGTGGGTTTGTATAGGAAAGGGCTTCAGACTAACTTTTTTCACCAACGTCCCAGTACCAAAATACAAATGTAACCGTCCCCAAATGAATGTAATACTTCCCAAAAATATTATTAATATAAATTCATGTATTATAATAATATATGTATTATTATTATTAGCCTATTATTATCATTGTTGTTCTTGGTGAAATTGGCTTGCAATCCGTTCTACTTTAATACTGTCATTTGTAGCTTAAAGGGGGAGGGTCTGTCTGTCTGACTGAGAACGAGGCATTATCAACGCTCTGACATAACGGGACGTCACGGAAGAGGCGTGGTCCCGAAGTAAAGGGAAGGTTTACAAACATCATACATTTTATACATACAGTATACACATAGTAGAAAGAGATATCTGCAATAGAGCAGAAAGCCCGCAAAACACAACTAATTAGAAGAAGTCTTTTTGGTGCACGGCTCAAAATAACATGAGACACAGAAGAAGTTGCCAGCACTCAAGGAATTTCCTTTTCACATGTTTTATTTACCTCTATGGACAGGAGCAAGCGTACGCATTTTCATTTGTTTGCTCCTGTCCATAGAGGTAAATAAAACATGTGAAAAGGAAATTAATTGAGTGTGAGCAATTTCTTCTGTTTACATTTACACATAGAACAAAACAAACAAAAAAAGAAAAACAAGACAAAGCAAAATAAAACATACTACAAAACAAAACAAAAAAGGACAACACTTAGTAAAGTAATACAAAAGTACAGAGCACGCGATGGATCATTTGGGTATAGTATGGTAAGTTATAGTTATATATGGTAATCTTAAGTTAAGAGGACAGCGCAATTTTGAACAGTTTAAAATAAGTTATTGACTGAATGTGAGCAGGTAAAATGTATTATACTAGAGGGTCGCGGCCCTTCGGGCCGCTCACATCTAGTTTAAAAAAAAAAAGAAAAAAGAAAAGTAAAAAAAAAGTTTAAAAAAAAAAGTAAAAAAAAAAAGAAATACGTAAAAAAAAAAAAAAAGAAATTGGGGGGGGGGGGGGGGGAACTATTGTGGCGGAACTATTGTGCAGCAGCGCACGTTTCCGGTCGGACATACTATTTTATACAGAGGCAAAATATGAGGGTAATAACGAATACAACTGTATACAGAGGTTTGGAAACGACATCTTGCAAAGGTGACATGGGTGTTTGAATTTTTAAGCTATATTTAGTACATATGTAGTACATCTTGGCCAAGTGGTTTGGTATTTAAGTTAGCGATACATGACCCGGAAGTAGATCACTTACTCTTTTGTAATATAAAGATGTTGTGATGTCATGGGAACCACCCTAACAGATTCCCTTTTATGCCCATATATGGAGATCCCTGATGTCATCAATATTAAGCCCATATCTAACAGGACTTCATACGGGAATGCCCATATATGGATGAAGACAGCCCATATCTGTGCGGCTGGTTCAAGGGATCTCCATGTATGGAAAAGGGATGTACTATATACAGTACATTGATCTCCATATATGGGTAATTGGTCCGATATACATCACTGGCCAGATGTCCAAGAATTGGCGCGACCTCTACCTTTAGGGCGAGGTCGCATGTCGCCCTGAGGCGTCTTACTAGTTAAGTATGCCTGGTTGTCAGGTGGGTGGTGATCCCAGCTGAAGTTGTTGAATGGTAAAAAGGGGAGGGGATGATATGATGATGTCATTATGTCAGTGTTTTTCATTCATATCGGACCAGAGGCTTTCAGGAAGAAGCCAACAATGCACAGGGTTAGCATATTATAACCCCACCTGGTGGTCTATTAGAGTAATGTTAACTCCATAGACACACAACAGAAAAAGATTAAAACTATGGCACAACCACATTAAAATGTTGAATACTTTTACCACTGCACGCATGTACTCATGCATGCTCTCTACACACACACACACACACACACACACACACACACACACACACACACACACACACACACACACACACACACACACACACACACACACACACAGAAGATATTCTTCAGTCTGCTTTTAACAACATTAACCCTGGTGTTTATATTTTGGGCACATGAAAAAGTTCAAATAACCAATCTATAAACCCCCAAACAAATTAAAAAAGGAATCTATTCCAACTTTCCTTATTTAATTTTTGTATTTGCAATGATAGCGATAATCGCCAATATACAAGCTCTGAACATGTTGCATCATGACACGTTGTGAGCTTGTAGATCAGAAGATATAAAATATGATTAAAGGGGATATGATGGAAGTCAAGTTTCCTTACTCTTTGTGCACGGGTTTAGTAGATCTACAAGCTCACAGTGTGTTGCATCGTGACACACCTGATCACTCATCATTGTGTGTGTGTGTGTGTGTGTGTGTGTGTGTGTGTGTGTGTGTGTGTGTGTGTGTGTGTGTGTGTGTGTGTGTTTGCGTGTTTGGTCTTATATCCATAGCGTGATATCAGTCAATTTGACTGGACCATTCTGCAACTTTGAAAAGCCACCAGGGAGAGAGACAGACAGGCTTGAAGAAAAAGACAGGACTGTGAATAAACTTCAGGACTACTGACCAGAGATCCTTCAGTTTACAATGTGGACTCTGCAGTCCAACACAGAGACGCTTAACGCCTGCATCTTGCAGCTTGTTACCCCACAGGTTCAGGTGTGTGAGACTGGAGGAGCTGCAGCTGAGAACTGAGACCAGATCTTCACAACATCTCTCTGTGAGTCCACAGTCCTCCAAACTGAATGGAGATGAACACATGGAAATGTTATTCTGTCTTTAGTCCATGTTATTTGTGCAACACATTTCATAACAGATAAACTCAGTGTGCTTCATATTAAAATATTCATGAATAACCACAAACACTCATAGAGCATTTCTAAACCACTAATCCACAAATCATCAATTATACAACATTTCACGCACACACATGCACGCACACACACACACACACACACACACACACACACACACACACACACACACACACACACACACACACACACACACACACAGTAATTCTACAGGTCACAGGCTAACATGACACAACATTTTTTGTCATTTAGAGAGCTTTAGAGTGACAGCATGCGTGCTGCTTGGATCCAATAAAAACATAATTGTGTATGTTTTTATAACTTAATAAATAGTGTTGTGTATTGTCCCTGTGAAATAAACGTATAATAAACATATATAAACATATCAGTAGCAACATCTAAAAGCGTAAGTCAGCCATTATAAAATGACTTAGGAGCTTCATAATTAT
This sequence comes from Nannobrachium achirus, assembly GCF_963921795.1. NCBI lineage: Eukaryota > Metazoa > Chordata > Actinopteri > Myctophiformes > Myctophidae > Nannobrachium > Nannobrachium achirus. The sequence continues at coordinate 78,684,101 of NC_137810.1, read as the reverse complement.
TACCCAGGACCAGGAGGCAAAGTGGTTTTACAGAGCTGGAACGTTCTAAAAGGTTGTTCACCAGAAATGATATCTAGGACCTTCACTGATCACAACCTGGTTGGACAACCTGGTCAACTAGCTACTGGAAAGCTACAGGAGGCTAAAATTGCAAATGGCCACCACATTTTTTTGCAAAACCCTATAATTGAAAGTATTCTATGTTGTATGACAAACTGAGTTAAACTTATCTGATGGTTGAAAGGTTAAGCTTTTAATACAACATGAATATGTTGCTATAATTTTTTTACACATCAATGTCTCTGTTTTTATGAAAAACCTCATATTGACAATGAAGAAACTATTGGTGGCAAAACATGTATTTAACTTGATTTTACAACAAATTGGCATTGCCCACCAGCACAGTGTCCTAGTAGCTATTTTGAGGAGGTTTTAGGCTTTTAGTCATATTCTGAGTCACTGCTGCTGTCACTGCTCTAAAATGTGGCAATGTGTATCCTGCTGCATTTGGTTGCCAGTCCCTGGCAACAGCACCCTATGTAGCATGGGACGGCCTTCTTTGCACTTGAACAGTTCTTCTGGCAGCCTTTGACGCATCCACATGATATCATCTTGTCCATTGACACAAACCAGGCTGGCTGTGTAGATGGACGTGGAACTACAGTTCCCTTATCCAGAGACCAACCTGGTTTGGCGATGTGTGCACTCTTGTCAATGAGTGTTGCCAGAGCAGCCCTTTTCAGGTGCAGGAGAATGTATTCTCTGTTGCAGGTAGTATCTTTAAGAGTCTTGATCTGTTGTTAAGGAACTTGTATGCTCTTAGATCAGAACCATCAAAGTGATCAGCAGTGGATGTGTACACAGCTATGGTGAGGTCTTGCCTGAATGAGGAGGTCATCTGTTATGGCATCGTCAGGGTTCTCACCAAACTCTTCAAGAGCAGGTACATCCAGACTCATGCTGCTCTTGAACCATGCCTTCTTTCCAGTGAAATATGGATAACTAGTGATATCTCTACCAATCAGACTGTGGACGAAGGGCATGGCACAACAATGTGAAAGTCCCAATGCCACTACCATTTCATGTATAGGCAGGTATGCATTCTGGGCTGTTCTCACCCACAGCTCTGGGAGGTCGCTGAGGTATGTTGCACCATAGTATAAGCACAAGGTAATGATGTCGGTGTCTTTCGCATGTATGACAACTCTGTCAACTCCTTCATTCTTGACACTGTAGAGGGTGTGGAGTATTATCCAAGTGTCAGCCTCCTGTTGTGTGGATTCCAGAGCAGGAACATCCATAACCAAACCTTCTGTTCACCTCTTCTTTGAATCCACCACCCAGATAGACATGTGTTGGGCCAAGAGCAGGCTCCAGTTGTTCATTCTCACACCATTTCTCACAGAGGAAGCTCAGAAGGTTTGCTTTGTTAGCTGACACTGCAAAACACTCCTTTGGATCAGGAGCTGTGTACTGCTCACTGACTTCATATCTGGTTGATTTTGATGGGCCGTATCTCTGTTCCTGTTCAGCTGACTTAAGGCTGGATCCACTGTACCTGTCACAACAGAAGTGAATGATCTCAGTGCCAGCAGGCACATCATTCAGCAGCAGGTGTTTGTATCGCTCAGCAATGGTTAAAAATCTTTCACCTTTGTGAAAAAGACCAGTGTCGTATCGTGCACATAGCATCAACGACTAATGCTGATCTACCTCATCTTGAGGTAGATCAGCAAGCACATCACCCTGAGGATGCTGGTCTCTTTGGTCTCCTCTTTCAGGATCTTCGCTAGGCTTGCTTTAGTACCTGTTCTCATACTGCCATCTTCCTGGATGAGGGATGGGGGAAAGTCACTGCACTCATGATTGCCTATGAAGTCAACAATGGCGAGTCCTCCACCACTGGCGATGATCTGTGTCATGCGCAGAAGTGCATTAACTTCATTGCTCTTGCCAGGTGCAGGAGATTTCCCCCTGGACTTCTTTTGCTTCATGTTTTGTGTATGTAAGGTGTTAAGCTTCACAAAATGTGTCTTCTTCTGATCACTGGACAGTGACTCAGACAGTACCTTCAGACCAATTACTTTCACAATCGTCATGTTGTCCTTGACTGTGGAATCTGCACACTGTCCAGTTGATATGTTGATCAGGGATGTTGAGGCTGTTGTGAATGGGTTGGTCTCTACTGCTGCCATGACCTTGACTACCATCTCTGCATCCCTGGTGACACAACTCCAACCAGATTCATGGTGTGGATTGTTCATGTACAAAGAAGGCCATCCCATGCTACAGTACATTGCCGTTGCCAGGGACTGGCAACCAAATGCAGCAGGATACACACTGCCACATTTGAGAGCAGTGACAGCAGTAGTGACTCAGAATATGAACAAAATCCTAAAACTAACTCAAAATAGCTACTAAGACTGATGGACAATGCCAATTTGTTGTAAATAAAGTGAAATACATGTTTTACCGCCAATAGTTTCTTCATTGTAAATATGAGATTTTTCACAAAAACAGAGACATTGATGTGTTAAAAAATAATAGCAACATATTCATTTTGCATTAACAGTTTAACCTTTCAACCATCAGATAAGTTTAACTCAGTTTGGTTTGACATACAACATAGAATACCTTCAATTAAAGGTTTTGCAAAAAAAAACGTGGTGGCCATTTGCAATTTTCGTCTCCTGTAGCTTTCCAGTAGCTAGTTGACCAGGTTGTCAAACCAGGTTGTGATCAGTGAAGGTCCTAGATATCATTTTACAACCTTTTACAACGTTCCAGCTCTGATTTTCCAAAATAAAAGAGTTTGCCCCCAGGGTATATTTTGTATGTTCTAATAACTTGATATTGAAATGACTACTAACTCAGCCTTTATGCAGTTCCTCAAAGCTGGGATTAGTCTCCGTCGCCCCTCCAAGGATGTGTTGTATTCTGTCAAATTCAACATATTCAGAACCTCCTCTGACATCCGCAGTATGTAGGCCAAAGCTGAGCACTGGATCTCAGAGAGTTTCTCTGTCTTGTTCTCTGACTTCAGGTAGTCTTGGATGTGCTGATATACTGACTGGTCCTTCATCTCCATCAGACAGTGGAAGATGTTGATACATCTGTCAGGAGAGGCATCAGTGTTCATCTCTTTCAGGTTCTGGATGATTTTCTGGATGATCTCTGGACTGCTCTGTGTCTGACCCAGCAGGGGTCGTAACAGGCGCTGATTGGACTCCAGTGCGAGGCCATGGAGGAAACGGGCAAACAGGTCCAGGTGGCCGTTTTTACTCTTCAGGACTTTGAGCATGGTATTCTTCAGGAGGCCATCCAGGGACCAGATCAGGAATGTCTTCCAGTCAGCCAGGAATGTAAGCAATACCTTCATCTTCCTCTTGGTGAAACAGTGGAACAGGTAGACTGCAGCCAGAAACTCCTGAATGCTCAGATGAACAAAGCAGTAGATGGGTTCTTCCTGGAAGCAATCACTGTCTTTTTTGAAGATCTCTTTGCACATGGCTGAGTACAGTGGGGCATCGTTAACACCAAGACCACATCTTTTCAGGTCTTTTTGGTAGAAGATGAGTTTGCCTGTCTCCAGATTCTCAAATGCCAGTCTGGCCAGCTTCAGTAGAACAGTTCTAACAATCTGCTCATCATTGTTCAGCATATGTCTCATTATCTGAACTAACACAAAGCGGCAGTACATCTCAGTCTGGGTCTTGGGCAGCTCTTCTGTCTTGTCTGTCTTCAACATATGCTGCAGGACTGTGGCAGTTATTGAACAGAAGACTGGGATTTCACACATGATGCGGAGACAACTTGATTCATTGATGTGTGAGATGATTCTGTTGGCCTGGTTCTCATCACTGAATCTCTTCCTCATGTACTCATCCTTCTTGTCATCACTGAAACCTTTCACTTCGTTAACTATGTCAACAAAGCAGGAAGGGATCTGTTTGGCTGCTACAGGGCGTGTGGTTATCCAGATCAAAGCACAACGTAGCAGTTTCCCTTCAATGAGGTTGACCAGTAAGACTTCCAGTGACGTGGAGTGGGAGAAGTCATCAGAGCAGATAAGATTTGTCTTGAAGTGCAATTTTAACTTGCTTTCATCCAGACCATCCAGCACAAACAGAAGTTTGAAAGGACTATCATCGTAATCAGAGATTCCTGACTTCTGGAGAGTTGTGAAGATATATTTGAGAGCCTCTTCCGGGATGAATTTGGTTGCATTGATGCATTCGTGAATTAGTTGTGACAGCGTAAACATTCTTCCCTGCAGCAAATTTAGATGGCGGAATTGGAACACGAATGTGAGATGGGGAAGTGCATTTATTTTCTTTGCCCAGTCAGAAACAAGCTTGTGTACGAGAAAGGATTTGCCAACTCCTGCGACACCAATGGACATCACTGTTCTGGCGTTTTGTCCAGAAGGTGATTTAAAGATTTCACTGACTTTGATCTCCTGCCCTGGTTTCTGCATCTCCATCCATGTGACCTCATGCTCACTGCTAGTGCTGACCTCTGTGGCCTCCACACGTATGAGGCTGACATATGTGTAGCATTCTTTAAAATGCTCCTTATCCTCCATGTTGAATGTCCCTTCAGGTACAGACATGAATGGTTTTACAACTCTTTTCTTTAGACCATTTTGGTAGAAGGAAACAGGCTGTACATTTCCTTGTGTGCCCACGAGCAAATCTGTAAGGAACAAAGTAATTATTTTAGATATTGATAGAAAGTATTACATAGGGGTGTTTTCTTAACTTGGTGAATATCAATATATTATAAAACTTGAAAATGAGTGTAACTTTGATCACTACATGATGATAATACAGTACTGGCCTTATCTGCTTTGTAAATGGTAAAATTAAAGGTGTTATAGAAAACATTCAACATTATGAATCCACATTCAACATTATATATATATATATATATATATATATATATATATATATATGTATATATATATATATATATATAAAATCTGGGAATAAATTCCTTGCCAAGAAATGTCTTGAAAAGATGTCTAGTAACACATTTAACAAAGTTTGAAATTCAATATCCCCAGGGGAGAAAGTTGCTGAAAGTTGGGGTCCCATTCACTTACTATATACACACACTACTATATGGGGGGGGGGGGAACATTTGCTGTAAGTAGCATGTGAGGGGTCAAACTAGGTTGTTTTCATGATTCTGAAACCATCGCAAGCATTTGTTTAGTACGAAAAGCACTCCTTGGGCTAAAAACGACCATAGCCACTGTCATCACCAAACCATTTTTTGTAAGAGGGTGCTGTTGAGACTAGCCTGGGGGGGGGAGACAGAATTCATAGATCTAGAACACATAGAATTCATAGATATAGAACACAGAATATGTACAGTACAGTACAGGGTTGGTGGGTAAACCACCGCTCAGTTCACACGGGTGTGATTTTTTTTTCATGCAAAACAAATGCTTGCAATGTATTTAGAATTGTGAAAGATAGGCAGCTGCATAAAAGAAAAAAATATTGATGAATAATATTGGGATATTGAATCTCAAAACTTTAGAAATGTTACTAGACATCTTTACAAACACGGTGGTGAAGACAGTGTTGTCTTACTGCAAATTTTGATTTAGTTTTAGTCATAGTCTTTTGAATAAAATGAAATTTAGTTTTAGTCATAATTTAGTCACCTGAAAAGTCAACTAAATATCATAAGATTTTATGGCGACTAAATCTACAGTTGATTTACCTGTAGTCAACTAAAATGTATTTTGGCAGGCCTTGATGGCATCGTAATGACGGATTTTACACTTGATTGTGTGCTGAAAATAGCAGATCTACAAGCTCACAACGCTTGTGAGCTTGTAGATCGGCTATTTTCAGCATGCAACACCTGAGAGCAACCAAACATAAAATGACTCTCTTCAACACTAGTCCCTCCCTAACGTTTTAGTCTAGTTTTTTATTTTGTTGACGAAATTGTCAATATATTTAGTCTTAGTTTTAGTCATCACAGCTTTTTATTTCGTTTTTATTTTGTTTTCGTCAGTGAAAAAAACGCAGTCGACACAACATTTTTCGTCATAGTTTTAGTCGACAAAATCAACACTGGGTGAAGACATTTCTTGGTAAGGAATTTATTCCCAGATTGTATTAATATCGCCTGACTATTAATGTCACATTTATTAACTACATGTCACAAAAGCTCTGTAGCATACACTTCCTTATGTTTCTTAGCACCAATGTAATCTGGATCCTACAGTACTTCCAAGCATCTCTTTAGGGAAAAAAGTAGGCTACCTTCCTTATTAATAGAAGAAACTGGGATAACGACAGCCATCAAAAGTAACCAAGTGCACACTGACTGTATACACTTGCCTGATTAGTCTTGATCTCCTATTGAAGTAAATGAATGATTACCTTCCTGTGGAGGCTGTGAGGATGCTGTGAGGAGACTGCTACCTGAAGACTCTCCAACATCACTGACATCTGCTAGGAGAGAGAGAGAGAGAGAGAGAGAGAGAGAGAGAGAGAGAGAGAGAGAGAGAGAGAGAGATAGATACAGACATACAGACAGAGATGTTATCAGTTATTGCAACCAATTCTAGACATCAGTTTAGCAGACTAGGAATAATCTGTGCTTACAGCATTTATTGTGTGTTTTAGGGTTCATGGACCTGATTGAACTCAACATCTACTCATATCTATCTAACAACTCCTATTCATGGGTTGCATTTGTAGTCCTACACCAGCCATTTTGAGGACCACACAGGTGTTTTCATTAACGTAGAAAATTGGTTCTATGTGTTGGTCCTCAATATGGCTTGTTTAGGACTACAAATGCAACCCATGAATAGAGTTGTTCTATGATTGAGATGTCAAAAATACATTATCTTATTGGCCACACCCAACACATCTGTTGCACAAGGACATATATCGTGTACAATATTCAAAGTATGCTGTCCTGTAAGAGGATTGGCTGTTCAGATATGTGAAGATGGTTGGTTCCTGACATCCACAATATCTGGAAGTCATTGAATCATTGAATCGAGTCCTGCACGGGCCGATTTTGACAACCCGCACCCGCCCTGCCCGTCAATTAATCAGATCCGTGGACCGACCCGTTACCCGTGATTATATCAAAATCAAAGCCAGATCCGCCCCACTGTCAAAAAATTTACCCGTCGCCCGCCCCGCTACCCGTGATTTTGTATGCAGTAAAGTAAATAGCATATAGCCGTGCGTGCGTGCTTCCAAATGGATCGTCCCTGCATGCCGTCCTCAGTGTTTGCGACGCAATATAGGTTACAGTATTTACATGAATGCCAGGTCGGCTGCCACTCTTAATTATCTTATATAGCCTGACCGTCATGGCAGCAGCAGGCTGCTACTGGCCACTGCTGAGTCTGTGACTGACTGTGTGCGGTGCGCTCCAGCTGCTCCTGTGTGTGACTTGATGTTTAGGTGGAAACAGTGCTGTATGCATGCCGTGGTTCTGTCCAGCTGCTTACTGTGTGCGCTCCAGTGACGTTGTTTAGAAAGAAACAGTTTTTCACAATAAAATGTCACCCGCCCGTCAAACACGGGCACCCGTCGGGTACCCGCAGGACCCCGACCCGTTGCAGGACTCTGAAGTAGATTATGTTTACCATCATTTGGTCTCTGAGAGGAAAGTGCACTGCTCCCTGAAGTCTCTGGAACATCACTGACATCTGCACACACACACACGCACGCACACGCACACACACACACACACACACACACACACACACACACACACACACACACACACACACACACACACAGATTGAGAATCAGGGTTTAGTGGGGGGGTAAAACATGTAGCAAAACTTCTTTGGTTGGATTCAAACCCGGGGGCAGTAAGGACTGATATGTTATGTGCTCTACCCAGTGAGCCACCGGGGTATTATAGTGCTTTAATCGGGCCTAAAGATCTGAGCCTGACTGGCCCAGCCCGTCTCGAAGCCAGAGAAATATGTGACAAACTGGGCCCGGCCTGAGAGCCTGCCATTTTTTTTGAACAGCAGCAGCCTATTGCTCTTCATTTACTATTGGCTCTTCATGAAGAACTAGTCTACCTTCTCACAAAGCAGTTGTGCTGCTTCTGTTTGAAGTGACTGTCCCACTCAGCAGTTAACGATTGGATTGCATGCAGCACTGTATTTACTCTATGGCAGTGATGGCAAACTTATTTTGGGTCGCGGATCGGATGACATGCACACTCGCGCACATGTTCGCGAGTGTGAACATGTGCGACACAACATTTTTCGTCATAGGTTTAGTCGACAAAATCAACACTGGGTACAGACATTTCTTGGTAAGGAATTTATTCCCAGATTGTATTAATATCTCCTGACTATTAATGTCACATTTATTAACTACATGTCACAAAGGCTCTGTAGCATAAACTTCCTTATGTTTCTTAGCACCACTGTAATGTGGATCCTACAGTACTTCCAAACATCTCTTTAGGGAAAAAAGTAGGCTACCTTCCTTATTAATAGAAGAAACTGGGATAACGACAGCCATCAAAAGTAACCAAGTGCACACTGACTGTATACACTTGCCTGATTAGTCTTGATCTCCTATTGAAGTAAATGAATGATTACCTTCCTGTGGAGGCTGTGAGGATGCTGTGAGGAGACTGCTACCTGAAGACTCTCCAACATCACTGACATCTGCTAGGAGAGAGAGAGAGAGAGAGAGAGAGAGAGAGAGAGAGAGAGAGAGAGAGAGAGAGAGACATACAGACATACAGACAGAGATGTTATCAGTTATTGCAACCAATTCTAGACATCAGTTTAGCAGACTAGGAATAATCTGTGCTTACAGCATTTATTGTGTGTTTTAGGGTTCATGGACCTGATTGAACTCAACATCTACTCATATCTATCTAACAACTCCTATTCATGGGTTGCATTTGTAGTCCTACACCAGCCATTTTGAGGACCACACAGGTGTTTTGATTAACATAGAAAATTGATTCTATGTGTTGGTCCTCAATATGGCTTGTTTAGGACTACAAATGCAACCCATGAATAGAGTTGTTCTATGATTGAGATGTCAAAAATACATTCTCTTATTGGTGCCATGGCATTGGCAGTCCCCATCTTATTGACCACACCCAACACATCTGTTGCACAAGGACATGTTTTATATTATGTACAATATTCAAAGTATGCTGTCCTGTAAGAGGATTGGCTGTTCAGATATGTGAAGATGGTTGGTTCCTGACATCCACAATATCTGGAAGTCATTGAATCATTGAATTGAGTCCTGCACGGGCCGATTTTGACAACCCGCACCCGCCCTGCCCGTCAATTAATCAGATCCGTGGACCGACCCGTTACCCGTGATTATATCAAAATCAAAACCAGATCCGCCCCACTGTCAAAAAATGGACCCGTCGCCCGCCCCGCTACCCGTGATTACATGCAGTAAAGTAAATAGCCTACAGCCGTGCGTTCGTGCTTCCAAATGGATCGTCCCTGCATGCCGTCCTCAGTGTTTGCGACGCAATATAGGCTACAGTATTTAAATAAACGCCAGGTCGGCTGCCACTCTTAATTATTTTAGATAGCCTTTTTAACCACTCTTGCTATGATGAGAATATGGGCTAACGTGCTAGTGGTGCTGTGGTTGTGTGTTGTCTGACCGTCCTGCCAGCAGCAGGCTGATGCTGGCTGCTGCTCACTGATAGCCTAGCTCAGCTATACCATCATCCACCCATGTTAAAACAAGGAGGGGTTAATACTGCAGTTATTTAGCTGCATTCGTATAGAGTCTGGCCAAGCCAGGCTAGCTCACTGAGGCCCTCATTTATCAATGGAGTGTAAAAAACAGTGTATTTCCCCCCCCCCCCCCCCCCCCCAAATCTGGCATTTACGAACATGTCCTAAATAGACACACCTGGTGTACATTTGATCTCAGCATTGATAGGCTGAAAATTAAATAACAGAAACACACCCTAATTATTATTCTCGGAACGCCCCGATTTTACGACTAGAACAACCCGAATACGACCTAACAACAAAAGAAAAGCCAATAGAAGAGTCCACGTCCACGTCCCACACAGACCACGCACACATGCACGCACACATGCACGCACGCACACACCACCAAGCCCAGCAGCATTTTGGTTCACCGTGGAACCATTATATTACCATTTATTCTGTATAGTAAGATTGCAGCCTGCATGAGTGACACCACACCAGTCATTGTCACGAATGGATTAATTTAAAGTGATAGTTCACCTATTTTTGACATGAAGCTGTGTGAAATACTTGCCATTAAAATAGTGGTTACAAATGTATTAATCCATTACCAGAGTCCCGTGGTCAGAGTTCTGGTCAGTTTTAGATGAATATAAAGTAGTTCCGGTAATTTGGCAGGGGCTCATGGCCCAATCATTAAAAATAGATGAATCCACAAAACTAGCTTCATTTGTATTGTTGACCTATTTCTACCAAATAGACCAACTTTCGTTCAACGTTGACCCCTCTGTCACATGGTACTATTTTTTGTGTCCAGTATCACTACGCCGCTGCAACGTATTTCCCCAAAACAAGGTGCTTTGCAGTCAGCTGATCAGAACGAAACCTCGCTCTATATGGTAGAAATAGGCCAACAATGCAAATGACGCTAGTTTTGTGGATTTATCTATTTTCAATGATTGGGCCACGCCAAATGGCCCCCACCCCATTGGAACTACAACTAATATTCAGCTAAAACTGACCAGAACTCTGACCACGGGACTCTGGTAATCATTTAATACATTTTTAACCACTGTTTTAATGGCAAGTATTTCACACAGCTTTATGTCAAAAATAGGTGAACTATCACTTTAACCCAATATCAGCGACGACGCAGTATGCGTTTGAGTGGTTAAAAAAAAAAAAGGTAAAACATGTATTCCCCTTTCCCCATAAACCACAGGCTGCCGTGCATGCGATGTTACTGAGAGATACTACTGACAAGGAGGCAGTCATAATCTGAAGGTTTGGAGCGTCTGGTTACAGTATATCCTTAATACATAACTCCATATAGGGCACACTTGTATAAGTTGGATGGGGAAATCTTGCTTTTGCAACGCCCATCATTTCGACCGGGGGGTTAGCGACTCACTCCACGGAGGTTAAGGTTAGGGTGAGGGTTAGAGTCGGGTGTCGAAAAGATGAGATGTAGTAACAGCGACACGCTCCCAGTTGGATACCCCTCACGGTCCACGAAAAGAAGCAGCGCCGCGCCGCTCCGCTTCCTCAAAATGCTTGATTCTCGCATAAGCGGTCGTATCCTGACCTATAAGCTTCTTCTGAGCCAGATTGGCAATTTTATCTGAATGACTGTTAAAGCACTTGTGTTAGATTGCTTCCATATCGCTAGATTTTAATTGCTTGTCATTGTAACTTGGAAATAAAATCGGCGTGCATGACATGTCCATGATAGCCTATAGCTTTTATAAAATGATATATTTTCACAGGGATTATTTAATTATTAGTGTGTTAAATATACATTTTGGAGTGGATATATGAGTCAGATAGTTAGACAATGCTGCTCTGCATGTCTACAATGGAATAAGAGGTGTAAGATGAATCCTACACCACCTCAGAACCTGACGTGAGTTTTGATCCTACCCTACGCCAACGTCAAAGTCACGTTGAAATGATAAATGCCAACACTTGCCTACATTTCGGTGTACGCCAAAAAAAAATGATCTGCACCACATTGATAAATGAGGGCCTGACTGTGTGCGGTGCGCTCCAGCCGCTGCTGTGAGTGTGACTTGACGTTTAGGAGGAAACAGTGCTGTATGCATGCCGTGGTTCTGTCCTGCTGCTCACTGTGTGCGCTCCAGTGATGTTGTTTAGGCAGAAACAGTTGTCTGATTTCCACAATAAAATGTCACCCGTCCGTGTTTAGTCACGCACCGCCAGTCCCCGCACCCGCAAATTTATAATAGTATATATTCTGCCCGTTTTCACCCGTCAAATACGGGCACCCGTTGGGTACCCGCAGGGCCCCGACCCGTTGCAGGACTCTGAAGTAGATGATGTTTACCATCATTTGGTCTCTGAGAGGAAGGTGCACTGCTCTCTGAAGTCTCTGGAACATCACTGACATCTGCAAACACACACACACACACACACACACACACACACACACACACACACACACACACACACACACACACACACACACACACACACACAGATTGAGAATCAGGGTTGAGTGGGGGGGGGGGGGGTGTAGTAAAACTCCTTTGGTTGGATTCAAACCCAGGGGCAGCAAGGACTGATATGTTATGTGCTCTACCCAGTGATCCACCGGGGTATTGTTACTAGTGCTTTAATCGGCCTAAAGATCTGAGCCTGACCGGCCCAGCCCATCTCGAAGCCAGAGAAATATGTGACAAACTGGGCCCGGCCTGAGAGCTCTCCATTTCTGTGAACAGCAGCAGCTTATTGCTCTTCATTTACTATTGGCTATTCATGAAGAACTATTCTACCTTCTCACACCTAGCAGTTGTACTGCTTCTGCTTGAAGTGACTGAGTCCCACTCAGAAGCTGCCGATTGGATTGCATGCAGCCAGTGGGGTGTGATATGGATTTTTGAAGTGGTGGCGCTCTAAATTCATGACGTCACGTGCACGTCACATGCGTGCGCACATGCACACGCGTGTGCACGCATGCCTGCCGCTCGGTGCTAATACTGTATAACACAACATTTTTTTATGTAATTATATTACTTATTATTTAGTTACATTGTTAATTTGTTGTTTTCATTTTAGTTTCAATTAATGTATTTTGTTTTAAGTTTTATATAAAATAACTTTAGTTTACATAGACTTTATAGACTCACCCACACACAGTAAAGTCTGCTAGCTCCTTTCGGAACCTCTCCCTCTGCTATGCAGCTCTGACAAAATGAGTGAGGAGCTGCATAGTGGAGGGAGAGGTTCCGAAAGTGTAAATGAGCCTGCCTACCCGAGTATTGTTATGCAAAGCAGACAGGTAGGGGATTGAAGTGTTGACCGAGCCGTCGAGCCGTCACACAACTTGACGACGTGCGTGCACGTGTGTGCATGTGGGGTGCGCGTGCGTACAGCTTGATAAGTGTGGGGTCGCCGAGCCAACCGAGCCCACGGCATCTCACCCCTGCATGCAGCACTGTATTTACTCTACCTTCTTGTGGAGGCTGTGAGGATGCTGTGAGGAGACTGGTACCTGAAGACTCTCCAACATCACTGACATCTGCTAGGAGAGAGAGAGAGAGAGAGAGAGAGAGAGAGAGAGAGAGAGAGAGAGAGAGAGAGAGAGAGAGATGTTATTAGGTATTGTCAGTCTACAGTAAATGACAGTAGGATTGATCTGTGCTGACAGCAGTTATTGAGAGTTGATCCTGGAGTTTTAGGGAGACTTAATTCAACATAAACTCATATCTACCTAGCTTGTTTTTTTAGCTCTGTATGTCCTGTAATTTTCTTTACATTCTGGTTTGTTGATTCCCCAGTGCTTGTTATTGTGTATTATTGTTCCTGAGTGTCCTGTTTGTTCTTGTACCCTAGCCTATCCCTGTGTTGCTTTATACTCCCCTGTGTGTTCAGTTCTTTGCTAGTCAGTCTATGTAGTGTGAGTTATTTGCTTGTCTTACGTCAGACTCATTATTAAACATTTGCTTGGTTCGTTTGACCTATTTGTTTGGGTCTGTCTCTTCACTCACCGTAACACATCTACATTGACTGTACCTACAGTCGTTCTATGATTGGAAAGGCAAAAAGATCACAACTTACAGTCTTACACATGTGTAGCATGAAGACACAGGGGTTGACACTAACAGCTGCCCACCTGCCCGTGGCAGGTACTGTAAATAAAACTTGCAGGCATGTTGAGTTTGTTTTTGAGTTGCTCGACCGAGGAAGTGCACGTTTGAGTGAGGAAACAACCATCTTTAGTTTGCTATAAAATGTCTAAACACCTGAACTTGGCCAGAGAGCTCTGCCCCCCCCCCTCTCTCACTCTCTCTTCTGCTTTGCCTCTCACTCTGTTCTTTTAAACTATAGTGAGAACTATTGTATATTTTTAAAGGAAAATAAATGAATAATTTTAAGAATGTCATGACGTCTGATCTTACCAAAACCCTCCAGCAGGTGGGGTTGGTGTTGTTTCAGGGCATCATAAAATGCTGCATTGATGCGTGTTCCCCCTGGATCCAGCACAGTTGTATACAGTCTCCTCATTTGGTCCTGTCTTGTCTTCTCAGCTAGAATCCCAGCATACAGCTCAGAGTGGACCAAGGCTCCTAGACGGTCTACTATCGGCATGACCGTGGCAACTCTTTGAATCAAACTCGCCCTGCGCTGGAACACAAAACTTGCTGTTTGCAACAGCAAAACAGAGTGGTTAATTGGCAAATTAGCTAAACATTTATCAGAGAAAAATCACATCATCATATCAATGACCCCCCCACACCCCCACATAATAGTAGTGTTACACAGGGACGTGCTGGGCCCCTGATTCAGCCCGGGAAAAAGAGTTGGAGAGGCCCTCATTATGCGCTATAGAGAGAGATCTCTCTCTATAGTGCTGCTGCTACTCAAAGATTTGCCATTTCAGATCATGACAAGTGACAAGCCAGTGGGCCAATTACATGAGTTATATTTCGTCGTTGTCGGGTGGAAACCTTGTATGTCCAAAACTGTTTGTTTTGTATTTATCATTTAACCCTTTCAGGCCGGGTACACATTTTAGTGTATGGGAGGGGCTTATAGTACATGTGTATATGTGTTGCAACATATTTGTTTTTGTAGGCTAAATTCTGATTTAGGCCTAACTATAGGTTAGGCCTAAATGGGTTAAAAAATGATTTAAACTAGTGAAAACAGCCGATCTACAAGCACACAACGCCTCGCACCGCGAGGCGTTGTGTGCTTGTAGATCTGCTGTTTTCACTACTTTTGTGCGACAGCCTTGTATGATGAAGCAGGGCTTTGCTTTGCGAGAAAATATACAAATTTGAAACTTGGAGATACAAGGTTTCTGCCCGACAGTCACAATTTACTTTTTTGGCCGCCCAGCCCCCAAAATGGAACGAAGGCCATCATTTTATTTAAAAACAATTCCTAATGGCCGGCCTGGACCGGCCGGGAATTAACCGGCCGTTCGGGAGTTGTCCCGCTTTTCCCAATGGCCAGCACGTCCCTGGTGTTACAAATGGGGTGTTTATAGTTTTGGAATAAGATATAAAGGATATACACTCTACCAAACACAATAAACACCTTCCTCATTGGTTAAGTCAAGCAGCCAAGCAGTAACTATACTGTATAGTGTGTGCCAACGGTGACGCAATTGTAGTCCTAGAGGGGCCATATTTTGGGTCAAACACAGGTGTTTCAATTGTTTTTTTGGCATAGAACTAATACTACTACTCAATCAGAACACCTGTGTAAGGCTGTGTTTGACCCAAAATATGGCCGCTCTAGGACTACAACTGACAAAAGAGCTCACCTTTTGCTTTTTTGTCCATTTTCTCTGAAGTCAAGTCGACACTGGCATCCTGTTGTACACAACGTGTTGTACATATTATTATATCACATAAAAACAATGTTATTACACTGTTTGGTTGAATGCTTGATTCTGACTGGTCAACCACAGAATTCAGTGGTCTGTTATTTAAGCAATGTTAAATGAGAGTGTGTGCTTTATCATGATTATCGGCACAGCAGCGTTGCTGCAGGAACGAGCCGATAGGCGAGTTCCAGGCTGAAGTGCCTATTGTATCATTTTCAATAACGAACCGCCGCTATCAATAACAGACCACTGCTATGGACACAGAGCCTGAGCTCAAACATGCTGGATGCACCTGGCATAATCTGATGGATTACTTTCATTACTGTTTTGTTGACCAGAGGTAAAAATTATTGCTGTAACTATATACCCTAACATTCATCTCCTCATTGTTTTCCTCATTCATGCATCCCTGAACATATGCATTACATGTCTTGTATGTAATGCATGTACTTTTTTTTAATTACAATGTCAAAACGTCAGTATCAATATCAACATCAAACACAAACAGCTAAATTACTTGATATTAAATTGAACATAACTATAACTCAGAACTAAATAAACTATTCTTACATTTTTTACAAAAAAATGTTCAGAATGTCGGTAGAATTTAATTTGCCTCTGCCAGTGCACCTGAAGTCCAGATTGTGTGGTTTGGTTGTGAGAGGAAAACACGGAGCATAAAAGAATATCTTGTCTAGAGGCGGTGCGGTAGCAGGGGCGTCACAAGGGGGGGAAGTGGGACTGAGTTACTCGGGCCCAAGGTGGAGGGGCCTTCATTATTTTATTGTGACCGAAGGTCACAGTTTACCATGACAAATGTCACAGCTTGTCTCCATGAAGCCATGTGTGTACACTTTTTTTTACGATCTATGGGTTGGTTCCCTTGACACATCACTGTGACATCGCAGGTGATATCACAGGTGACATCACATAATGTAAAAGTCCATATATGGGTATTCCCCAGAATCCCTTTTATGCCCATATGAAGATCCCTGATGTCATCGATATCACATGGCCCATATCTAACAGGACTTCATATGGGAATGCCCATATCTGGAGGAAGACAGCCCATATATGTGGGGCAGGTTCAGACAGGGATCTCCATGAGGGCATAACAGGGATGTACTATATAGCCTACAGTACATGGATCTCCATATATGATCTACAAGCTCGCAGTGTGGAACTCGGTACCGCGCTGTGAGCTTGTATATCTGCTATTCTTCAATAGTTAAAGCACAAAATAATGTATAATAATGTTCCCAGGGCCCGCAGTGAGTCCTTGTACCCAGGGCCCAGAATTTGGTGTGACACCCCTGTCTGGTAGCTCACTATGGTGTGCTGCAGTAGAGTTTTCCAGACTTAAACCGGAGAATTACACTATAACTGATGGGAAAGTAATAGATGACGATGAGCTACTAAACTTCATTGTGATTAAAATGAGAACCATTAGCCACGATGAGATTCTATTGTTGACCGTAAGCAGTTTCACCTCAGAACGGATTGAAGCTGCTAAGAAGTCACGGTTTGCGGTCTGTAACACATCTCAACACTGTACTGCCTATAAAGGCCCACAAAAGGACATTAACAATGTTAAACTGTGCCTCAAAGAGATCAATGAGTGCGGACAAGACATTCCAATATTTGTCTCCCTATTTGTCTCTCACTTCCTGGATGAACTTCCTCCCGTGTCATTCAACGTTAACATCACAACAGCTCTAAATGCCTCTAGCGAGCCATTCTGTATAAAACAGTGTTTAACATCAAGCCGGGGTGGAAGGAGTGTGTGGCTGAACATCATGCAGCAGCTAGAGAAGCATTTAAACGCTGGTCGGATGCAGGTAGGCCAAAACAGGGGGATGTGTTTGAGAATAAGAAACAAACTAATAATCAATTCAAATATGCTCTTTGGTATATTATGAACAATGAGAACACAATTAGAGCTGATGTGCTAGCCAGAAAGCTTCAAACTAACAACCATGTTGACTTGTGGAAAGCAGTCAGAGTGATGAACAGTAACACAACACCATTACCATCTGACATTGAGGCTGCCTCTGGATCAGACAAAATTGCTCATTCTTAGTCTTCAGAGTAATGCAATCATTAATGATAATATTGATCTGGTCAGTAATGTGGTAGTTAGGTCAAGTGAGGATGTCTGATGCTATTGATTTGCTTGTTAAAAAACAAAGCATGTGGTTTGGATCATATCACTGCAGAGCATCTTAAGTATGCCAGCTATAGACTTGATGCTAGTCATGTGTTTTACTGGTTTTATGGTACATGGTGTCCTGACTAATCCAATCCTGTCTGTTTTATTGACCCATGTCCTTAAAGATGAGGCTGGGAAAGTAAACAGCTTGGACAATTACAGGCCTATTGTCGTTGTCAGTATCCTGTCAAAAGTCCTGGAAAGAGTCCTTTTAAACATGATTGACATGCGACCTTGCCCTAAAGGGCCATCTGGCCAGTGAAGTTATATCGGACTAGTTACCCTTCGAGATCCATGTACTGTATAGTACATCCCTTTTATGCCCATACATGGAGATTCCTGCAGCCACACAGACATGGCCTGTCCATTCCCATATGAAGATAGATAGTTAGATATGGGCTTAATATTGATGATATCAGGGATCTCCATTTATGCGCATAAAAGAGATTCTGAGTGGTTCCCATGACATCACAACATACAATATATTTTATGCCCATACATGGAGATCCATGTCTTGGCCATCTGGCCAGTGATATATATCGATGACATCAGGGATCTTCATATATGGGCATAAAAGGGATTCTGGGGAATACCCATATATGGACTTATACATAGGTGATGTCACCTGTGATATCGCCTGTGATGTCACAGTGATGTGTCAAGGGAACCCATAGACTGTAAAAATGTGTACACACACAGCTTCACGGCTTCACGTCTACACACGGACAAGCTGTGACATTTCTCATGGTAAACTGCAACCTTCGGTACATCTCATTACTCTGACTAGGTGTGTATGTGTGCGGTTAGGGTTAGAGATAGGGTTAGTAAAATGGAATGTCGTTGGAGTCGCAACGTTGGAGTAATGAGATGTCGGAACAACACTACAGACCCACACATTTCAACCCTGTAATTGACAGTGTTGAGTCATTGTTGACCAATAAACTCCCTCAGGGTGATAAAGAAGGAAAAATGACTGAAACTTACCATTGTGTTGTTCAATCAGACCAGCTGATAACAGATGGTGTAATGAGTGTCTCTGATGTTCATAAGGACCCTGCTTCACCAGATCAGCATCTCATCTTTTCTGTCATGTCAGATCTGAAATGGAAATGTTTCAAATAAAACAACGATGAGAAATGTCTTGTTTGAGAAACCAAAGCTCACAGTCAACTTCGCTTAGCTGGTTGGAACACACAATGACACACACACACACACACACACACACACACACACACACACACACACACACACACACACACACACACACACACACACACACACACACACGCTGTGTGTCCACTGCACACATGGAACACAGTGTGCATTGCAAATACATCCTAAATAAACCTATTGATCACTAACCCTGAATAAAACCAGTAACTATATATATATATATATATATATATATATAAATGGAGATCCTCAGGCATCAAACCAAGGCCCTAACTCACCAAGGCCCTGCTTGGCATTACTAATTAACGTATGTTTTATGCCCATATATGGAGATTCATATATTGTCAATATTAAAGGGCCTACACCATGCTTTTAAAACTATATTTTTTGTATAAATATACGCTCAAAATTGAGTCTTAGACAGGTCTTAACCCTCAAACACACACTCTGACCATTCCTTTTCTTTCTACTAGCTGTGCTATTATTAGGCCTTCAAGCTGCAATACCAAAACGGCCTTTGTTTGCTCAGTGGCGCATCTAGTGGGTTTTTAAATCTGGAACAGATTTCAACATTTCGTTGTTGTTCTGGCGCGACATACAGGGGACCTTTTGCCTATTGGCTGTCGCGGCCCCCCAGACAATGGGGGAAGGGGGGAAAAGAACTGCATTAGAATCAATCGCAGGCGAGTTTAACGCTCCTCCAGACTATGGGTTACAAACGGCAACGGGAGTAGAGATGGGATTTATGGCTCTTTGAAGTGAGCCGGATCTCTGGAATCCGTTCCTTTCAAAGAGCCGTTCAAAAGACTGGCTCATTCTAGTTACTATAGTTACTTACTTTGTAGATTTTGATTATAATTACAACAAATAACTTATACAACCCTGTATACATTTATTTCTGACATATATATAGGTACATACCTGCCATTTGAAAATAGCCGATCTACAACCTCACAATGCGCTTACTTTGTAGATTTTGATTATAATTACAACAAATAACTTATACAACCCTGTATACATTTATTTCTGACATATATATAGGTACATACCTGCCATTTGAAAATAGCCGATCTACAAGCTCACAATGCGTCGCGTTGCGACGCATTGTGAGCTTGTAGATCTGCTATTTTCAAATGATTTTTCTACATTTTATTAATTGGGAAAACCTGTGAAACAGGACATTCTGCATAATGAGTACTTTCTACTATATTTTGATACCCATACTTTTGTACATTTACTCAGTACATTAACATTCATAAATAAGGATAACGTGCCCACATAACCCCTCTTCTTTGTGTTGCGGTCCATTTTATGTTTTTTTTCCCAAAAAAGCCTCTTTATTTTATTTTTATTTTATTTCATGTTTTTTTTATTGTGTTATGTAGGTGGTGGGTGTTTGTGGTGGTGGTGTTTAAAAAAGATGTAAAAAATAAATAAAAAGAAAAGAAAATTATTGCAACTATGGACATAAAATGTGAATTATGAATTGAAATCATTGCAATAAAAAGTATATATATGGGGCTTTTAAGCCGTGACATCATTTTGTAGGCAGAGGAGAATCTGCCCCCAGAGCATTTTCTGTCCCTCGCTATTTCAAAAAACAACGACTAAAGTATCATTCTAACACTTTCCTTTCAACAACAAAGAGAAGAAAAATGTGTAAATAGTAAAAATAGTAAAAAGATTCATGGAAACTGGGGGCAGAAATTCTCCTCTGCCTACAAAATGATGTCATACTTAACAGCCCCTATATATATATATATATATATATAAAAGTACGTTAACAATCCAAACTTCTACTGTGGCAGAGTATTTCCACATTGATTGCAGTATTGATATTTGTACTTATGTAAAGGAATTGCCTACTTTTCCCCACAACTGTTCATTTAGAAAGGAACGGCTCCTTACTGCGAACCGGATCCCATCGTTCATTTCAAAGAGCCGTTCAAAAGACTCGATTCGTTCTCGAACGTCCCATCTCTAAACGGGAGCCAGAGAGAAAAGACTCTGCAGCTGTACATCGGCTATCATTCTTTGTGTTATGCAACCAAATGTTTATTATACAGAGAGAATCATACACGTGTTGGACAATAAAAACATTGACAGCCAGGGGGAAAAAAATCCATGAAGGACACGGAATGCAATCGTTCACTCGCCGTTGGACTATTCTGGATGTGTGGCTAACGGCTAACGCTAACGTTAGCTAGCGCTAGCTGCAGGCTAACGCAGGCATGTTATACACAATTACTCATGGAATAAAACGGCGACCCAACTCTATGTTTGCTCTTCTACAAGCTCACAACGCGAGGAGGTTAAGTCTGTCAGAACCGTCAGATTATCTTCTGACTGAAGTTACACAAACACTGATTATGCTACATTTAGCACTGTTAGCCCGACCAATTTAGATAGGGCACGACACGAGTCACGTTGTTGCGCACGTTACGTAATAAATTCACTTCAACCTCGTGTTGAGCAGTTAAACCTATTTGCTATGTACGTCTACAAAAACGTTCATATTTCAAAGATAAAGTGCTTACTGAAGTCTCACAGATGTTACAGTATGGTACGCTCAAGCAGAATTACCCGTATCTTTCGTATTGTTTAATAAACAGCATTTTAATCCGATCAGACGTCATTTTCTGTTGTTTTTCAGCCATGCGACCCCATCGGTTGCGAGGTGTACTGCACTTAGATACATTAATACCTTTTTAGGGAAACGACGACCGATCGGATTAAAATGCTCCTCTTTAAATAATACGATCATTACGGGACATTCTGCTGGAGCGTACCCTATGGTGTCATCCGTGAGCCTTCACTAAGCAATTTATCTTTGTAATCTGACCGTTTGTGTAGACGTACGTAGCAAATTGGTTAAACTGCTCAACAGCAGATTGTGTTGAATTCACGGTTGGCGCAGCGTAGCGTCTTTACATTTAGTCCAATAATGCTAATCTACAAAGCAATCCATCATGAATGACAAGCCTATACTATTGTTGCATTTAGGCTCTTTATTAAACTATAAGCCTGTGTTTTATTGCTACACAATAATGGTAAATAAAGTAGCTTACTCTAAAATAATCCATCCATCCATCCATCCATCCATCTTCAACCGCTTATCCAGCATCGGGTCACTGGGGTAACAGTTCCAACTGAGATTTCTAGAGTTCCCATAATAATTAAAATAAACAATACTAATGATTATAATTGCGACCGTCAGGTCGCAGTTACTATGAAAACCTCCACCGCCTGTCTGTCCGTCAGTCTGTCTGTCTGTCACGTCACATCACACTTTTTTGCCCCTATCCATGTGAAATTTTCCACACACAATCCTTGTCTGCCAATCCACAACCTCCACCCTTCCAGGGACCCCCGCAGCTCCAGGGACCCCCGCCAAATTTTTTAAAACACACATAATGTTGCAGCTCTGATTATTGATTGATTGAAGACTTTATTAGAAGTTTGCATAGGAAAAGGTACAGTTTCATGACGGTACAGTTCACTGGTACAAGGTCTACTAAAAGGAGATCCATGAAAAGACTAAGCTTATTTCCACTGGAAACCATTGAAGTATCTCATATAACATTGAATGACAGCCTACTGTAGGCCTATGTTGTATGATATAAGCCTACTGTCAAATGACACAGGGCGACCGTTGCTAGACCAGACATTAGAGAACGTTAATCTACATTAGACAATCAACCCCACCCGCATTGTATTTATGTATAATGTATAAAAATGTATGAAATTTAACAGCCCATTTATTTATTTATTATGGCGATAATGTACCATCTGCGGTGCAGATGAAAACGCTCCAACCAGGAGGAAGAGGAGCCGGTCGAGCGACCAGACCGAGCGTAGTTGCCCGACGTTAGGTGCACCGTCTCGGGCTGCGCTCGCGGGCCGCTCGCCCGCCACGCGGGCCCGGCTCGGTCGCCACGCGAGCTCCGGGGATCGCGGGGCGCCCCGCGAGCGGCCCGCGAGCGCAGCCCGAGACGGTGCACCTAACGTCGGGCAACTACGCTCGGTCTGGTCGCTCGACCCGCTCCTCTTCCTCCTGGTTGGAGCGTTTTCATCTGCAGCGCAGATGGTTCATTATCGCCAAAAAACATTGTTCTACCGTGAGAGATACGTAGTATGCAGTGAAGAAAAGAATATAGCCTGGTTTATAGGCTGTTATATAGCCGGGGATAAGGACCGGGGTGTTTTACTCACTCTAGCCGCGAACATTGACAGAAGAGGCGGGCTGTGAAGCTCTCTCAAGCCGGCGATAGGGAGGGGAAAACCGGGGGTGGGACAGCGATAGGAGAGGCGGTCTATCACGGACACGGAGGAGGAGGGAAGGGGGTCCGACCGGCATGGACCCCCTGCGGGCCGGGGAGCAGCAGGAGGAGGAGGAGGCCAGCGGCGGCCGCTTAGCGGCGCATGGTCTCGGAGCGGCCGGGGAGGAGGGAAGCTCCATGGGCGGCGGGGACACCGTCTGCTCCCTGCCCGGGGAGAGAGACCTGGGCTGGGCAACGGGGGAACGGCGCGGGCCGGGGCTGGTTTGTGGTTTGTGGCAAAGGCAAAGCCAAGATTGATCTGGGCTTTTCTTCACAGCCACAGACAGGACCATCGCCATTAAAAATAGTATTTTGTTTCCTTGATAGAAGGGACGAAGCTTGGGTCCTCGCAGTCTATAACGTCACATATATAGTGCAATCCAGGAACGTTAAGACTTCTCCTTGGACAAGTTGATAGCAAAAATGTTGATAGAATAAAAGAAGGAAATGACTATACAGGGAGGCAGAGTGAGAGCACTGAGTGAGCAGCCCCAGAACAGTAAGCCAGCTGCAGATGGAGGTGGAGGCTAAGCAAATTAGAAACAAATGAGGGGCTGGGTTTACAACAGTAGCTCTGGTTTTTACCTGAAGGGCGGGGGGGGGGGGAACGCGTGTGACGTCACATGCGTCAACTCTCAGAACAGCACTGTTCTGAGAACCCGTGGAAAGCTTTTCAACTCTGCCTTCCTAAAAACAGAGAAAGACACAATGGTCAGAAATAGGACTTTGTGAGGATAGTCGGTGCCAGTGGGACCCCAAAAAAAGGTTTTAAAATATAAAAAGTGAAATTTCATGGTGTAGGTCCTTTAAGGACATTATTAAGGATATTATGTTATCAATATTAAGGACATATATGGGAATGCCCATATTTGGTAATGTCCATATATGGGCATGTTTTGACATAACATAACTATCATGAAGGGGTCTCCATATATGAGTAACTGCTCCCATATACATCACTGGCCAAGCATGTCACCCTGATGTCGCAAGTCACCCTGAGGTGTCTTACCCAGGGGGCAAAGGAAGGTGTGCTGCATTTGCCCCGACATAAAAGGTTGTTCACCAGAAATATTATCTATGACCCAGTAGGATCACAACCTATATGGACAACCCAGTCAATTTGTACAACAAAGTCCAATATGGCCGCCTCAATATTAGCCCCTATTAGTTTTAATGGGGGGTGAATAGGGCAAAATTTTAAACTGAGGGATATTTCCACGAAACTTCACAGGTTGATCAATGGTATACATATGAACATTTTTTGTATTGCAAGTTTCCATGAAATCCAATATGGCCGCCACAATATGGCCGCCATAATGTAAGGACCCAGAAAATAGGTTTTGCCTCCAACTTCTGAACCAGATGAGCTAGAAACGCAAACTTGGTGTCTATTTCATGGTGTCTGACCATGGGAGACTCAATGGAATAGCTAATTTTATTATTGGGTGTGTCTGGACCTTTATTGTGCATATTTGCAAGATGGTGGACTCCCAAAATAGAGCTTTAACATAATTTCTACCATGATTGTTGACTGCTTTTGAAAATACAAGCAATATGAATCCATTTGCTAAGATTTATGGCACAGAAGGGACTTATACCTGTATTATTCTTGAGTTTGCATGTTGTCAAAATGGCTGTAAACGAGATATTATATTTCCTGTCCGATTCTACTGTATGTAGTTGTAGCAATGACTTCAGATAAAATCAGAGACCAAAACAATGTATCTTAGAAATTATTTTTTTATTTAAAAAAAAAGAAAAAAAGATAGAGATTATCTCAATTAAATGAATGCAACTGCCTTTTTGGGTCTTTCACACATAGACATGCACATGCTTTCCAACAACTTCAGCTTCAGGGAAATTATAATGAACACATGATTAAAACAGGCTGCATTATAATGCAAAAAATTGCTAGTCACTATCACTGTCATGTGTACCTATCCTGCTGCATCTTGTCTCCAGTCCTTGGCAACGACACCCCAAGTAGCATGCAATTCCCTTCTTCGCACATGAAGTTCAATCACCCGAGAGAGACTTGGAGTAGAACCGCTGCTCCTTCACTTGGAAAGGAGTCAGCTTAGGTGGTTCGGGCATCTAGTACGGATGCCCCCCGAGCGCCTTCCTAGGAAGGTCCTCGATGCACGTCCCACTGGGAGGAGACCCCGTGGCAGACCTAAGACCAGATGGAAGGATTATATCTCCAGACTGGCCTGGGAACGCCTCGGTATACTCCCAGAGGGAGTGGAGGAAGTTGCGCAGGATAAGGAAATCTGGAAGTCTCAGTCGGAACTGTTACCCCCGCGACCTGATTCCGGATAAGTGGTTGAAGATGGATGGATGGATGGATGGCACATGAACAGTTTTTCTGGCAGCCTTTGATACAGCTACATGATATTGCCTTGTCCATTGATATAGGCCAGGCTGGCTCTGTAGATGTACAGGGGACTGCCTTCCCATCACTGAGAGACCATCCATATTCAGTGAAGCAAGGGATGTCTGGCTTCGCGATGTGTGCAGTTTTATCTATTATGGCTGCAAGAGCAGCTCTTTTCAGGTGCAGGCCAAAGGCATTTTCTGTAGGTGGCAGCAGCTTCAACAGGGTTGATCGGTTATTTAGGAACTTGTACACTCTCAGCTTTGCCAGGTCAAAGTCCTCCGAATGGTCAGCTTTTGATGCATATACAGCTATTGTGAGGTCTCTTGCCTGATTCTTGACATCCTCTGAGAGGGAATAAGAGGAATTTTCACCAAACTCCTGAAGTGCAGGGAGATCTAGACCCATGCTGGTCTTGAACCATGCCTTCTTTCCAGTGAAAAAGGGATAGCTGGTGGTATCTCTGCCACTCAGGCTGTGAATAAAGGGCAGGGCACGACACTGTGCGAGTCCAAGGGCTGAGACCATGTGATGGATAGGAAGATATGCATCATGCTCTGTTCTCACCCACAGCTCTGGAAGGTCTAGGAGGTGGGTGGCAGCATGATATAGATGCCTATATCATGCTGCTGCCATGGGAAGGCAGTCCCCTGTCAATCTACAGAGCCAGCCTGGCCTATATCAATGGACAAGGCAATATCATGTAGCTGTATCAAAGGCTGCCAGAAAAACTGTTCATGTGTGAAGAAGGGAATTGCATGCTACTTGGGGTGTCGTTGCCAAGGACTGGAGACAAGATGCAGCAGGATAGGTACACATGACAGTGATAGTGACTAGCAATTTTTTGCATTATAATGCAGCCTGTTTTAATCATGTGTTCATTATAATTTCCCTGAAGCTGAAGTTGTTGGAAAGCATGTGCATGTCTATGTGTGAAAGACCCAAAAAGGCAGTTGCATTCATTTCATTGAGATAATCTCTCTCTTTTTTTTTTTTTTTTTTTAATAAAAGATAAAAAACAATGTATAAGATACATTGTTTTGGTCTCTGATTTTATCTGAAGTCATTGCTACAACTACATACAGTAGAATCGGACATGAAATATAATATCTCGTTTACAGCCATTTTGACAACATGCAAACTCAAGAATAATACAGGTATAAGTCCCTTCTGTGCCATAAATCTTAGCAAATGGATTCATATTGCTTGTATTTGCAAAAGCAGTCAACAATCATGGTAGAAATTATGTTAAAGCTCTATTTTGGGAATCCACCATGTTGCAAATATGCACAATAAAGGTCCAGACACACCCAATAATAAAATTAGCTATTCCATTGAGTCTCCCATGGTCAGACACCATGAAATAGACACCAAGTTTGCATTTCTAGCTCATCTGGTTCAGAAGTTAGAGGCAAAACCTATTTTCTGGGTCCTTACATTATGGCGGCCATATTGTGGCGGCCATATTGGATTTCATGGAAACTTGCAATACAAAAAATGTTCATATGTATACCATTGATCAACCTGTGAAGTTTCGTGGAAATATCCCTCAGTTTAAAATTTTGCCCTATTCACCCCCCATTAAAACTAATAGGGGCTGGGGGCACGGTGGCGCAGTCAGTAGTGCTGTCGCCTCACAGCTAGAAGGTCCTGGGTTCGATTCCCGCCGGGGGACACTGTGGGTGCTGGGGGCGTGTTCCCTCCTCCGCGTCATCAGTGCCCACACCCTAGGTGGGGTTGGCAAAAGGGCCTTTCTGTGTGGAGTTTGCATGTTCTCCCCGTGTCTCCTAGGGTAGATACCCTCACAAAAACATGCAGTAATCCTGGTCTCTATAAAGCCTCCCCCTGGCCAGCCGGGGCGCCTGATGGAGGGGAATGGAACTGGTTGGAATAACGTGTTCCTTCCACGCGCTACGTCCAACCGGGGAAGCTCCCCCTGTCAGGTGATACGAAGCGGCCTGCTCACTCCTCATGCATTGAAGGAAGCATGAGCTCAGTTCGGGGCCCTCCCCAGGTTGGCAGAGGGAGAGTAGAGCCCAGGATCACAGCTTAGGCAATTGGCACCGGGTGAAAAAATGGGTTACAAAAATCGTGGGATAAAAATAAAAAAATAAAAAATAAAAAAACCTAATAGGGGCTAATATTGAGGCGGCCATATTGGACTTTGTTGTATAAATTGACCGGGTTGTCCATATAGGTTGTGATCCTACTGGGTCATAGATAATATTTCTGGTGGACAACTTTTTATGTCGGGGCAAATGCAGGTTTCCTAAAAAAAGGCTGGTTTGCCCCCTGGGTAGTATTAGGCTATACAAGGCGCATTACGCACAACGCTGTCTGTCTGTCTGTCTGTCTGTCTGTCTGACTGACTGACTGACTGACTGGCGCATGCACGCACGCATGCACGCACATGCATCTGCAGGTTTTCATACTAACAATAAATACATTCGGTAATCAATTAATTCAATAAATTGGGAAATATAACTATAAATTCAAGCAGGATAAATAGAGGCCTATGCCGTAATCAAACCAAAACCAACACAACTCCAATACCCATATATTCATCATTTCACAACAAACATATCTTGCTGACATATACGGTAGATGTATGGATGGACAGACAGACAGACAGACGGACAGACAGACAGACAGACAGACAGACGCGTCGCACTCCGTGCCAGCTACCGTTAATTCATTTTAGGCTTACAGTTAAAGGACAACTTTAGTTTTTTACAACAAGGGTTCATATTTCAGATTGTAATTAAAGAATATAAAATATGAGTGTTAAAATTATGTAATTTACTTCATTCTATTGTTTTAGAGATTCTTATTTCAGTGTTTTGGGGCATGCGTACAAGTGGCTAAATATGTCATTTTACACATAAAAACCCATTCCCAAGATACAATGCAACCTTTCATGGTTGGATGTGACTTATGGGGGCTAGAAGTGTTACTGTAAATAGCAATTAAGAAACTACTGGCTTATTGTGTCTAAAAAGACATATTTAGCCACTTGTACGCATGCCCCCATGCGTACGCATGCCCCACTTTTTAGCACCGTAAACGCGATAAAACAATAGAACGAAGCCAATGAAAACATGTTAACCCTCACTTTTTCTTTTCTCTAATTACAATCTAAAATATGAACCCTTGTTGTAAAAAAACAAAGTTGTCCTTTAACAGGTGGGTCCATTTGGTTTCATTTTGGGTCCAGTTAAGTCCCCATGCATGCACCTGCTGCCCAGCACACATGCACTTTCTATTTCTCTCCTCTGATTAATGATAGCCTACCAGGGGCACTTAATCAATCCCGTTGTGTGACTGCCCTGACCTGATCTGCGTGAACATGGTATAGGCCTACTGTTCCCACCGGGATTGGTCGCCAAACAGTGAAAAATAGCCGTTCTACAAGCTCAGAATGTGGTGGGTCTACTACAGACTCTACACAACATCTGCGAGTTTGCAGATCAGACAAAGTGATTGAATGCTTTATTATCTCAAGAAGACATTTTAACAAAGCAATTGAATGTTTTAATTATCTCAAGAAAACGTCTTAATAAAGCGATTGAATGTTCTAATTATTAAAGGAAACGTTTATAGATTTTTAGGATTTCGTTTATTCAGGTTAATAAATATAGTGTTCAACCGCTTTTAAAAATATAATTTGCAGCTGGACCCCTCCAGGGCTCCGTACTAACCCTCTACATCTTTGCCAAATGTCATGAACATGTGACTTTGCATGTATGATTTAGAGGCAGAAGAATAATTTGCATAAAACTGCAATATTCATTGAATTATTAAAATTATTTATATATATATATATATATATATATATATATATATATATATATATATATATATATCCACAGGTTTCCAACGCCCCATAGTGCATTGCGCAGACGTACCGAGCTTCCGGCACCGCAGCCGAGTGAGATTTACAAGCTCACAACGGGTTGCATCTTCGACGCGACCTGAGCTTGTATGTCTGCTGTTAAACCGGAAGTAAGGTCCAAATAATCTCCAGTAAACTCCCACGGAAAGAGGTGGATATATATTTAACGTACAAACTTCTCAACCCATAGCCTGTGTAGATATAGGTCCAAATTTCATGTGAAAAAAGTTTTGTGACCGTAACGCAAAAATCCCAGGAGGAGATAGATTTTTACAGTTTTTCATATAATAGTTGGGACGAATCCGGTACTTCCGTGACCACGAGAGCAAAGGTCCGTTTCTCAGTGGTTTTGTCACCTATGAAGGTTAAATAACAAATTGAGCTCCCATGTTCCTTGCAAAAATGCGGGTAAAATGTTTGACAGCTAGGGTAATTTTCAGTCTAATTCACTTACTATACTATACTATAGGAAAAACATTACTCCCAAAAAATCTGCTTTAAGTGGGATGTGAGAGGTCAAACTAGGGTTTTTTTAATTATTCTGAATCCATTGCAAGCATTTGTTTTGCACGAAAAACATTCCTTGGGCTAAAAACGGCCAACAAAACTATGGTTTAGTGATGAGTCATCACTTTTCACAGTCTTTTGGGGTCCGTTTTTGTCAGCTTGCTATTTTTTTAATATCTTGGAAAACAACACAAATCTTGTATGGGGGCTTTTGGGAGGGATGTTGGGGGGCTTTTACAGTTATTGTAGGCCTATAGCAAGTTCACACCAGAAATGTAATACATTGTCGTATGCCTCGTACACACTACAGATATATAGTTGAACGTTTAGCTTGGTAATTCAATGTTATCTCTATGGAAACCAGCTCGAAAAAAAGCTTGGAAATGAAAAGTTTGCTTTTTTTTCACTAGTCCTCAATTTTATCCACGAGTTTCCTACGCCCCATAGTGCATTGCGCAAACGTCTGCATCGATCTTCCGCCGCCGATTTACAAGCTCACAACGGGTTGCATCTGCGACGCGACGTGAGCTTGTATGTCTGCTGTTAAACCCGGAAGTTTGGTCCTGATAGTCTCCAGTAAACTCCCGCGGAAACTTGTGGATAGCAGCTTTTTTTAGCGTTCACACTGCAACATAGCCCAGTAAACACTAGCCGTCATTTAGCCCAATGGTTATGTTTAGCCAGGGCAAAAATCCACTCGTCCGAGACAGTTTGCCCTCTTGGCTCCCAAGTTGTGGAATAAACTCCCTGTCGCACTTAGAACAACGGACTCACTCGCTACCTTTCGCCGTGGACTGAAAACTCACCTTTTCAGACTCCACCTAAACCCTTAGCACTACAGTAAAATCAATGACCATACATGAAGCATTTGTTTGTTAGGTTTCTTTAGAACTTGATTATATTGTGTTTTTCTCTAGATAGATATCCATTTACATTGTTATATTGCTGTTAATGTACTGACCTATTATCTTGTTTATTATTGCGATGTTGTATCTGCTTATTGTAAGTCGCTTTGGATTAAAAGCGTCTGCTAAATGCCTAAACTGTAAACTGTAAACTGTAGCCCTCATTTGAACCGTCTATCGTCAGTCTGTCTATAGACCGATTGTAGCTGATTACATTTAATCCATTATTCCATACTTGTTGATTAAAAAAACAGCTTTAATATCCACACCTGGTTTTCAAATATTGGAATAAAGTAATTTTAAGAGCCAATTTCACTATATAGTCTAGTTGAGTTGTAGCCGTCATCTGAAGGCTTGCATGTAACGATATATCACCGTTTTGGACAAACGTGTTAGACCATCTTTTTTTTTAAATACATTTTTATCAAATTGTTCATTATCGGATGCTAACAGTAAAGTTTGAAATGATTAGATCTCCCGGTTCTACCTCGTAGTTGTAGTTGGATCCACATGAGCAGTTTCCTGGCTAATTAGCGTCTGTCAGACGTCTATTAGTCCTTTTAAAAGGGGTATTAAATAACGCCGTACTAAATGCCTCGGCGCTCGACAGTCGACTAAACTTAAAAAATAAACTCAGATAATGACCCACAAGCTCTCTATAGCAGACCATTGGGTTACATAATTCATTCTGACACCAACAGACACAAAGACCGGCCACATTCCCACCCCCGCCATACGATAATGATTAAATAAAATCGTTTTATAGCTATCCATCAATATAAAGTTAGTTTGTGTTGTCAAACAAAATGCACCGACCCAAAACGAACAGCGGGAGGCGATATCAACTACTAATAGCTGCTGGAACACCCACGGAATCACAAGCTGCCGTGGCCGAGCGGTAGCGCGCAGGTTTCAAGGACAGAGGATCCCGAGTTCGAACCCCGTCGACTCCCAGTGTCAAGTAATAACAGTGCAAGAAATCATCACAAATTTGATCAGCTGCGGTGGTTCAGGTAGGATACGGCTCTCAGAACCAAGGAATAGTGATTTTAAACCCTGCTGGCTGCCATCATTTTCACTACATTTTCACTACTTTCGGCGGCCGCTAGGGGCCGCTAAAGGCGTTTAAATGACGGTGATGTATAGCCGTTGAAAAAACTTTAAAATTTAAACTCGTCACAGACCGGATCTAGCTATACGTCCGGTTAGGGCGAAGACGTCATTTGAACGTGTTTTAACCCCCAAATTGCTTAGTGGGAGCTTGCTTTGTTTTCCTCAACCAATCAGAGCACAGTATGGTCTGAGTAGGCGGGGATTCAGCCCCCCGAATCAACTTGTTGGCCACAGACACGGAGCTGCAGAAATTGCGACATAAATATTTTAACTTTTTTTTAAATAACGGCTGTATATTATGTAATATTAATGATGATTTGGCATATATGTGGACTGTAATGAAAGGATATATAACCAAAAAGTCGTGAAAACCCCGTGTCCTCCCGTGAGCGAGTATTCCTACCGTAGGACGGTGTTACAACCACCCGGTGGTTAACACCGTCTCCTACGTTTGGAATAATAGCCTCCCTCCAGAGGTTGAGGAGAGGAGACCGGTACTGGGGGGAGCGTTGTGTGTGTGTGTGTGTGTGCGTGAGTGAGAGAGAGAGATTAGCAATCCTTTTGTTCTCAACTCCCCACAGCTGAGACCAGATACGGCTGGGGCAGCTTTCACTTTAGTTTGGCTGGGGCAGCTTTCACTTTAGTTTCTGCAGAAGCGACGCTGTTCGTTTGCTCATTGCTCGTGGTCGTACCGAAAATGATACACGATAACGCCGAAGGGAACTCATATAACTCGGTGGCGTTCCCCACTGCTGTCCCTTCTTGCATTGGATGTTTATTTTGCGGCGCTTTGTCCGCTCTGGCCATGGTCTGTGGAGAGACAGCCGCTGGCCGCCGCGTCCACGTCCATGGACGCGGCCGTGGACGCGTCCATGGACGCGGACGCGAAAAAAACGTCCGTGGACGCGGCCGTGGACGCGGCCGTGGCCGTGGACGCGGCCGTGGACGAGGCCGCGGACGTGGACGCAAACGGCCGGCCGTGGACGAGTCCATGGACGAGGCCGCGAAAAAAAGGCAGCGAAAAAAGAAAAAAAAGGTGTCTATTGTATGTATTTTTTGATGGAGAATTCAAATATGACCTTCTTTTTTGCATAGGACAACTCTAACCTGCATCAATTGGTATTTTATAATTGCCAATTGTACCCTATCCATCTGAAAAACAAATTGGATGTCTATTGTATGTATTTTTTGATGGAGAATTCAAATATTACCTTCTTTTTGGAATAGGACAACTCTAACCTGCATCAATTGGTATTTTATAATTGCCAATTGTACCCTATCCATCTCAAAAACAAATTGGATGTCTATTGTATGTATTTTTTGATGGAGAATTCAAATATTACCTTCTTTTTGGGATAGGACAACTCTAACCTGCATCAATTGGTGCATCAACCTACTATCTATCTATCTATCTATCTATCTATCTATCTATCTATCTATCTATCTATCTATCTATCTATCCATCTATCCATCTATCTATCCATCTATTTATTTATACTTCACCTTTAGTCCAGAAGAGAGTTCAGCATCAGGAACTTGCACACATGGAACTGTGTCATGACTGTGTCATGGAGCTAAAACAGGGCTATGTTAAATACTCAAAATGACTCTGATGGACCAATCAGGGTGGTGGTGGGGGGAGGGATCAACAATAGACAGAAACTGGATAATGCTTTGTTAACTGTCCCACCTAAGTCCCTGCTAGTCTGAACAAACATCACCTTCCCTCTCATAACACTACTACTACTACATTTATATAAAGCTGCTCTTGCATTTGAATTCAAGTCTGACACAAGTTAAGGTTAACTTAGGTAGTATTTCATTTTGCTGGCTTTTAGGGTCTGTGTGTGAGTGTGTAGGCTCACAAATTATTATAATTGTCATTAAGTGACTCTATCTATCTATCTATCTATCTATCTATCTATCCATCTATCCATCTATCCATCTATTTATTTATACTTACTGTTTACATTTTCTATAAATATTTATTTCTATATAAAACTCAGTTGTGTGGAGTTATTGTGTGCCTTTTCTTGTAGCTAAAGAGTCCATTTGTTCACTAGACATTAAGTCAAGGTTACTATTTTGAGTTGAAGCTAAGTGTTTTATTGCTTTGTGGTTTAACATGATTTAAAAGGCAAATTCATTGTTATGGTTACTTTAGAAGACTGCTTTTGCATTCATGAGTTAAAAAGAGAGCCAAGCTAATTCAAAGAGTTAAGTTAAAGGAACACAAAACATGACCTAACTCGCTGCCATTGGACAGACAGTTACAACATAGGCCTACTCTTATCTTTCACAGAACAGACAATTATCATTTGTTTTATCTATTTGAGACTATGTAGCTGCTCTATGGGAAATAGAGCATTATATCAGCCTATTCAATTGATAATGACCAATGGGTGCCAGTTTCTAAGTAGTTAACCATATTAACATAACAATATATGTGGCCTAGACATGGATATTGCCCAATCAACTCGTAATCTACAGAAATGTCCACCACATCACACAGTATAAAACTTAGTAGGCTCAGTGGATTCACCTATGTTAAATCATGTCAGGTTAGTTTGGTTCAAGGTTCAAGTATAATAATTTATGAGACAAAAATGTAAACAGCACAAATGTACAATCACATCTCGGCTAGAATGATAACATAAAGTCCTGACTACTCCTTGTTATTGTGGTCCTAAATACTACAATGATTAGTTTGGATGCATTGCTTCTATCATGTCCAATTAAAAATAAATACATTACATACATACAGAAATCTGCCTTCTCCTGTATTGTATTAGTGACATTCATTATAAATAGTAAAATAACAGGACAGAGCAAAAAAGGCCTCTGTTGTGTCTTTATCTGATCACATGCAATCAGACACTCACACTGCACAGCAATATATAAACTTTATTACAGGCTCAAGGCCCACAGGGTAAGAAGACAATACATTACAAAGATAATAATTTAAAAAAACAACAACAGAGAGTACATTCACAAAGCCCCACCGGAGCTAAAGAGGCACTCATGCCACTCATGCCAGTGTCCACTAATGGTAGACGTGTACCTGACAGAGCTACATCCAGGGTCTGTCATCAGTCTCTGGAACAATCTGAAACAATGTATCTTTCCTGTGGCTGTTATAATGAACACAAACAGATCAGAAAGTAATTTAACATACAACAATGTAAGGGATTCCTTTCTATTAAAAGCAAAATCATAACTGGGTCAAAATTGCTTGGTTCTCCCCATATAAAGGCATGTAGGTAACAGTAACATGATATTATGTCATGAATGATAAAAGTAATGTTTAAACACTTTGATGTGTGTGAGTTTATCTGGAGACTTACTCAGTCTGTGACTTACAGAGATCTTGATGGTCTTTGGGTTCCACCCGTTCATCAGAATTGCCGCTGGTGCCGTCTAGAGATTTCATCTTCACTTGAAGTCTGGAGTCTATTATGTACAGTGTATTCTGGACAGTTGTGGACACTCTGCAACTAACCTAACCTAACACACACTATGTGTTAATGTTGATCAATATAATAATGTAAAAATACAAAGTTAAGTAGACCTAAGTAAGAAATAGTAAATACATTATAATAATACATTGAAGGGGAAAATGTAGGAAAACAAATGCAACTCAGCATTGAATTTGGGCACGTACCTTTTAGGCGAAGCCCGAACTGGCGAAGTGGGGAAATGTCCGATACCGTAGCGATCTGGCGAACGTCTTCTGGACAGGGCGTTTATCGTGCGCTTGCCCAGGCCTTACGGCCTGGGCATAAATATAACGATTGCATTCACCACAGCTTCGTAACTCGC
Organism: Nannobrachium achirus; assembly: GCF_963921795.1. Lineage (NCBI taxonomy): Eukaryota > Metazoa > Chordata > Actinopteri > Myctophiformes > Myctophidae > Nannobrachium > Nannobrachium achirus. The sequence goes on along the minus strand of NC_137810.1, from coordinate 78,648,218 downwards.
GCGGCGCTCCGCCGGCCGCGCGGCCCTGGCCGCGCCGCTTGCAGTGTCGTGGACAATCGATTCGCCAGATCGCTACGGTAGGAGACAAATCCCCACTTCGCCAGTTCGGGCTTCGCCAGAACAGGACTTTCCCTTGAATTTATGGCAAACATTTTGCTAACCCTTTCCAAATAATATACAATTAAGAAGTGGGATGTTACACTTAGTAAGAGAAAGAATTAATGAAATATTACATTTTTAAAAAGCTAGAAGACTCACCTATTATAGTAACCATGTGAATTGCTAATAATGTTATGGGTCAGATGTGTAAAGATCTATCACATTGTATTGTTCTTTTCAGACTCAACAATAATAATGATGATGTTACTTAAATGCTGATCAATGTGTGAATCTGGCTCTTATCAGGTGTGTGTTTTCTCTCCCTGTCCTGTGCTGTCCTCAGTTAAACCAAGACAGTGCTGTTGTGACCAATGTGGAAAAAGCCTTCAGCTCAATTTATTATCTCAAAGTAGACCAGAGAATTCATACCGGAGTGAAGCCATTCAGCTGTGAACAATGTGGCAAGTATTTTGCTCGGTCTGGACAATTAAAAGATCATAAGCGTTCACATACTGGAGAGAAACCTTATTGTTGTGACCAGTGTGGGAAAATATTTGTTCAAAAGGGGATTTTAAAAGAACACCAGAGAATTCACACTAGAGAGAAGCCCTATTGCTGTGACCAGTGTGGGAAAAGCTTTACTCGATTGTCTTATCTCAAAATACATGAACGAATTCACACAGGAGAGAAACCATACAGCTGTGTCCAATGTGGGGAAAAGTTCAGTTTAATGGCTGCTCTGAAAGTACACCAGAGATTTCACACCGAAGAAAAGCCTTACTGCTGTGATAGGGTGACCATATTTTCAGCCACTCAAACCGGGACGCAAAACACTGTTGCCTAAAACTGGGACCCTAAAAGCAATGCGCACGTTACCGGCACGCGCGTGCCCATTCTCTAACGTTCGTGCACGCGCACACACGCACCACATGGTTGCAAACAGGCAGAAAGTGATTGACAAACAGGCTTAGTGTTGAATTCAGACACGCAATGAATTTGTTCCTTTTCTGATTGGTTAGGTGAACATGTTTTCATGAAAAGAACATGATAAATGTCTATGCAACCACTGAAAACAGCTACTATTATTTTAATTCTGGCGAAAACCGGGACAATTTTGTAGTGAATGTTGAAAACCGGGACATATTAGTGTTTTAGAGATATTTGTCGGGACACCGGGACACGTAGCTTGAAAACGGGACTGTCCCGGGTAAAACGGGACGTCTGGTCACCCTATGCTGTGAACACTGTGGCAAACGTTTCACTGTAAAATCTAGCCTCGTACAACACAAGAAGATTCACACTTGAGAGAGACCTTACTGCTGTCACCAATGTGGGAAAAGGTTCACTCTGAAGACGGCTCTGAAAAGACACCTGAAAATCCACACTGGTGAGAAGCCATATACTGCTGTGTCCAGTGTGAGAAAAGGTTCAGTGATATGCATCATCTCAAAGCACACCAGAAAAATCACACTGGAAAGAAACCTTATTGCTGTGACCAGTGTGGAAAGAGCTTTCCTAGACTGGAACATATCAAAATACACCAACAAATTCACACCGGAGAGAAACCTTATATCTGTAACCAATGTGGGGAAAGCTCTGTCAGGTACACGTCTACCGTTAGAGGACACTGGCATGAGTGCCTCTTTAGCTCCGGTGGGGCTTTGTGAATGTACTCTCTGTTGTTGTTTTTTTTAATTATTATCTTTGTAATGTATTGTCTTCTTACCCTGTGGGCCTTGAGCCTGTAATAAAGTTTATATATTGCTGTGCAGTGTGAGTGTCTGATTGCATGTGATCAGATAAAGACACAACAGAGGCCTTTTTTGCTCTGTCCTGTTATTTTACTATTTATAATGAATGTCACTAATACAATACAGGAGAAGGCAGATTTCTGTATGTATGTAATGTATTTATTTTTAATTGGACATGATAGAAGCAATGCATCCAAACTAATCATTGTAGTATTTAGGACCACAATAACAAGGAGTAGTCAGGACTTTATGTTATCATTCTAGCCGAGATGTGATTGTACATTTGTGCTGTTTACATTTTTGTCTCATAAATTATTATACTTGAACCTTGAACCAAACTAACCTGACATGATTTAACATAGGTGAATCCACTGAGCCTACTAAGTTTTATACTGTGTGATGTGGTGGACATTTCTGTAGATTACGAGTTGATTGGGCAATATCCATGTCTAGGCCACATATATTGTTATGTTAATATGGTTAACTACTTAGAAACTGGCACCCATTGGTCATTATCAATTGAATAGGCTGATATAATGCTCTATTTCCCATAGAGCAGCTACATAGTCTCAAATAGATAAAACAAATGATAATTGTCTGTTCTGTGAAAGATAAGAGTAGGCCTATGTTGTAACTGTCTGTCCAATGGCAGCGAGTTAGGTCATGTTTTGTGTTCCTTTAACTTAACTCTTTGAATTAGCTTGGCTCTCTTTTTAACTCATGAATGCAAAAGCAGTCTTCTAAAGTAACCATAACAATGAATTTGCCTTTTAAATCATGTTAAACCACAAAGCAATAAAACACTTAGCTTCAACTCAAAATAGTAACCTTGACTTAATGTCTAGTGAACAAATGGACACTTTAGCTACAAGAAAAGGCACACAATAACTCCACACAACTGAGTTTTATATAGAAATAAATATTTATAGAAAATGTAAACAGTAAGTATAAATAAATAGATGGATAGATGGATAGATAGATGGATAGATAGATAGATAGATAGATAGATAGAGTCACTTAATGACAATTATAATAATTTGTGAGCCTACACACTCACACACAGACCCTAAAAGCCAGCAAAATGAAATACTACCTAAGTTAACCTTAACTTGTGTCAGACTTGAATTCAAATGCAAGAGCAGCTTTATATAAATGTAGTAGTAGTAGTGTTATGAGAGGGAAGGTGATGTTTGTTCAGACTAGCAGGGACTTAGGTGGGACAGTTAACAAAGCATTATCCAGTTTCTGTCTATTGTTGATCCCTCCCCCCACCACCGCCCTGATTGGTCCATCAGAGTCATTTTGAGTATTTAACATAGCCCTGTTTTAGCTCCATGACACAGTCATGACACAGTTACATGTGTGCAAGTTCCTGATGCTGAACTCTCTTCTGGACTAAAGGTGAAGTATAAATAAATAGATGGATAGATAGATGGATAGATGGATAGATGGATAGATAGATAGATAGATAGATAGATAGATAGATAGATAGATAGATAGATAGATAGTAGGTTGATGCACCAATTGATGCAGGTTAGAGTTGTCCTATCTAAAAAAGAAGGTAACATTTGAATTCCCCATCAAAAAATACATACAATAGACATCCAATTTGTTTTTGAGATGGATAGGGTACAATTGGCAATTATAAAATACCAATTGATGCAGGTTAGAGTTGTCCTATCCCAAAAAGAAGGTAATATTTGAATTCTCCATCAAAAAATACATACAATAGACATCCAATTTGTTTTTCAGATGGATAGGGTACAATTGGCAATTATAAAATACCAATTGATGCAGGTTAGAGTTGTCCTATGCAAAAAAGAAGGTCATATTTGAATTCTCCATCAAAAAATACATACAATAGACACTTTTTTTTTTTTTTTTCACTGCTTTTTTTTCGCGGCCTCGTCCATGGACTCGTCCACGGCCGGCCGTTTGCGTCCACGTCCGCGGCCTCGTCCACGGCCGCGTCCCCGGCCGTCTGCGTCCACGGCCTCGTCCACGGCCGCGTCCACGGCCGGGACGGCCGGCCGTTTGCGTCCGTGGACGCGGCCTCGCGTCCACGGACGTTTTTTTCGCGTCCGCGTCCATGGACGCGTCCACGGCCGCGTCCATGGACGTGGACGCGGCGGCCAACGGCTCTTGCTGGAGACTGTGTCATCTGCCCAGGGACAGGAGCCGTTGTGCAGGGAGAGGCTATTTGAACGCGCGCTGTGTGTGTGTGTGTGTGTGTGTGTGTGTGTGTGTGTGTGTGTGTGTGTCCCAGCCTACGTACAGGCAACGGTACCGACCAAAACGGCTCGTTAAGTTATTTAACAGCTTGTTTGAATGTTCTATTCTTATTTTTTAACCAGAAAAAGATTATGTAGTAACTTATTTCCCATCTAGAGAGGCTATTTTATAGTATAGGTTTCCGAATGCACTCCTGTTAAAACAACCTGTTTTCTCTCATCGAAAGCAGGCTGACTGGCATAGAGTTGAGTGACAGGTACCTTGGACACGCTCATTTGCATAAAAATAAAGCTGCATGGTTTTGACCAAGCTGCCTGGTTGTTTAGCTCGCTTATTTTTATAACTATATATCTGTAGTGTGTACACGGCTTTACACTAATGGGAGGATGTTATAATAACTTGGCCCATATCATTACTGCTATTCCTCTCCTCTGCCTGCTGCATCTCTACTACAAACAGTTGATTAGCTCAAACCTCAAAAGGTGTACGCTCAGTCGCTCATGATAGTTTTTTTATTTTATTTTGTCCCTTTTTTCATTATTTAAATTAGAGAAGCATTTAAAGATATGCACAAGGGAACAGACAAGGTTTTTCACGGTCTGCAAGGATTTGTTTGATCATACATGGCATTTGTGGAGACTGGAAAGCTACTATAGAAGTTAGCTTTTGTGGGGCTTTAATTGGCTAAAGACGATGGGAATGTCCTTTTACCATTTTTATCACTAATGTCTTTTAGGGCTGAACAAACAGTTGATAGAAAAATAATCCAATTTTGAAATATGGTCTACTGGAATTTCCAAATCAGAGGCTGCAATAAGTTGCATAAAATAGGGGAAATGTAATTAATTTAAACCAGGTATTCTAGGGCTTTGGGCAATATGTGGTCGTTGAATCACGTACAATATTACTATATGTGTTTACATCAACCACTTGAACCCTAGCATCCCTATTCTGAGGAGAACTTTAGCCAACAATAGCAGATCTACACGCTCACAATGCCTTGCACTGTGAGGTGTTGTGAGCTTGTATATCGGATATTTTCAGTAAAGAGGTTTGGTGGAGTGAGGTTAGGTTTACTAAGTATTCACAGTATAAGTGCATGGTTATATGTCTGAAATACACAGGAATCCAATATGATAGTGCTGTCAAATAAGTCTATGAAGCTACTGTATCTATGAAATCTATGAAAACGTTTAATCTGCAACATACTGTAGTGGGGGACTGGGGGTCCCTGCTTCATCCCTCTCTCTCTCATCTATACAATATGTAGTGGGGGTCCCTGCTTCATCTCTCTCTCATCTATACACTATGTAGTGGGGTCTCCACCAAAGAGAGGTTGTATGCATAGGGCATTTGTGGAATGAGTAACACAACCAAACAAGTAGGTAAAAATGGCCTGCAATACTGTTCTGTATTGTTCTGTATTGGTATTCACATTTGTTGCTTGGTGCATTGACTGATTGCACTCTCCCACAATAATAAGGACAAGAAAACACATATTGTCAATTTTTACACTTTGTTCATTTTAAACTTGGTGTCAGGGAAGTCCAAAACGAGAGTGAATGCCAGCAGAACAGTATTGCAGGACATTTTGGCAAGTTTTTGGGGGTCGCTACCCACACATTTAGCTGTGCTGCTCATTCCACGAATGCCCTATGCTTACAAGCTAAAGCTCGTTGTAAAGGTGACTTATCAACGATAAAAAATATATAAAATGCAATACCAATTGGTATTATTAAAGGAGAGATATAAAGGACCATAAAAGTTAACTTTTTGTGTGTAGTTTATGTACAGATAAAGTCACATGGCACCACAACTGAGCTAATACATATTTATGAGAGCAGTAACCCTGTCAGTCCAAACAGATATAAAACTAGAAATGCACTCTGTTGAGGTGCCAACTTGTGCCTCACGCTCAAGCAGGCCACACATGGACTACTTGTGTGAAAGAGCACAGGGTGTGCACTGCTGGCCTCATGTCCCTATACCACACTCTGCTGACATCATCACCAGCTGATGACCAGCTGATACCATGCTGGTCCCTCATTGGCTGTAGCTGTCACCTACATACATACATACATTCCCAGAATCCCAGCCATTTCAGGGCTACGGTCTTCAAAAAACCCAGTCACCTACTGTACATACTGTACATACTGTACATACATACTACATACCCAGCCGGTTACAGTACTTGCGCGCTCTGCTTGCGCAAGTACTTTTTTGCAATCCTACATGACCAAAGAAAAGTCAGAATAAGTCTATCACTCATCTAAAAATGTAATATAGTGAATTACTCTATTAGTCAATTTAATGTTTTACATTACAACAGTTCTTGCGAAAGACGATAAAACAGGAACCACAACTTTCAGATCACATGATCTTTGCTTCCAGACAGTGCAGCTCTGTGGCTTGACACCTTTTTTTGCCTCGCTCCCCGTAGCCCCCACTAGCCCCGCCCCCCCCCCCCCCCCCCCCCCCCCCCCCGTTCACCCTCCAAACTCTGTCTCTGTCCTCTCACTCTCACACACTGGCCTCGTACTCCACTACAATTATTTGAAAACTTAAGTTACTAAAGTAACAAAAAAAAGTGTCCTTGCTGAGCCAAGCGCTCTGCGGAAGAAGAGAAACAAACAGGGTTGGAAAGGAAGTCAACAGCCTGCTGCCAGTGGCGTCAGTTCAGCAAAAGCTAAGGTATGGCAACATGACTAGGCGCACTTGCAAGACACCAGTCCTGTTGCCATACCTTAGCAACATCCATGATGAATTTATTTAAAGAAGTCCTTTTTTTTCCCCTTGTAGCCAAGGTATGGCAGCTGCCATACCTTGCCATACCCAATTGACGTCTCTGCCTGCTGCTGATACCATCTCTGCTCCCTGATGCCGTTGCCACCACAACTTCCTCTTGAGCAATGACTTGCTGCTAGTCTAGCTTTCTGGCTTTGTTGTCACATGACCTGTTGCTAGGCCACCAGCTGTTATGTTTTCTTAAACATAATGCAAGCAAAACCATATTAGGTTTGGCAGCCGACATGTTTCAAATGTGGGGAAGTAATCCCATATTAGGTTTGTTGGATGGTTGTGAGGAGGTGTATGGTGTAATGGCTGAAACACCCCAAGACCTAGAGGAACACTACTGATGATGCGTCCTAAATTAAAACCTAACCCCAGCCCCCCCTCCCTTGCATCCATCACTCACCACCAAGATGACACACACACGCATGCACGCACCCACGCAAGCACGCACACACACACACGCACATGTGTGCCTGCACAAAGGAAAACAACATTGTGTTTCATAAAGTAACCACTTTAGCCCTATTTCATACCCAGGCTATTTGAAAATAGCCGATCTACAAGCTCACAATGTGTCACATCGTGACGCGTTGTGAGCAATAAGTATTTCGTTTATTTCTTCTTATCACCAGACAACTTGGTGAGTGAAAGAGTATGCAACAGTTGTTACTATAAATAGATCAAGGCATTGTGTGTGTATCCTGAACGGAGAGGTTTATAGTTTCACAGTACACTTGGTCTGAAAACTTCTCTGTGTGGGGCACACTACATCTGGGGTGCAACAGCATACCTACACGTATTGGGTTTACATTTTAAGGGTTTTAGGACTTTATTGCTGAAACTATGGAGTGTAGCAGAAGTTATTGGTGGTTTTAATTTATTCTCATTTCGTCAGACCATCACTACAGTGTCAATAGGTTTGCTAGCTTATAACACATTATTATACTATTAGGCTATACACAATGTCTAGAGCAGAGGCATCACCAGCAATGCTGTACAGTCCATGCACGCATGCACGCACGCACGCACGCACGCACACACACATGCACGCACGCCCATTGTGAGAGGGCACATGGCCTAACAGTAATGAGTCCCAGGTCAGGTCCTTCTCCATGTTCACCCCGAGGTATTTGAAGGTGTCCACCCTCTCCACCGCTGAGCAAAGGTTGGTGACTGGTTGGAGCTGGTCTTTTATCTTCCTGTTGTCCTCTACAATCTCCTTGGTCTTTCTGACGTTCAGAGAGAGGTTATTGTCCGTCCAACACTGCTCCAAGGTGGCTACCGTACCTCCTCCCTGTAGGCCGAAAAGTAGCCGATCTACAAGCTCACAGCAGCTTGCAACTGCGACGCTGCATAATGAGTGTGCAGCGAGTCACAGCAGTCAGACGTGATGTGCTCATGTCCCGGGTTGGATCTGATCTCAGCTCTGTGCACTGTGTGCAAGCCTGCGGGAAGTCATTTACAGGCAGCAGGTCAGTCAGACGGACCCATGGTCTCCCAAGAATCGCATTTCATCAGTTTAATGGAAACAGGCTAAATTCGCTTTGTCTTTTTGCGAATTAGTGATAATTCGCTTCCAAATTTGAATAAGCTTTATGGAAAAGCAACTACTGTCTATTTTAACATGACAGAGTCTCATGTCATGTTTATTTACCAACAGTGCCTCGCTGGCTCACCTTTTGGGTTGCATGTTAAGTGTGCGTACATCCCCAATTTAGGCACCAGCCGGACGTAACATGTGTTGTTTAAGTGCAGCAGATGAGGAACAGAACAGGGGTTCAAAGTGTATTTATTCTTGTTTAATTGTTTAATTGGGAGAGGAGCCTGGGTGCCCAAAAGAGATTTTATTTGATGTATTTTTATTTTATTTGTAGGGCTACATAGCACCCCTAGCAGACCTGGCGCTCCAGACAAGCAACTGTCTGGCCCTGAGAGCAGCCACTGTGTAGCAGTGGTCTTACCCTATGCTGAGACTCAGTGTGGAGGAAGTCTGGCCAGCCACTCTCACTGTCTGTCAGGAAGTCCAGGATCCAGTCTCACAGTGATGTGTTCAGGCACAGGTCCTGGAGCTTGCCATGGAGCCTGGAGGGCACTATGGTGTTAAATGCAGAGCTGTAGTCCACAAACAGCATCCTCACATAGGAGGCCCTACCCTCCAGGTGGGAGAGGGCCGTGTGGAGGACATGAAGATGGCATCTTCTGTGCTCCGGGTTCGATAGGCAAACTGCAGGCAGTGTTGCCAACTCAGCGGATTTGTCACTAGATTTAGCTACTTTCCAGACCCCCCTAGAGACTTAATTCACCGTTTGTCAGCCTTCTGATTGGTCCCTGAGACTCCCTGACTGGCCAACCAGAAAAGATCATTCACTTTTTGCTATCGGGGGTGGAGTTTGTGCAGTGGAGAATGTTGCTTTAGGCTTTCATCACCGTGCGCACTGCGCGACACGGCGAGCGTGCAGTACGGCCCCGCGCGATAGCGATTTCGCTCATTATAATGAACTAGAAGCTGAGCCGCCCGAACCTGGCCAACTCGGAACAACGTAAATAGGGAATGAATGCCCCGCCCTTTAATGCAAACCCCATTATACCTGTTTTCATAGGATCCGTTTTGACCATCTGTCTGCCTGTGTCCATTTATGCCCATATATGGAGATATCTGTATCTGTCTGTCTGTCTGTCGGCGTCCATTTTATGTCCATATGTGGAGATCACTGCAGTTATAGTTCTGGGTCCATTTTATGCCCATATATGGAGATATCTGTCTATCTGCGTCCATTTTATGCCCATATATGGAGTATCTGTCTGTGCCTCCAACTGTGTTGCAGACACAGTGCCGGTTCCCCCTTTAATGCAAACCTCATTATACCTGTTGTCATAGGACCCGTTTTGAACATCTGTTTGCCTGTGTCCATTTATGCCCATATATGGAGATATCTGTATCTGTCTGTCTGCGTCCATTTTATGCCCATATATGGAGATCTTTGACCATCTGTTTGCCTCTGTCCATTTATGTCCATATATGGAGATATCTGTCTGTGTCCCTTTTATGCCCATATACGGAGATATCTGTCGGGTCGAGGCAAGGCCCCTGTATTGCCCATATATGGAGATCTCTGTATCTGCCCATATGCCCATATATGGAGATCTCAGTCTGTGTCCCTTTTATGCCCATATATCTGTCTGTGTCCCTTTTATGCCTATATACGGAGATATCTGTCGGGTCGAGGCTAGGCCCCTGTATCTGCCTGCAGTGATGTCACAATGACTCAGCGCTTGCGCCCGGCACTGCAGTGATGTCACAATGAGTCAGCGCTTACGCCGATTTTGCGGCGATTTCCGCATAAGGAGATTCCGAACGTTTCGCGCCTGTTCGGGAAAACCGCGCGTCGGGTCGGGTCGAGACCCGGCACTGCACTCCGTGCCGCGGCGGGGAACGCGCGTGTCGAATCTGAAGCCGGTGGGACGAACGGTTCTCGAGATACGCGGATTACAGACACACAGACACACAGACAGACAGACAGAGACTTCTCGCATTTATAGATAGATAAGCTTCAACAGACTAGTTCACATGGACCTTATCAATGTAACTAAGAGTTTTGATTGGGTACATATCTATCTATAAATGCGAGAAGTCTCTGCGTGTCTGCGTGTATGTAATCCGCGTATCTCGAGAACCGTTCGTCCCACCGGCTTCAGATTCGGCACGCGCGTTCTCCGCCGCGGCGCGGAGTGCAGTGCCCGGCCTCGACCCGACCTGACGCGCGTTTTTTCCGAAACGGCGCAAAACGTTCGGAATCTCCTTATGCGGAGCTGATTGTTGACATCAGGCTGTTCCGGAGGAAATCGGCGCAAGCGCTGACTCATTGTGACATCAGACATCGCGTACGCAACATGAGTCAACACAAAATGCCATGGTTATGTATCTCCATATATGGGCATATGGGCAGATCTCCATATGGGCTACATATATGGGCATATGGGCACTGCTGACTCATATGGGCATAAAGGGGACACAGATATATGGGCATAAAATGTATCTCCATATATGGGCATATGGGCAGATCTCCATATGGGCTACATATATGGGCATATGGGCACTGCTGACTCATATGGGCATAAAGGGGACACAGATATATGGGCATAAATGGACGTATCGGCACAAGGGCTGACTCATACAGAGATCTCCATATAGGCTCTGACATCGCGTACGCAACATGAGTCAACACAAAATGCCATGGTTATGTATCTCCATATATGGGCATATGGGCAGATCTCCATATGGGCTACATATATGGGCATATGGGCACTGCTGACAGGGCTGACTCATACAGAGATCTCCATATATGGGCATATGGGCAGATCTCCATATGGGCTACATATATGGGCATATGGGCAGGGCATATGGGCAATCTGACATCACTTCTGCTGACTCAAAGACAAACAGTTAAACAGATGGTCTACATATATGGGCATATGGGCATTCTGACATCACTTCTGCTGACTCAAAGACAAACAGGCAAACAGATGGTCGCTGACTCATTGTGACATAAAATGGACGCAATTTCCGTATATGGGCATAAAGGGGACACAGATACAGAGATCTCCATATATGGGCATTCTGACATCACTTCTGCTGACTCAAAGACAAACAGGCAAACAGATGGCCGCTGACTCATTGTGACATAAAATGGACGCAATTTCCGTATATGGGCATAAAGGGGACACAGATACAGAGATCTCCATATATGGGCATATGGGCAGATCTCCATATATGGGCATATGGGCATTCTGACATCACTTCTGCTGACTCATTCTGACATCACGCTATAAATGCGACAAATCTCTGTCTGTATGTAATCCGCGTATCTCGAGAACCGTTCGGAACAACGTAAATAGGGAATGAATGCCCCGCCCTTTAATGCAAACCCCATTATACCTGTTTTCATAGGATCCGTTTTGACCATCTGTCTGCCTGTGTCCATTTATGCCCATATATGGAGATATCTGTATCTGTCTGTCTGTCTGTCGGCGTCCATTTTATGTCCATATGTGGAGATCACTGCAGTTATAGTTCTGGGTCCATTTTATGCCCATATATGGAGATATCTGTCTATCTGCGTCCATTTTATGCCCATATATGGAGTATCTGTCTGTGCCTCCAACTGTGTTGCAGACACAGTGCCGGTTCCCCCTTTAATGCAAACCTCATTATACCTGTTGTCATAGGACCCGTTTTGAACATCTGTTTGCCTGTGTCCATTTATGCCCATATATGGAGATATCTGTATCTGTCTGTCTGCGTCCATTTTATGCCCATATATGGAGATCTTTGACCATCTGTTTGCCTCTGTCCATTTATGTCCATATATGGAGATATCTGTCTGTGTCCCTTTTATGCCCATATACGGAGATATCTGTCGGGTCGAGGCAAGGCCCCTGTATTGCCCATATATGGAGATCTCTGTATCTGCCCATATGCCCATATATGGAGATCTCAGTCTGTGTCCCTTTTATGCCCATATATCTGTCTGTGTCCCTTTTATGCCTATATACGGAGATATCTGTCGGGTCGGGGCTAGGCCCCTGTATCTGCCTGCAGTGATGTCACAATGACTCAGCGCTTGCGCCCGGCACTGCAGTGATGTCACAATGAGTCAGCGCTTACGCCGATTTTGCGCCGATTTCCGCATAAGGAGATTCCGAACGTTTCGCGCCGGTTCGGGAAAACCGCGCGTCGGGTCGGGTCGAGACCCGGCACTGCACTCCGTGCCGCGGCGGGGAACGCGCGTGTCGAATCTGAAGCCGGTGGGACGAACGGTTCTCGAGATACGCGGATTACAGACACACAGACACACAGACAGACAGACAGAGACTTCTCGCATTTATAGATAGATAAGCTTCAACAGACTAGTTCACATGGACCTTATCAATGTAACTAAGAGTTTTGATTGGGTACATATCTATCTACCAGTAAGACTCCCTAATCGGGAGATAAGCGACCGTTGGTCGCTTATCTCCACAAATAGGCCAAAAGTTTGTTTTACCAATTATCAAGACATACGGGCAGTTGACAGTTTGCCATGGTTACTCATTGAAGTTGAATCTCCATATATGGAGATAACCTACGCATCACACTAAGTCTGACCTCACCAGCCCATATTTGGGCATGAGCAACTTATGTCTCCATATATGGAGATATGATGACATCACACAGTCCTCAGCCGATGATGTGGCGTGATGTCATACAATACACAAACGAGCCCTACAGTATAAAGGGGCAATTCTTGCCAGGAAAGAAGCATTTCTTCGACTCAGACCTTATCGCCAAGGTTGGCTTATAGCAGCTGTCGGTAGGACCATAATGGATTCTGTTAGTGTGGATCTCCTAACAGGGCATCATCTGGGATACAATCCCTTTTATGCCCATATATGGATATCCCTAACATAATCCCTTTCATGCCCATATATGGAGATCCCTAACAGAATCCCTTTTATGCCCATATATGGAGATCCCTAACAGCATCCCTTTTATGCCCATATATGGAGATCACTAACAGCTAACAGAATCCCTTTTATGCCCATATATGGAGATCCCTAACAGAATCCCTTTTATGCCCATATATGGAGATCCCTAACAGAATCCCTTTTATGCCCATATATGGAGATCCCTAACAGAATCCCTTTTATGCCCATATATGGAGATCCCTAACAGAATCCCTTTTATGCCCAGTTGGTTGCTAGGGTAAAAGAACATGGTTGCTATGGTAAACAGTTGGTTGCTAGGGTAAACAGTTGGTTGCTAGGGTAAAACCATGGTTGCTAAGGTGGTTGCTAACGTACACTAACAGACCAGCAACAACAGAATGTTGCCACAGCAACGTACACAAAGGTTTGTGTACACATGTGGTGTGATGTCATACTGAAGATATATGACATCACACCGTACACAAACAAAGGTGTGACGTGTGACGGACGGACGGCCGGTGGAGGTTTTCATAGTAAACTGCTCCCTGACGGTCGCAACCAGGAAAGAAGCATTTCTTCGACTCAGACCTTATCGCCAGGGTTGGCTTATAGCAGCTGTCGGTAGGACCATATATGGATTCTGTTAGTGTGGATCTCCTAACAGGGCATCATCTGGGATACAATCCCTTTTATGCCCATATATGGAGATCCCTAACAGAATCCCTTTCATGCCCATATATGGAGATCCCTAACAGAATCCCTTTTATGCCCATATATGGAGATCCCTAACAGCATCCCTTTTATGCCCATATATGGAGATCACTAACAGCTAACAGAATCCCTTTTATGCCCATATATGGAGATCCCTAACAGAATCCCTTTTATGCCCATATATGGAGATCCCTAACAGAATCCCTTTTATGCCCATATATGGAGATCCCTAACAGAATCCCTTTTATGCCCATATATGGAGATCCCTAACAGAATCCCTTTTATGCCCATATATGGAGATCCCTAACATAATCCCTTGTATGCCCATATATGGAGATCCCTAACAGAATCCCTTTTATGCCCATATATGGAGATCCCTAACAGAATCCCTTTTATGCCCATATATTATGGAGAAATCCCTGCTCTGAGTATCTGACATCAGTGTGATGTCACCTGTTTATGCCCATATATGGAGATCCCTGCTCTGCGTATCTGGTTGCTATGGTAAACAGTTGGTTGCTAGGGTAAAAAAACATGGTTGCTATGGTAAACAGTTGGTTGCTAGGGTAAACAGTTGGTTGCTAGGGTAAAACCATGGTTGCTAAGGTGGTTGCTAACGTACACTAACAGACCAGCAACAACAGACTGTTGCCACAGCAACGTACACAAAGGTTTGTGTACACATGTGGTGTGATGTCATACTGGGCAAAGGTGTGACGTGTGACGTGTGACGGACGGACAGACCGACGGACGGCCGGCCGGTGGAGGTCTTCATAGTAAACTGCTCCCTGACGGTCGCAATAAATGCGAGAAGTCTCTGCGTGTCTGCGTGTATGTAATCCGCGTATCTCGAGAACCGTTCGTCCCACCGGCTTCAGATTCGGCACGCGCGTTCTCCGCCGCGGCGCGGAGTGCAGTGCCCGGCCTCGACCCGACCCGACGCGCGTTTTTTCCGAAACGGCGCAAAATGTTCGGAATCTCCTTATGCAGAGCTGATTGTTGACATCAGGCTGTTCCGGAGGAAATCGGCGCAAGCGCTGACTCATTGTGACATCAGACATCGCGTACGCAACATGAGTCAACACAAAATGCCATGGTTATGTATCTCCATATATGGGCATATGGGCAGATCTCCATATGGGCTACATATATGGGCATATGGGCACTGCTGACTCATATGGGCATAAAGGGGACACAGATATATGGGCATAAAATGTATCTCCATATATGGGCATATGGGCAGATCTCCATATGGGCTACATATATGGGCATATGGGCACTGCTGACTCATATGGGCATAAAGGGGACACAGATATATGGGCATAAATGGACGTATCGGCACAAGGGCTGACTCATACAGAGATCTCCATATAGGCTCTGACATCGCGTACGCAACATGAGTCAACACAAAATGCCATGGTTATGTATCTCCATATATGGGCATATGGGCAGATCTCCATATGGGCTACATATATGGGCATATGGGCACTGCTGACAGGGCTGACTCATACAGAGATCTCCATATATGGGCATATGGGCAGATCTCCATATGGGCTACATATATGGGCATATGGGCAGGGCATATGGGCAATCTGACATCACTTCTGCTGACTCAAAGACAAACAGTTAAACAGATGGTCTACATATATGGGCATATGGGCATTCTGACATCACTTCTGCTGACTCAAAGACAAACAGGCAAACAGATGGTCGCTGACTCATTGTGACATAAAATGGACGCAATTTCCGTATATGGGCATAAAGATGCCCAAGATGGCGCCGTGGCATGGCGACACGCTGAGAGCTGCTCTGGCCTTATTGCTTGTTTTAATGTTGTATGTCACTGTTTTTGCACGTAACGCGTCCTGTACGATGACCTACGATCGCCAGACGTTACTGGACTTGAGATTTGTTGCTTCAGACGTTTTCAGACCGGATTTGCCGCGAGAACTGCACAACAACAACAACAGCACGGTTCCACCATGGCGGGGCCATAGGAGGAAGAGAGGGAAGCGAGGGGGTTCACTGGTGAAGCTACGTGGACGCCCTTCGCGACCACCCATCCCCAGCATATTGTTGGCAAACGTCCAAGCGATCGACAATAAGATGGACGACCTCCGAACCCGGCTACGCGTTGAAAGGGATATAAAGAACTGCTGTGTGCTCTGTTTCACGGAGACGTGGCTGAATGTTGACGTTCCTGACAGGGCGGTACAGCTAGACGGCTTCTCTGTGTTCCGTACAGACCGCTCGATGGCAAACACGGGGAAGACAAAAGCGGGCGGTGTTCTGTTTCACATCAACGACTCTTGGTGTACTAATGTGGATATAGTCTCACAGCACTGCTCGTCGGTGCTGGAGCATTTAACACTACGGTGTAGACCGTTCTACTTGCCCAGGGAATTTCCTTGTGTGTTGCTGACGGCTGTATACATCCCACCAGAAGTGAGTGCATCCGAAGCTATGGACGAGCTGAGCGATGTCATAGGCAAGCAGGAAAATAAGCACCCGGAAGCCATATCAATCGTGGCTGGGGACTTTAACCACTGCAACCTGAAATCGGTGCTGCCACACTTTTACCAGCACGTTAAGTGCCCATCAAGGCTGCCTACAGAGCGGTCCAACGGCCCCACTTTGGGAAATCTGACCACCATGCGGTGCTACTGCTACCTGCCTACAAGCAGAGAATGAAGAGCGAGCAACCCAAGGAGAGGTCTGTTCAGTGCTGGTCCACAGATAATGTATCTAAACTCCAGGGCTGCTTTGAATCGACAGAATGGTCCATCGTCAAAGACTCAGCCACAAGTTTGGATAACTACGCTGACACTGTCACCAGCTATGTTAAATTCTGTGTGGATAATTGCATCCCAGCGCGAACCGTTCGCTCTTATCCCAACGAGAAGCCGTGGATGAACCATGATACTCGTCTGAAGTTGAGAGAGCGCCGAGTCGCCTTTCAATCTGGGGACGAGGAACGGTACAAAAAATCCAGATACGACCTGAGAAGGGCGATCAGAGACGCTAAGAGACAATATAGGGACAAACTGGAGAACAACTATAGTGGCTGTGACGCACGGCGTATGTGGAGAGGGCTGCAGGCGATTACGGATTACAAACCGAAGCCGGCTGTTATTAACACCTCGGACTCTCTACCGGACGAATTGAATAACTTTTTCGCCCGCTTTGAAACTCACAACACGGACCCAGTTACACCGGTGCGGGGAACACCCGGTGCGGTGGAGCTGCAGGTGACACAACGAGATGTGAGTAAAACTTTTAAAAGCGTTGGGACTCATAAGGCGGCCGGCCCTGACGGGATTGCCTCACGTGTCCTTAAGTTGTGTTTCGACCAGCTTTCGGGAGTCTTTACTGACATTTTTAATATGTCCCTGTCATTGTGTGTGGTACCGTTGTGTTTTAAGGAAACCATAATTGTACCCATAGCAAAGAAAAAACCTGTCGCATGTCTTAATGATTATCGCCCTGTGGCTTTGACCTCTGTTCTTATGAAGTGTCTGGAAAAAATGGTTATATCACATATAATGCACATTATCCCTGCCAATACTGATCCATTACAGTTTGCATACTGTGCTAATAGATCAGTCGATGATGCTATTTCTCTCGCACTACACATTGCCTTGAAACATCTGGAGAAAAGGAACTCTTATGTCAGACTACTCTTCATAGATTATAGCTCTGTCTTTAACACGATTGTACCATCTAAGCTTGTGTTGAAACTCAGGGGTCTTGGTCTTGGCAGTAGTATCTGCAACTGGCTGTTTGACTTTTTGACAGGCAGGCCACAATCTGTACGAATAGGGAACAAGCATTCATCTAAGATATTGACCAGGACTGGAGCGCCCCAGGGCTGCTGCCTCAGTCCCTTGTTGTATAGTCTGTTCACCTATGATTGTGTTGCCAGGTGTGGCAATAATTCTATTCTCAAATTTGCAGATGACACCACGGTTATAGGACTAATATCCAACGATGATGAGAGGGCCTATAGGAGGGAAATTGAAGAGCTAACCCTATGGTGCCAGAATAACAATCTCTCTCTAAATGTTAGTAAAACAAAAGAGATCATCGTTGACTTTAGGAAGTCTAAAGTCAATCACAGTCCCTTAACCATAAATGGTTCACCTGTAGACATAGTGGACAGTTTCAAATTCCTGGGTGTTCACATAACAAACTCACTCACATGGTCTCAAAACAGCGAAGGTATCCTTATGAAAGCGCAGCAGCGATTGTACTTTCTGAGGCGCCTCAGGAGATTTGGCCTGAGCACCAAGGCTCTTGTTAATTTCTATCGCTGTACCATAGAAAGTGTTTTGACAGGATGCATCACAGTGTGGTTTGGTAACGTGACTGTTCAAGACAGTACACAGTTACAGAGAATTGTGAAGAGAGCTGCCAAAATCATTGGCACAGAATTACCACAGCTACACACAATCTATAACACACGCTGTAAGAAAAAGACAGAGAACATCTTAAAGGACAGCTGTCACCCCGCCCATTCCCTGTTCTATCTCCTCCCATCCAAAAAACGTTACCAGAGCATCAAATCTCACACCACCCGTTTCAGTAATAGTTTTTATGCTCAAGCAATCAGGATGCTTAACGAAGAGATGGAAGCGAGACGTAGGTAGTCATGTACAATATACGCAGTTTTTAAACTGTACACTGTTACACTGTATGGTTGTTTTGTTGTTTTTGGGTTGTCCTGGGTGACCTGTTGTTGTCTTGTTTTTTTGTGTGTAATAAGGCTGAGAGTGCTCTTGGCACAAGCATTTCATTGTATGTCTATACCTGTATGGATATGCATTTGACTAATAAACCTGAACCTGAACCTGAACCTAAAGGGGACACAGATACAGAGATCTCCATATATGGGCATTCTGACATCACTTCTGCTGACTCAAAGACAAACAGGCAAACAGATGGTCGCTGACTCATTGTGACATAAAATGGACGCAATTTCCGTATATGGGCATAAAGGGGACACAGATACAGAGATCTCCATATATGGGCATATGGGCAGATCTCCATATATGGGCATATGGGCATTCTGACATCACTTCTGCTGACTCATTCTGACATCACGCTATAAATGCGACAAATCTCTGTCTGTATGTAATCCGCGTATCTCGAGAACCGTTCGTCCCACCGGCTTCAGATTCGGCACGCGCGTTCCCCGCCGCGACGCGGAGTGCAGTGCCGGGCCTCGACCCGACCCGACGCACGGTTTTCCCGAACCGGCACAAAACGTTCCGAATCACCATATGCGGAGCTGATTGTTGACATCAGGCTGTTACTGAGGAAATCGGCACAATCGCTGACTCATTGTGACATCACTTCATAAAAGGCTTTGACATCACGTACGCCACATGAGTCAATGGGCATAAATGGACGTATCAGGCAAACAGATGGTCAAAACGGGTCCTACAGAGATCTCCATATATGGGCATATTTACATTGTTCCCGAGTTGGCTAGGGCGCCGACTAGACGTTCGGCCGCGCATCTCCATATATGGGCATAACGGGTCCTACAGAGATCTCACTCAAAGACAAACAGGCAAACAGATGGTCAAAACGGGTCCTACAGAGATCTCCATATATGGGCATATTTACATTGTTCCCGAGTTGGCTAGGGCGCCGACTAGACGCTCGGCCGCGCATCTCCATATATGGGCATAACGGGTCCTACAGAGATCTCCATATATGGGCATATTTACATTGTTCCCGAGTTGGCTAGGGCGCCGACTAGACGCTCGGCAGCACATCTCCATATATGGGCATAAATGGACGTATCGGACGTATTGTCTTCCCTTTTTATTAATATCACCTAGATGTTTTTCCTTTGGTACTTTAAATTGCAATAATGAGGCAATGAGAATACCCTCTCCCCCCATTCACTGCCACTATAAAAACAATCTGCCCAGGGTCATTTGTACCACCATAGTAACAGGGCAGAATGGGGCGGGATTTGACAATCAGTGAATTGGTGAAGCTTATGGCGGAAAATCTAGCTACTTTTCCTGTGATTTGGGGACACATATTGTTGACAGGAGCCAGAGATAAAAACCCAAATTATTTTCTTCCTTTTCTCTCTCTCTGCCTCCATTTGCTGCCTGCCTGCTCCTCAATGAGACACACACAAACGCCGCCGAGCCAGCTCAGTTCCTCCCCCCCCTGCTACTAGTAGTCACACACGCATGCACGCACGCACGCACGCACACACACACACACACACACACACACACACACACACACACACACACACACACACACACACACACACACACACACACACACACACACCCACAAAGCTCACGCGTGCTGGGCCTGGCCTCAGCAGCGCTAAAAATAAATAAATAAAAAACTCTAGAGAGCTACTACTTCTGTTACTGGGGTATAATATAAGTCCTTTATTTGCTCACTATGGGATTAAACTAAATGCTATGGGAAGCCAGTTGTTTAGACTGGTCACCTTCTGCTGTTTGGGAATGGGAATAATAATAATGCACCTGGGTTTGATATAAACTGATTCAAGGTGTGGATTATTGTCTCATATACCACAGCAATTAAAGGGAAACCAGCCAATCAGAATCAAGGAATCTAACTATCCATTTTAGAAGTGTCCACTAGGCCTGATAGCTATTGTTTTGGGAAAGCCTATCTTTATGGTTCAGATCGTCCTTTAGGCCTTTAGCAACAGTATAACTGTGATCTCTGACTTGTGCCTCCTGGCAGAACTACCTTACCACTGACTGAGTGTGATTGTACTTCTCCTCATGGTATCATGTACATAAAGCATAACCATCACTGTAGAATATTGTCTTGTCTCCTAATTGCCTCATCGATTATTGATTGATCAGAATTCCACAACACCACCACCTATGTATAGACGCACTGCGGTGCGACAGTGGAGCTAACACTGCAGAGCTCTAGACCCTGATGCTAGACAGGAGGAGTGGAGGGCAGAGATTCAGAAGTCCTGAGTTGATGTTGGTTGTTCTGCACTCTCACATCACATCTATCTCATCTGGATAAACCCTTTTTGATTGTATCAAGACACAGACCTCATACATAAACTAATGTGGTTACAGGTACAGTCAGGGACGTGCAAATGTTAGAGAGGCAGAGGCTGAAAATTCTAAAAGGGCCTTTTGGTGAAAATATAGAAAATAGCAGACCGCGTCGTGCTGCAAAGCGTTGTGAGCTTGGAGTTCGGCTATTTTCGGTACTTGATACCACACTAAACTTAAGCATAGAAAAGGCAATACTGGAGATGTGGCGTAACGGCATGGATTTCTACACAGAGAGGGCAATTCTTTCAGCATAAGATGCTGCATTCAAGTTCAGGAGAGTTTGGACAAGGCAATTCTCTTGAATGCTGCCTTCAGGAATGGCATGGAAAAAGGGGGCATTTACATTTCTTTTACCATAATTTTACCATACCAAAGGTCAGGGGCTCAAGCCCCCTTTGATATGTGTCCACGTGCCTGGCGTACAGTCACGTGGCACTACTACCGAGCTAATGAATATTTACTATAAGAGCAACACATAGACCCTAGGTGGGGTTGGCAAAAGGGCCTTTCTGTGTGGAGTTTGCATGTTCTCCCCGTGTCTCCTCACAAAAACATGCAGTAGTCCTGGTTTCTATACCGCCTCCTCCTGGCCAGCCAAGGCGTGGCAGAGGGAGAGCAGAAACCAGGACTACAGCTTAGGCAATTGGCACTGGGTGAAAAAATGGGTTACAAAATCGTGGGATAAAAAATTATAAGGAAAAAAAAAGAGCAACACATTATTCCTTTACTCCACCCTGTTAGGGCAAACATTAAATTAAAGCTGCTTTTCTTTACCCCCAAATATAATTTAAAAGAGTTCTATCACTCATCTAGAAATACAATAGTCATTGTGACCCATTGCCGATACAATGTTGATAAGCCACAGCCATGTCACACTTCCTCTCATGTCTTGTTGCTTAAAAGCACATTACAAGTGCAAAACCGCAACTGTTCCTGCAAAAGACGATGAAACAGGAACTAAAACTTTCAGATCTCGTGATCATTTTGCTTCAACTGTGTGTGTGTGTGTGTGTGTGTGTGTGTGTGTGTGTGTGTGTGTGTGTGTGTGTGTGTGTGTGTGTGTGTGTGTGTGGCTACTGCCTCAGCCTGATGGCCTCAATAGTCTAGTATTCCCCTTCATCTGTTGTGATGTCCCTTTGGTCTAGTGATTAAGATGTTAAACTTCCATGCCGGAGACCTGAGTTCGAATCCCAGGTGTTACACATGACATGCATGCATGTTGGTTTCAGAGTAGAGCATTGCCTTTTAGCTGATATTCCATCTTCTCCTCAATTTAGTGTGCAATTACTCTCTTCTAATTCAGTCCTCATATGGTTGAGTCCACTGTTGTTACTATGAGGATGTTGCTGAAATGATTGTGACATTAATGCAGTCATTTCATAGAGCACTGGTGGGGCTCGGGTCCTCCAGCTAAATTATTATATAGAATCAAAAGTTTTAAGTCTGTTTTAGCAATTAACCCACACTGGCTACGGAATTTGAAAATATCCAATCTACAAGCGCTGTGAGCGTGCTATTTTTACAACAACAACACAAATCTTGTATGGGGCCTTGAGAGGGTGCTTTTACAGTTATTGTAGTCCTATATCAAGTACATTGTCTTACTCTAATGGAGGCAAGATATTATAACTTGGCCCATAGCATTACTGCTACTCCTCTCTCCTCTGCCTGCTGCATCTCTACAAATGGTTGATTAATTCAATCCTCAAAAGGTGTACTGTACGCTCAGTCGCTCATGATAGCTTTTTTTATTACATTTTTTCACTTTTTTCATTATTTAAATTAGAGATACATTTAAAGATAAGCACAAGGGAACAGATAAGGTTGTTAGTTTGAAGATTTGATATTTTTGCCCATTAATGCATCAGCTCAATAGTCAGGCTGCGCCGGGCGGTGGGCACCGAATGTAGCAAACCTACAAGCTCATGTCATTTCATTACAGTACATGTTGAGAGCTTGTAGATCTGCTACTTTCAATGACATGACAAATCAGGCTTTAACAGCCAAAGAAGTTTCACCAGAGCGCTTTCCAATTCAATGCCAAAATAACTCATTTATACAAATCAACAGTGCTGGAAAGGGACATAAATTCGGTACTGGCATCTTGGCCCAGACCAGCCCACCACAACTGGCGCGAATCATACATAGAAGATCTACAAGCCCACAACACATCAAGGCATCAGCGCTATGTGGGCTTGTATGCTGTTAAATGTTTGGGTGGGACTCCTGGGCCACAGTAGCCTGTGATTGGGTTACTAGGCCAGTATTCAGATGATAAAACAAGCCAGTGGGCCAATCATGTGATGGCTCTCTGCTCTGTGGGCCGGTGCTACTTAAGGATTGGCCCTCTGCATAGTTACATTACTGTAACTACCCTAAAATAGTTTTCTTGGGCCCACAGGCTCACTTGTATAGTCGGCCCAAGTATACCAGATGCCCAGTCCACCCCATGCAAATCAATCAAAAATGCATTCAAAATTACAAATCAATACAAAATGAACAAACTGCTGTTCATCCTTGATCCATTTTGGGACAAACAGCAGCATAGTGTAGTCTATAACCAAACAGCAGGTCTCAGAACCACCAGAGAGAGACAGACACTGCCTGACACTCAGTGATCAACTTGGATCCTTCCTCCTGCCTGCTGCCTACAGATCAGTCCAGACCACTGAATCTGGATGTATTTATTTTAGTCAGCTTGCTCTGCAGTCGCCAGGAGGAGATGATCAGTTTACAACATGGGTCTTCAAGGATTTGTTTCATCAGACATGGCATTTGTGGAGACTGGAAAGCTACTATAGAAGTTAGCTTTTGTGGGGCTTTAATTGGTTAAAGACAATGGGAATGTCCTTTTACCATTTTACCATGTCTTTTGGGGCTGAACAGTTGATAGAAAAATAATCAATAAGCAATATGGTCTACTGGAATTTCCAAATCAGAGGCTGCAATGAGTTGCATAAAAGAGAGGGGAAATGTAATTAATTTAAACCAGGTATTCTAAGGTTTTGGGCAACATGTGCTCCTTGAATCACGTACAATATTACTATATTTGTCTACATTAGGAGAACGTTAGCCAACAATAGCAGATCTACACGCTCAAAATGCCTCGCACTGTGAGGTTTTGTGAGCAAAACAGCAAAGAGGTTTGGTGGAGTTGAAAGGTCAGGTTTACAAAGTATTCACAGTTTAAGAGGTTATATGTCTGAAATACACATGAATCCAATATGATCAAATCAAATAAGTCTACGAAGCTATCTATGAAATCTATGAAAATTAGGGGTGTAACAATATAGTAACTGTATCGAAATATCGTTTTTAACTTAAAAAATCGAAGTAGATCGAAATGAAAACAGCTAAAATCGAATCGAATCGTTTTATTTTGTATCGTATCGAATCGGCAGTGCAAAGAATCGATTGTATCGATACTACCTACATGTGCATTGTATTGAGCATTTTTAAGAAGAAAAAAATAAAAGGAGGGGTTTAATTACTTTTCCTTTCCATATAGCTACACTGGTCTATCGATAAATGTGAGGGTTCATGTCAAGGTGCAATTTTGTCAATATACAATGACCATACATGGTCATTGTATATTGACAAAATTGCAGATAATCACTGTGTTTACTTATTTATATCCATAATAATACACGTTTCCCTTAAAAACCTGCACTATCCACACCTTTCACACAGATTTAATTTCTTTGCAAAATAGTTACTATATCGATTTTAAATAATTAAATCGAATCGTATCGTATCGCCATGAATGAACCAATATCGTCCATGTATCGCATCGTCAACCATGTATCGTGATATGTATCGAATCGCTCTTAAAATGTATCGTTACACCCCTAATGAAAATGTTTAATCTGCAACAGACTGTACAATATGTAGTGGGGGTCCCTGCTTCATCTCTCTCATCTATACAATATGTAGTGGGGGTCCCTGCTTCATCTCTCTCATCTATACAATATGTAGTGGGGGTCCCTGCTTCATCTCTCTCTCATCTATACAATATGTAGTGGGGGTCCCTGCCTCATCTCTCTCTCTCTCTCTCTCTCTCTCTCTCTCTCTCTCTCTCTCTCTCATCTATACAATATGTAGAGGGGGTCCCTGCCTCATCTCTCTCTCTCTCATCTATACAATATGTAGTGGGGGTCCCTGCCTCATCTCTCTCTCTCTCATCTACACAATATGTAGTGGGGGTCCCTGCTTCATCTCTCTCTCTCATCTATACAATATGTAGTGGGGGTCCCTGCCTCATCTCTCTCTCTCTCTCTCTCATCTATACAATATGTAGTGGGGGTCCCTGCCTCATCTCTCTCTCTCTCATCTATACAATATGTAGTGGGGGTCCCTGCCTCATCTCTCTCTCTCTCTCATCTACACAATATGTAGTGGGGGTCCCTGCTTCATCTCTCTCTCTCATCTATACAATATGTAGTGGGGGTCCCTGCCTCATCTCTCTCTCTCTCTCTCTCATCTATACAATATGTAGTGGGGGTCCCTGCCTCATCTCTCTCTCTCTCATCTATACAATATGTAGTGGGGGTCCCTGCTTCATCTCTCTCTCATCTATACAATATGTAGTGGGGGTCCCTGCTTCATCTCTCTCTCATCTCTACAATATGTAGTATTGTATACCCTATACCTCCGTGATGGAGGGTGTTCCCTCTTTGGCTACTTACCTACAGTACAAGGCAGGGGCAGGGGGCAACAGCCCTAGCACCCACAGGGGCCGACCCTCCACGCCCTCAAGCCCGACTCGGGACACCTTTTCGGGGCACTGAACGGCCAGCGCCGCTCCCTATACCTCCGTGATGGAGGAAGTGCCTCAACCTGGACCTCACCTACGGTACAAGGCAGGGGCAGGGGAAGCCTGCCCAAGGGGTCCCTGGAACCACCATACATCCAGGGACCACCCTCGCCGCCTCAAACCCGAGCTAAGACACCCATTTCGGCCACTGAACACCGAGCGCCGCCCTCCATAGCTCCGGGATGGAGGGTGTTCCCACTTTGGCTACTTACCTACAGTAAGAGGCAGGGGCAGGGGACACTGCCCAAGGGGTCCCTGGAACCACCATACATCCAGGGACCACCCTCGCCGCCTCAAACCCGAGCTAAGACACCCATTTCGGCCACTGAACACCGAGCGCCGCCCTCCATAGCTCCGGTATGGAGGGTGTTCCCACTTTGGCTACTTACCTACAGTAAGAGGTAGGGGCAGGGGAAGCCTGCCCAAGGGGTCCCTGGAACCACCAGACAACCAGGGACCACCCTCGCCACCTCAAACCCGACTTAGGACACCTTTTCGGGGCACTGAACCACCAGCGCCGCTCCCTATACCTCCGTGATGGTATTCTGTATTGGTTGGTTCTGTATTGGTATTCAACTGTTTTTGCTTTGTGAATTGAATGATTGCACTCTCCCCCAATAATAAGGAAAAGAAAAAAACTACACATATTAATTGTCCATTTTTACACTTTGTTCATTTTAAACTTGGTGTCAGGGAAGTCCAAAACTAGAGTGAATGCCAGCTGAACACAACATTATTGCAGGCCATTTTTGCAAATTTTTTGGGGGCGCCACCCACACGTTTAGGTAAATCAACGATAAAAAAAGATAAAACACAATAGTAATTGGTACTATTAAAGGGGAGATATAATGGACCAAAGTTAGGTTAACTTTGTGTGTGTAGTTTATGTACAGATACAGTCACATGGCACCACAACTGAGCTAATACATATTCATGAGAGCAGTGACCCTGTTAGGCCAAATACAGCCAAACAACTAGAAATGCACTCTGTCGAGGTGCCAACTGGCATATTGCGCTCAAGCATAGCCTACTTGTGCACAAGCAGAGCGCGCCACTAGGTGTGTGCTGCTGGCCTCATGTCCCTAATGTCTTCACCTGTTAATGAAGACATTACCAAGAGCTCTCTTATATACCAAACTCTGCTGACATCACAAGGAATGCTGGTCCCTCATTGGCTGTAGCTATCACCTACATACACATATGTATTCATACATTCCCAGAATCCCAGCCATTTCAGGGCTACGGTCTTCAAAAAACCCAGTCACCTACTGTACATACTGGACATACTGTACTTACTGTACATACTGGGGAGAGTGTTTTCCGCTGGTGTTTCAGTCCGAGTGTATCAAAGGGTGCGTTCGGAAATGCGCACCGGGTCTGGTTAGGGTTAGGGTTAGTTTTAGGCATAGTTTTACTGAGATTAGGGTTAGGGTTAGGGTTGGGTTTAGGCATAGTTCTACTGAGGTTAGGGTTAGGATTAGGGTTGGGTTTAGGCATAGTTTTACTGAGATTAGGGTTAGGGTTAGGGTTGGGTTTAGGCACTCACTACACTGAGCGCACACCCAGTACGCATTTCCGAACGCACCCTTTGATACACTCGGACTGAAACACCAGCAGAAAACACTCTCCCGTACATAAAGTCAGAATAAGTTTATCACTCATCTAAAAAATAAATATAGTGACAAAACTGATCCAGATGACAAATGCATTGATCAATTACTTTAGTCCATTTAATGTTAATATGCCACAGCAACACAACCACAAAATACCAGCGGGAAAACAGAAAAATGACACATTGTTATGAATATTACTAAAACATTACAGCGTACAACACACAGTCACTGAAATGGAAAATTACAACGGTTCTTGCGAAAGACGATAAAACAGGAATCAAAACTTTTCAGATGTGTCCTAAATTGTCCCTTGCATCCATCACTCACACACACACACACACACACACTCACACGCACACACACACAC